>NC_088401.1:45521692-45828914 GCF_034236695.1 Oncorhynchus nerka
TTTTACTTTCTCAACTGCGGTCCTATCAATGTGGATAGGGGCGTGCTCTCTCTGCAGTTTCCTGAAGTCCTCGATCAGCTCCTTCACTTTGTTTATGTTGAGGGAGAGGTTATCTTCCTGGCACCGCTGCGCCAGGGCCCTCACCTCCTCCCTGTAGGCTGTCTCGTCATTGTTGGTAATCAGGCCTACTACTGTTATGTCGTCCGCTAAATTGATGATTGAGCTGGAGGCATGCATGGCCACGCAGTCATGGGTGACCAGGGAGTGGGGCCCCTGTGTTGAGGATGAGCGAAGTGGGGGGGGGCGTCAGGAAGTCAAGGACCCAGTAGCACAGGGCCCCTTAGCTTAAGGACGAGCTTGGAGGGTACTATGGTGTTGAAGACTGAGCTATAGTCGATGAAAAGCATTCTTACATAGGTAGTCCTCCTGTCCAGATGGGATAGGGCAGTGTGCAGTGCGATGGCAATTGCATCATCTGTGGATCTATTAGGGCGGTACGCAAATTGAAGTGGGTCTAGGGTGTCATGGAGAGGTAGAGGTGATTTGATCCTTAATTAGTCTCTCAAAGCACTTCATAATGACAGAAGTGAATGCTACGGGGCCATAGTCATTTAGTTCAGTTACCTTTGCTTTCTTGGGTACAGGAACAGTGGGGGCAGCAGACTGGGATAGGGAGAGATTAAATATGTCTGTAAACACTCCATCCATCTTGTCTGTGCATGCTCTGAGGACACGGCTAGGGATGCCGTCTGGGCCGGCAGCCTTGCGAGAGTTAACACGTTTAAATGTCTTACTCACATCGACCACAGAGAACGGGAGCCCACAGTTCTTGGGAGCGAGCCGCCTTGGTGGCACTGTGTTATCCTCAAAGCGGTCGAAAGTGTTTAGCTTGTCCGGGAGCAAGATGTCGGTGTCTGCGACGTGGCTGGTTTTCCCTTTGTAATCCGTGATTGTCTGTATACCCTGTCACATACGTCTCATGTCTGAGCTGTTGAATGGCAATTTTTTTCTCTGTACTGACGTTTTGCCTGTTTGATTGCCTTACAGAGGTAAGAACTACACTATTATTTTGACCTTTATTATTAGTATTATTAATAAATTTAGAATTATATGAAAGCCCCTTAGATATTCTCACAAATCAGATTTGCCCTTATGAAATATGCCCCTTGGATATTAATTTATAATCCTCCAATCCTCTAAATGTATTTATTAGTGGAGAGTCACGTCATTGAAAGAAAAAAAAATCATATACTGTAGGCCTACTGTAGGCGACATGTGTCTCACTAGTGTTGAGTAATGTGCTGTTAAAAGTGGTCCAGGTCTAATTTATTTAAAAGCATATTGAAGTTAGAAGCGATAGGATTTGAAGCAATAGCCTACCCGTGTGTGGTCAACTATTTCAGCACCATTTCACGCTGCTCTGAGACAAGCATGGTCTTGATAAATCAATGAGATTTTTATTTTCACTGAATCTCCGTTTGGGTATGCCCTTAGTACTGTAGCCTACCTCCGACCTTCATGTTGTACAGCGCCATATTTTCTTGAAATAGAAACACCATAATATTAATCAAATATTAATCAAATGAATCAAGCTACATTTCTTAAAATCAATCCCATATTCTATGATCTTACAAAAAAGGTTTTAAATTCTCTAGTACAGTCAATATTGAAGACTATTAAATGCTTCTCAAAGATGCACTCTGGTGGTCAAATTAGCCCTGACTTGCATTAATAGCAACAATGGCTGACAAATAAATGACCTGCCATGAGGTGGGCTGCAGAATGATGCAACTTTTACAGGAAGAACTACTGTAACACAATAACTCTTGTTTACAGCCACATGATTACTGCATACAATAGCTGAAGGATCAACAGAGGCATTCAGGGAAGAAAGAGGGACATCAATTATGTTACTTACATTATATTACCAATGCCCATGGGATAATGTACATTTGCTGAAGCCTTATGACAACTCAGCGACACAATGGTAGGGATTAACTGAGCTGGGCTTGGGTCATTGTCTCAGCACAGCCTCATAATGATGTGAAAGGATCCAGGAACCCAAAAGATTTGGGTGGATCACATCCTCATAAAACAAGCTTTGTTTCCAGAAGGTATCAACATTGTCAATAAATGTTACACCCACAGAGCTGCAATAGTCACGTAGCCTTGATGGAGGGCTAAAAGTCTGCTGAAACGTTCAATGCCACAATTTAGTGGAGGGCACAGGGGCAATGTTATTGGGCATTTTTAGGTTTCAAGTAGACACCCAATCAGTTCTTTAAAACCCTTCATTTAGCTGTTCTGGGCAGTCGCTGAAGGTGCAGGTAGATCAGGCACGAGGGCACCGAAGCTATTCTTTATGTCGATCTGCTCTGGACCTCTCGCAGACACTCTCATCCGTTTAGCAGCATGTTGCTGCATTCGGTTTCCACAACTTGTGACATGGGACCAGCGCTGATTGGAACAATCATGCTATTACCCGTCTACTCCACTACAAGATGGAGGATGGAGACGACTTCGTAAGCAGGCAAGTTCCCGGTAGCACAGGCCATTCGAAGAGGTACAGATGACAAGGCGAGCCACCTCCAGCTACAGGAGTTGAGAACGAGAAAGTTCCAATTTGAATTTTCCCCATAAATTGTTGTAGAATTCAAATGTGCTTGCTAAGGATTGCCACCTCATTCCAGTAAGCAAACAATTGCCACATTGGAAGTCAGGATTATCAATATTGACCTGGACAAGAGCATAATAAACACAGTTTCTACAGCGTTGGAAAAGTTTGTTAGCTATTCCAGGCGCAGCGGGCTCCATTGCAAGCTAGCTAGCTAGCATCCAGTCCAAACCAGCAGGTTTGACACAAACACTTATGAACAAAATAGAACTTCAGAAACAACAAGCCAAGGCGGAGTAGGTATCCGAGTTCGTGACAGGAAATTATGTGAGTGAGTTCTGGGAGGACAGCAAAGAACACAAAATCCCTCTTGTAATTCAGATACAGTACATCCCAGAAATCCCATGCATGTCCCTGTGGGTATTGATCAGCTCCATTGCTGGCATGGCCTGGATAATGTAGAGTGAGGGACTATTTACTGTGGCTGAGCTCATACTGCTCTCAGAGGCCTAGAACCTCAGATTTACAGCCCAGGAAATGTACTGTGGGGTGCTTCATCTCAATAGCTGTGTTATCAATCAGTATGTTATCCACCTGGAACTGCCCTCATTCCACATAGCCAGGGAGCCCTGAATACTCTGGGGAGATGCAGGCCAGACACACTCACAAACATGCGTATGCACACACACTAATACACTCACAGAAAAGTGCACACACACACTCTCAAGCCCTGCTCTTAACTACAGAGGACTGACTAAAGATAGAAACAAACGCTAAGTCATGCCTGCATGAGCACGTACGTCTGTGCATGTGCGTACAGTTGAAGTCGGAAGATTCCATACACCTTAGCCAAATGCTTTAAAACTCAGTTTTTCACAATTCCTGACATTTAATCCTAGTAAAAATTCCTTGTTTTAGGTCAGTTAGGATCACCACTTTACTTTAAGAACGTGAAATGTCAAAATAATAGTAGAGATAACTATTTATTTCAGTTTTTATTTCTTTCATCACATCCCCATTGGGTCAGACGTTTACATACCCCCAATTAGTATTTAGTAGCATTGCCTTTAAATTGTTTAACATGGGTCAAACGTTTCTGGTAGCCATCTATTGTGTCTTTGCTTCTATTGTGTCTTTGCTATGCCGTGTCTTTGCTATTAAGTGATATGACATGCTATTGCATAAAATAATTTCTCTGTAATTAATATTACCTGATTAAACTAAATGTAATTAACTAGAAAGTCGGGGCACTACGGTATAATCTGTATAGAGCTGTTGTCTCCCGAATAAACTCTTAAAGTCCTGGTCATGTTTTATGTCAATAGCAGCAATTATTAATCGTCACCTTATTCAGTCTCATCTGAAAGTCATAAAATTATTGGTTATCTTCACAAACCCTGGCTAAGAAGTTGAATCACCAATGCACAATGTGGTTTATTTATTTATTACCTAAATCATACAGAATTATATATACACAGGATGGATCATACATTGATTACTAATTATGTCATACAAGAATATGTCCCTAGCGGACAGAACCGATATGACAGCTGGTTACACAAAGAAAGGGGGTTGGGTTTGAATGAAAGCGCGGGAAGACTGAGGAACAAAAAGATTGGGTCTCTATCGGACCTTATGAAGCTATGCTATCATAAATACAGAATCTTATTCTTAATAACCGCCCATCTGGAAAAGGAAAATGCAAGAAATATTTACTCTGAGCTGCGCTTCGATAGATTGGTCGTAGATGGAAGGCTGGGTTGCCCAGCAGAGATCTCTCTTTTGGTAGAATGGATACATTGTAGTACCGTCGTCATGTGGTAGAACGGATATGTTGTAGTACCCTGTCTTTCTGAAGAGATTGTCCGTCCTTTCCTAGTCCACGTTAACCTCTTCAACCTGGCAATCATTTTACCATGCCATTCAGAGGGAGAAGCACACTTCCAGGAACGATACATCATTGAAGAGATATGTAGAAAAACACCTTGAGGATTGATTCTAAACAACGTTTGCCATGTTTCAGTCGATATTATGGAGTTATTTTGGAAAAAGTTCGGCGTTTTTATAACTGAATTTTCGTTTTTTTTGGTAGCCAAACATGACGCAGAAAACGGACCGATTTCTTCTGCACAAATAATCTTTCAGGAAAACTGAACATTTGCTATCTAACTGAGAGTCTCCTCATTGAAAACATCCGAAGTTCTTCAAAGGTAAATGATTTATTGAATGTTTTTGCTGGTTTTTGTGAAAATGTTGCCTGCTAATGCTAACGCTAAATGCTAATGCTAAATGCTAACGCAAAATGCTAAATGCTAGTTTGCTATGTTTGAGAAGCATATTTTTGAAAATCTGAGATGACAGTGTTGTTAACAAAAGGCTAAGCTTGAGAGCTAGCATATTGATTTCATTTCATTTGCGATTTTCATGAGTAGTTAACGTTGCGTTATGGTAATGGGCTTGAGGCTGTAGTCATGATCCCGGATCCGGGTTGGCTCGACGCAAGAAGTTAACAGCTTCTGCTTCTGCTAACTCAACGTCTAGGTTGTATCACTTCTTCAGTGAATAAGAGTTCAAAGTTCATACCAAGTTGCCATACTATAAGCTCATGCTATATTCTGGACTGGTATAGTCGAAATTCATCCTTCCAGTGTGTCGATCGTCACCTCCACGTTAAAATTCGCGATTTTAAACATATGGACATCGGTCCTCACGTCACCGAGAACACAATGTTAATTTCTTTAGGTTGTAGTCGTTCAACCATTCGCAACCAGACCTCAAGCTTGGTTGGCTTAATTCTGCAGATGAACGTATGGACTATAGTCCTCACGTCATCGGGAACAGAAGGTTGACTTTTCGTCAATGGGCTTTTGTAGTGGTGGAGAGTAGGGCGTGTTTCATTGTTCACAACCAATGTCTGTTCGGCGGGGCCACTGAGTGAGCAGAGGTTACTTCATTAAAACAATTATGTCATTTAGAAGCTAAAATTACATTTAAACATTTAAATTGCACAACAATTCCATGTGAATCTGACAACTTTCCACCATACAGTTTATGTCATCCTATCATCAGTAATAATCCAGCCGCTGTGTCAGATTTCAAATAGGCTTTACGGCGAAAGCACAACATGCGATTATCTGAGGACGGCGCACCGCACACAAAAGCATGAAAAACATATTTCAACCAGACAGGTGCACCACGAAAGTCAGAAATAGCAATATAATAAATACCTTACCTTTGATGATCTGCTTCTGTTGGCACTCCAAAATGTCCCAGATACATCACAAATGGTCATTTTGTTCGATAATGTCCTTCTTTATGTCAATAATCCACCCAGTTTCCCTCCATCAAAATGCATACAGAATTAATCCCAAACGTTACTAATAAACTTTTCCAAACAAGTCAAACAACGTTTATAAATCAAACCTTAGGTACCCTAATACGTAGATAAATTATAACAGAGAATCGTTATCGTCTTTACCGGAGAAAAATACCAAAGAACACGCTCTCTTCCACGGGCTTGGAAACACTACAGCCAAAATGGGAGCCACCCAGAAAAACTACAATTTCTGGCTCATTTTTTCAAAAAGCAGCATGAAACTCTTTCTACATTTACATTTACATTTAAGTCATTTAGCAGACGCTCTTATCCAGAGCGACTTACAAATTGGTGCGTTCACCTTTCTAAAGACTGTTGACATCTAGTGGAAGCCCTAGGAACAGCTATCTGGGAGGATTTCACCTAATAATAAAAGTGATAGACATTGAAAACAGTGGTAGGCTGAATTTCTTTGGAGGGGGATGGTTTGTCCTCTGGGTTTCGCCTGCCATATCAGTTATGTTATACTCACAGACATAATTTTAACAGTTTAAGAAACTAGAGTGTTTCCTATCCAAATCTACCAATTATATGCATAGCCTAGCTTCTGGGCCTGAGTAACAGGCAGTTTACTTTGGGCACGCTTTTCATCCGGACGTGAAAATACTGCCCACTACCCAAGAGAGGTTAACAAAGGGCTTTCCAAGAGTCAAATCTGTACAGGAGAGAGAGGAAAGGGGGAAAGGTATTTACGGGGTTCATAAACCTCAACAACAGGGCAACGTCATGACACTTCCCACATATTTTCTATTGATTTGAGGTCAGGGCTTTCTGATGGCCACTCCAATACCTTGACTTTGTTGCCCGTAAGCCATTTTGCCACAACTTTGGAAGTATGCTTGAGGTCTTTGTCCATTTGGAAGACCCATTTGCGACCAAGCTTTAACTTCCTGACTGATGTTTCAAGATGTTGCTTAAATATATCCACATAATTGTCCTTCCTCACGATGTCATCTATTTTATGATGTGCACCAGTCCCTCCTGCAGCAAAGAATCCCCACAACATGATGCTGCCACCCCCGTGCTTCAGAGTTGGGATTGTGGTCTTCAGCTTGCAAGCCTCCCCCTTTTTCCTCCTAAAATAACAATGGTCATTATGGCCAAAAAGTTATATTTTTGATTCATCAGACCAGAGGACATTTTTTCCAAAAAGTACAATCTTTGTCCCCATGTGCAGTTGCAAAACATAGTCTGGCTTATTTATGGCTATTTTGGAGCAGTGGCTTCTTCCTTGCTGTGCGTCTTTTCAGGTTATGTCAATATAGGACTTGTTTTGCTGTGGATATAGATACTTTTGTACCTGTTTCCTCCCGCATCTTCACAAGGTCCTTCTGGGATTGATTTGCTCTTTTCACCCGAAGGTACGTTCATCTCTAGGAGACAGAACGCGTCTCCTTCCTGAGAGGTATGATGGCTATGTTGTCCCAATATGTTTATACTTGTTTGACATCATGGGAAAATCTAAAGAAATCAGCCAAGACCTCAGAAAAACAATTGTAAACCTCCACATGTCTGGTTCATCATTGGGAGCAATTTCAAATGCCTGAAGGTAGTACATTCATCTGTACAAACAATAGTACGCAAGTATATACACAATGGGACCTAGCAGCCGCCATATCGCTCAGGAAGGAGACTGTCTCTGTCTCCTAGAGATGAACGTACTTTGGTGAGAAGAAATTCAGGCTGTAACAACATAATGTGGAATAAGTCATGGGGTATGAATACTTAAATACAATAAACATCGCTGCCTGCACCTCTGTCTGTGAGCTGTTGGCAGGGAAGGAAGTGTGGATCTCTAAACGCTCTTCCTTCTCCCTATATCACTTTCCTCTCTACTGTACCGTTGCTATGGGACACATGCCTGCATTCAATCAACGGGTCATTGACGGATCAGGTAAATCCTTTACAGTGAGAAGTTTCGCATCACGTTGCTCTACTTGATTTTTTTTGGATGTGTTTGGCTGTGCAGGGTTTTTTTCTGAGTGTGTGGTTGTTTGCGGTTGTTTAAATAAGTGGCTCTGTCAGAAAGCCCATCTGAATCGAACTCCTCTCTGTGAAAATTTGAAGATGGCTCACTCCTGCACACACACAACAGGGCTCCAAAGTCAGGTGCAGATGATTCTGCTACTATTGTGTTTATGCCTCTCATACTGCATCCTTGCAGGAAAAAAACATGTCCTTTACAAGGACTTTTATATTTTTAGAATTGCACAGATAGCAAAACAAGGAGCAGCTCCTGTAAATTGTTCCGGGTATTTTCTCTCTATACATCAGAGACAGCTTGGAGTTCACAATGTAGAGAAATGTAATGCTGCTCTTGCAGAACGGAAGCTTAGCTGATTTGTAAAGCTCCATTCAATCAGGACAAAGGCAAGAAAGTGACATCATGTCATGCTAAATATGACTAGTGTATTGCAGATTGAAAGTGAAATGGATGAACATGTGCAATTACATTTCCGGACCTACAATTCACAACCAGACTTCCGCAGAAAATATCACTGCCAAAAATGTTGGATTTAAAAATGCCTTTGCTGAAGGGGCTCACATTTTCTGTCTTCAATTTTCCTTTAAGAGTGGTGTCTTTTTTACTACTCAAAACTATCAGACCAAATACTAGGTTGGATTAATATTGTCGTTTTCTCAGACTTTCAGGTGGAACCTTTTCAATGTCACACTCAATATTGGCTGGGTTTCTTGTCATGATACTTTGATTTTCAGTTCAAATAAAAGCTTTCGCCTTTTGGGTCCCAGACAGTGACTCAAAAATGATTTGTGTGCAAGAGAAATGGGATGACAGTTGTTGCAAGGTTTCTGGTTTTGACTTTCGACAACCCATCGAAATTACACATTTCTGTCGCACTTGTGGATGAAACATGATTTTGTAAAACTTCTGGAATGGGAAGCCTGCATGTTGGCAGTGTGTGTGTGTGTGTGTGTGTGTGTGTGGGGGGGGGGGGGGGTAGGTTACTTTATTAGATAACATAACGCATTTGGCCACTTCTACTGCAGCCCATAAAAAATACATTATAAGGAATAAGGTTTTGAAGTGTCTGTCCTATATCTAGAATATATAAGAAATCTTAGTAAATATATATATATTTTTGGAAACATACAGTGTCTTCCCACCCCTCGACTTTTTCCACATTTTGTTACAATGCGGGATTAAGTTTTTTTTTGGTCAACGATCTACACAAAATACTCTGTAATGTCAAAGTGGATGAAACATTTGAACTTAACTGCCCGAGATGGCATAGCAGTTCAGACATCTTTTGTCCTCGTCTTGTCGTGTCGTGTATATATATATATTTACAACTTTTTTTTCACATACATTTTATTTTTATTTTCCATCAACTCATCTTCAATACACTCTCCTGCAACCTGCCTCACCAATTGATATGTATAAATACGTATTATTTACCTCAAATCTGCAATCAAATCTGCAATCCTCCAAGAAGCTAGCCAGAAGCTAGCCAGAAACTCCAAGAAGCTAGCCAGAAGCTAGCCAGGAGCTAGCCAGAAGCTAATCAGAAGCTAGTTAGCTTCTTTACTGGCAACTCGTTCGTATTCAGCTAACCACGGTTTGTGGTCATCAGCTATCCTTTAACTCGAAAATCTATCGCCAGTTTTGTACGGCGCAGCGCGGCTCGGAACGGAACATACCGGACCGATTTTTTCTCTCCATGTCCCTGGATTTCAACTGCTCTCTGGACATTCACTCCCGGATCTCACAGCTAGCTGGCTGCTATCCGTGTGTCTATCTGCTTTCGTCGATTCCGGAGCAAACATCAATTACCCCGGAGCTAGCCAGCTCCGTCAACCACTCCTGAGCTCCGTCAATCACTCCTGGGCTGCAGTCACCTATCCGGACCCGTTTTACTGCCTACACGGAGCCCCTCCGGGCCTTCACAACTGGAGTGCCGACGTTATCTACCCGAAGGAGATCCGGCTGGCTCCTCCGTCGCGACGTTACCTGAATGCCCATCTGCGGCCTGCTAACCGTTAGCTGTCTTACCGGATGCTCTCAGAATAGACAATCGGACAATTTATTTATTTTTATTATTATTATGTTTCTTCTTGGGCCTCTATAACTATATCTATTGTTTTTATTTTTTGTTGTTGTGTGATTTGGACTAATCCCCTCTACAACACGGAACTCCACTAATCTACTGACGGAACGCAAGAGGTGGCTAACAACAGACCTCCATCCTATGCTAGCTTGCTACCGATGTCCTGGCTAGCTGTCTAAATCGCCGTGACCCCCAAACCAACCTCTCCACTCCCTGGACCCTTTTGATCACTCGACTAAGGATGCCTCTCCTTAATGTCAATATGTCTTGTCCATTGCTGTTCTGGTTAGTGTTTATTGGCTTATTTCACTGTAGAGCCTCTAGTCCTGCTCACTATACCTTATCCAACTTATTAGTTCCACCACCCACACATGCAATGACATCTCCTGGTTTCAATGATGTTTCTAGACACAATATCTCTCTCTTCATCACTCAATACCTAGGTTTACCTCCACTGTATTCACATCCTACCATACCTTTGTCTGTACATTATACCTTGATGCTATTTTATCGCCCCCAGAAACCTCCTTTTACTCTCTGTTCCAGACGTTCTAGACGACCAATTCTTATTGCTTTTTGCCGTACCCTTATTCTTCTCCTCCTATGTTCCTCTGGCGATGTAGGGGTGAATCCAGGCCCTGCAGTGCCTAGCTCCACTCCTATTCCCCAGGCGCTCTCTTTTGATGACTTCTGTAACCGTAATAGCCTTGGTTTCATGCATGTTAACATTAGAAGCCTCCTCCCTAAGTTTGTTCTTTTCACTGCTTTAGCACACTCTGCCAACCCGGATGTTCTAGCTGTGTCTGAATCCTGGCTTAGGAAGACCACCAAAAATTCAGAAATTTTAATTCCAAACTACAACATTTTCAGACAAGATAGAACTGCCAAAGGGGGCGGTGTTGCAATCTACTGCAAAGATAGCCTGCAGAGTTCTGTCCTACTATCCAGGTCTGTACCCAAACAATTTGAACTTCTACTTTTAAAAATCCACCTCTCTAAAAACAAGTCTCTCACCGTTGCCGCCTGCTATAGACCACCCTCTGCTCCCAGCTGTGCTCTGGACACCATATGTGAACTGATTGCCCCCATCTATCTTCAGAGCTCGTGCTGCTAGGCGACCTAAACTGGAACATGCTTAACACCCCAGCCATCCTACAATCTAAACTTGATGCCCTCAATCTCACACAAATTATCAATGAACCTACCAGGTACCCCCAAAGCCTTAAACACGGGCACCCTCATAGATATCATCCTAACCAACTTCCCCTCTAAATACACCTCTGCTGTCTTCAACCAAGATCTCAGCGATCACTGCCTCATTGCCTGCATCCGTAATGGGTCAGCGGTCAAACGACCTCCACTCATCACTGTAAAACGCTCCCTGAAACACTTCAGCGAGCAGGCCTTTCTAATCGACCTGGCCGGGGTGTCCTGGAAGGATATTGATCTCATCCCGTCAGTAGAGGATGCCTGGATATTTTTTTAAATGCCTTCCTAACAATCTTAAATAAACATGCCCCATTCAAGAAAATTAGAACCAGGAACAGATATAGCCCTTGGTTCTCCCCAGACCTGACTGCCCTTAACCAACACAAAAACATCCTATGGCGTTCTGCATTAGCATCGAACAGCCCCGTGATATGCAGCTGTTCAGGGAAGCTAGAAACCGTTATACACAGGCAGTTAGAAAAGCCAAGGCTAGCTTTTTCAAGCAGAAATTTGCTTCCTGCAACACTAACTCTAAAAAGTTCTGGGACACTGTAAAGTCCATGGAGAATAAGAACACCTCCTCCCAGCTGCCCACTGCACTGAAGATAGGAAACACTGTCACCACTGATAAATCCACCATAATTGAGAATTTCAATAAGCATTTTTCTACGGCTGGCCATGCTTTCCACCTGGCAACTCCTACCCCGGTCAACAGCACTGCACCCCCAACAGCAACTCGCCCAAGCCTTCCCCATTTCTCCTTCTCCCAAATCCATTCAGCTGAAGTTCTGAAAGAGCTGAAAAATCTGGACCCCTACAAATCAGCCGGGCTAGACAATCTGGACCCTTTCTTTCTAAAATTATCTGCCGAAATTGTTGCCACCCCTATTACTAGCCTGTTCAACCTCTCTTTCGTGTCATCTGAGATTCCCAAAGATTGAAAGCAGCTGCGGTCATCCCCCTCTTCAAAGGGGGGACACTCTTGACCCAAACTGCTACAGACCTATATCTATCCTACCATGCCTTTCTAAGGTCTTCGAAAGCCAAGTCAACAAACAGATTACCGACCATTTCGAATCTCACCATACCTTCTCTGCTATGCAATCTGGTTTCAGAGCTGGTCATGGGTGCACCTCAGCCACGCTCAAGGTCCTAAACGATATCTTAACCGCCATCGATAAGAAACATTACTGTGCAGCCGTATTCATTGATCTGGCCAAGGCTTTCGACTCTGTCAACCACCACATCCTCATCGGCAGACTCGACAGCCTTGGTTTCTCAAATGATTGCCTCGCCTGGTTCACCAACTACTTCTCTGATAGAGTTCAGTGTGTCAAATCGGAGGGTCTGCTGTCCGGACCTCTGGCAGTCTCTATGGGGGTGCCACAGGGTTCAATTCTTGGACCGACTCTCTTCTCTGTATACATCAATGAGGTCGCTCTTGCTGCTGGTGAGTCTCTGATCCACCTCTACGCAGACGACACCATTCTGTATACTTCCGGCCCTTCTTTGGACACTGTGTTAACAACCCTCCAGGCAAGCTTCAATGCCATACAACTCTCCTTCCGTGGCCTCCAATTGCTCTTAAATACAAGTAAAACTAAATGCATGCTCTTCAACCGATCGCTACCTGCACCTACCCGCCTGTCCAACATCACTACTCTGGACGGCTCTGACTTAGAATACGTGGACAACTACAAATACTTAGGTGTCTGGTTAGACTGTAAACTCTCCTTCCAGACCCATATCAAACATCTCCAATCCAAAGTTAAATCTAGAATTGGCTTCCTATTTCGCAACAAAGCATCCTTCACTCATGCTGCCAAACATACCCTTGTAAAATTGACCATCCTACCAATCCTCGACTTTGGCGATGTCATTTACAAAATAGCCTCCAATACCCTACTCAACAAATTGGATGCAGTCTATCACAGTGCTATCCGTTTTGTCACCAAAGCCCCATATACTACCCACCATTGCGACCTGTACGCTCTCGTTGGCTGGCCCTCGCCGCAATTCTTTCTTTGGCCACCTCTCCTTCCAGTTCTCTGCTGCCAATGACTGGAACGAACTACAAAAATCTCTTAAATTGGAAACACTTATCTCCCTCACTAGCTTTAAGCACCAACTGTCAGAGCATCTTACAGATTACTGCACCTGTACATAGCCCACCTATAATTTAGCCCAAACAACTACCTCTTTCCCAACTGTATTTAATTAATTTATTTATTTTGCTCCTTTGCACCCCATTATTTTTATTTCTACTTTGCACATTCTTCCATTGCAAAACTACCATTCCAGTGTTTTACTTGCTATATTGTATTTACTTTGCCACCATGGCCTTTTTTGCCTTTACCTCCCTTCTCACCTAATTTGCTCACATTGTATATAGACTTGTTTTTTTTTTATTTTGTTTTTTACTGTATTATTGACTGTATGTTTGTTTTACTCCATGTGTAACTCTGTGTCGTTGTATGTGTCGAACTGCTTTGCTTTATCTTGGCCAGGTCGCAATTGTAAATGAGAACTTGTTCTCAACTTGCTTACCTGGTTAAATAAAGGTGAAATAAAATAAAAAACATGTATTACAAATTAATAAAAAATAAACCCAAGTATATCTTGATTAGATTAGCATTCACCCCCTGAGACAAGATCTGGTACGAACACCTTTGGCAGAAATTACAGCTGTGAATCTTTTGGGGTAACTCTCTAAGAGATTTGCACATCTGATTGTACAATATTTTCCTGTTATTATTTTCAAAATTCTTCAATCTATGTCAAGTTTGTTGTTGATCATTGCTAGAAAGCCATTTTCAAGTCTTGCTAAGTCCAAACTAAAACCAGGCTACTCAGGAACATTCAATGTCATCTTGGTAAGCAACTCCAGTGTAGATTTGGTCTTGTGTATTAGGTTATTGATTTAAAAAATAGTAATTGCCGATGACAAGCATACCCATAACATGATGCAGCCACCACTATGCTTGAAAATATGAAGAGTGGTACTCAGTGATATGCTGTGTTGGATTTGCCCCAAATATAACACTTTGTATTCAGGACAAAATGTCAATATCTTTTCCACATTTTTGGCAGTATTACAATATTATTGCCTTGTTGCAAACAGGATGTTTTAACAAAAAAAAACTATTTATATTCTGTAAAGGCTTCCTTCTTTCCATTCTGTCATTTAGGTTAGTATTGTGGAGTAACTGCAATATTGTTAATCCATCCTCAGTTTTCTTATATCACAACCATTAAACTCTTTAACTGTTTTAAAATCCCCATTGGCCTCATTGTGAAATCACTGAGCAGTTTCCTTCCTCTCCCGCAACTGAGTCAGGAAGGACGAGTGTATCTTTGTAGTGACTGGTTGTATTGATACACCATCCAACATAAGCGGATGCGGTAGATTGAAACGCACCCCATGCAAAAAAACAGATATCTCTATTTGAAACAGACAGATTGTGATGGGGATTTTTGTATTATGGTAATTAGATTGACACTCCGGTGCGTCAATAAACTCTTAAGGATTAATGGTAGATTTATGACAACAGGAATATTTTCCATTTTATACAGTGTATGCCACCATGATATATGATTGCAAAGGTCTTTTTCTGAAGCGTTTCCCAGTGAACGCATGTGTGAGTGAATTGAATGATTTATACATTTAGCTGAGGATGAATGCTTCAGTTTTATCTGCTCCTTTTTTTCAAGATAATAAAGCATTTTTCTTTAATGACAGTAAAATCACTCTGGCACCTAAGTAGATTTTGACAGGCTTTTTTGGTCAGTTCCACACTGAGCACACACTGCTTGAATCAACGTTGTTTCCACGAGATTTCAATGAAATTACGTTGAACCAACATGGAAGAGACATTCAATTGACATCTGTGCCCAGTGGGATGGCTCTCACAAGCAAAGTCATGGGAGAATAAAATGGTGGTTTAAATAAATTGTCTTTACTCTGGGTTTCTCATTAGCTTGATGCCCCTTTCATGTCACCTTCAAACTGTGCAAAGTCATTTTTTGTTGTTAAAAGGAGAGAAATGTAAATGCAGCCTCCCTCTTCCAGCTTTTAATCATGATAGAAAAATATTCCCCCGAAACAACTAATAAGAGCCTCTCTTGAAAGAAATGTCACGCTATGAAGAGGTAGTATGACGATGACTGGACAATGAATATTTCAAAATCCACAGTGGACTACTATGCTGCATTTTGGTGAAGGGAATATATCTAACACAATTAACTTCATGGGGAAGAGAGAGAGAGGTATTCAAATACTCAAGTTTTGGTCTACTAAAATGCTACATACAGTACTTACAGTCAGATGCAGTTCCAAATGTAATCAAATTGGTGATGTTGTTAACCGGGTCAGATAAGATTATTGCTATGTCCCAAATGGCACCCTATTCCCTACATAGTGTAATACTTTTGATGAAAGCCCTATGGGCCCTGCTCAAAAGTAGAACACTATGGGGAATATAGTGCCATTTGGGACACATCCCTGATGATCCACATAAGATGATGACATTCATCAGGTATGCGATAAAGGCGATGATCTTTAGGTTGAAGGTCTTTACTGATACATGCAGTATATGTTTTGTTTCTCTCCACTGTAGATCTAATTTAAACTTAAAGGGCATGGTATGCATTATAAAACCTCAGAGTGTAACTTTTTCCCTTCTCTTCACAATACAAATCCATTAAAGATCTTCCTGAAGGACAACTCTCGCTATAGCTGAATTTATAGTATGTGTGAAAGTCACTGTCAGATTGAATGGAACAATTTGCAAAAGTTGGCAATGTACCCTTCCAACGTCGACATCAAACAAGGAGCACTTTTACTAATTCAAAATGGGCTTTGCATGATGTCACCACCAATCAGAATTGATCTGGTGAACCACCCACATACATTATGTAGTCCCATCTAGGGTATATTGTCCTTTCAAAACACTACATTGTAGCACTGTTTCATTTTTCCTGGAATAATGTTAGTATAAAGCTGTCTGTCAGTGGTGAATGTCAGGGACGGGCTCTCACCGTTCCCTGAAGACATTTGGCACAGGAAGATCTCCCATGATGGATCTCCTATGATGGGCAGGCAGAGAACTCAAGCACTATTGCCATTTTCCACAACAGCAGCTACAGTATGTTTAAAACAGCAGTTCCAATTGAAGGAATTGCTTTCTTTTAGAATAGACGTTCCATCATTAGCATGTAGAATACAACTCAATTGAAACTGCATAATGTCTAAACATGTACACCAAAAACTATCGTTTACATTTTTTTTTGATCTCATTGGTAGATCATTATGCAGATGTTGCAATGCAACATTAGCAAAATTAAGCTTCAAATGACTGACTGTTTGTTTACATAGACCTGGAATTCCTAGTGAGAAGACTCACAGAATGTGGTCCATGGCTGTTCTGCTATCATGCTAATTTATAAAGCTGCAGCAGCAGGTTATGTTGGAGGGAGTTGGGGCTAGCTAGCTAACGACCAAGCCCATAAGCAAACCAGCCTCTGAATATGAGGTGCAAGCCAATTTACAGGCACACGTACAAAGAGCCCTTCCCCACTGGGACACAGCTTGTCAGCAATAACAGTTTACCCATCTGAAGTCACCAGTTTTGAAGTAATGTGAGATGTTATTCTCTTTCTATCTTTTTGTTGCTGTGTCCCTGGCAATCTGTTGTTGTTCTACTGCCTGCATCAGAAACATAAATGGGTTATTTACAGAATTGGCTTGGAATCAGCTGTTGGCTAGCAAGGTCAATTATGTGCAGTCCATCATTTGTGTTTCATATCAATTAATGCTGGTGTGGTGTCTTTTTCTGTCCTCATTAAAAACTATTAAACCAGGGAAGACGACAACACTTCTCCATGACTGTGTAACGCCGTAAGCACTATACGGTTTCACACATGCTTGCAATTAGCAATTGAGAAGGCAACTTTCTCTGGGAGACCTTTGTCTAGTTCCCTGTAAGTTCCCAGGACGCATAGAGGACCATGTCAGGACCTTTTTAGGATGTTCTCAAGACGTTCATTTGACGAGTCCTCAGACCGTTGCGCTGGTCACAAGGGAGTTGTGTCATGTCTACTCCCGCTCCTCCCCTACGGCGTTCGCTGTCACCTGTTTACTAACGGCCCTGGAATTCATCATTACATGCACCTGGCATTCATCATCATGCGTGCCTGCGCTTCATCATTAGGCACACCTGAACTCCATAACGTCACTGATTACCTCCCTTATTTATGTCACCTCCTTAGTTCCAATCCCCAGGCAGTATTGACTGTGTTTCATGTCTATACGCTACTCATGTTTCTTGTATTGGTCTATGTTCCAGTGATTATTAATCTCACCACCTGCACTTGCCTTCTGACTCCCAGCATATACGTTACCGAATATTGCCTCAACAAATGGAAGCAGCAGGTAATCAGAACATCTCCCAGATGGTTGACGAACAGGGGTACCTACTTCGTCAACACCACGACCAGCTGGCGCAACTGGGGAGGCTATTGAAGAGGTTTTTTGCAGTCTTCAATGTCTCGAATGGCGTTACCTTCATCTAGCGAAGGATACTCTGTCACCAGTCTACCCAGTGAGCCAGCACACCAGTCCACTCAGTAGTCCACCCAGGTCAGTGATGCCTGTCTGTCCCTCCAAAATAAATATGGAACCCTATCTAAATGCCGTGGCTTCCTACTCCAGTGCTCCCTCTATTTTGCGCACCAGATGGAAGCTCCCACCACTGAGGTCCAAGGTTGCCATGGTTACTTCTCTGCTGACTGGCCAGGCATTGGAGTGTGCTATGGCCATCTGGGAGAGGAAGAGCTGGATTCATATAAGGGGTTCATGGCTCTGTTCAGAGGTATCATCCGGAAGGTAGAGAGAGGTGTGAGTGCCTATTCCCACTACGGCAGGATGACCAGACCGCTGCCGAGTACGCGCTCACCTTCCAGACTGTAGTGGCATCCAGCGGATGGAATGAGCCGGCGCTCCATATGCTATTCAGAAGAGGATTGCACGAGAAGGTCCAGACACAACTGGCATGTCGAAGACAACCTCTCCTTGGACGCACTCAACGCGATGGCCATCCGTCTGGATAACCTACTTCGGGTGCATCGGTACCCTCATCGCTTCTTTCCCTCCCTCAGTGACCACTCTTTATCAGAGCCTGAGCCCATGGAGGTAGGGGTCACACGCCTCCCCGCGGCTGAACGATGTAGACGGAAACAGCTGGGGTTCTGTCCCAATTGTGGTCAAGGAGGGCATGTGTCTGTTATGTCCTAACTCGGGATCCACGAGAACAGAGGGACATGAGGGACATGCACATGATATTCCACACCCTGGGCCAGGAGTCGTTTTCTGTCAGACCCTTTTTAGCGTCAATCACACTAGCCCGTCTGACCCTCAGGTACTGTTTCTACAGCACTAGTGGAATCCGGTGCCGCTGGGAACTATATTGACCCAGACCCGTGCCTCCTCTCTTGATATCACATTATACCCACTCTCCTCTCCATTTCTGGTCCAAGACCTTGATAATCGACCACAAGGATCCGGATTCATCACACACATCACAACACCACACATCCTCACCATGGAGTCCATTCATCAGGAGAATATTCCCTTCCTCATCACGAGTGCACCAGATCATACTCGGTCTCCCATGGCTCCAACACCATAAGTCCACACATGAGCACATGGAAATGGATGAAATGCATGGCCTGGTCACCCGAATGCCAGAGGACCTGCTTTCCTGTTCCATCTCGTTTTGCATCCCCTGTGGTCTGGGACGTAAATGTGGACATTCGCCAGGCTCTGAAGAGGGAACATTCTCCCACTACCTGTCCTCCTGAGCGCATCTACATTCCCACAGGGATAAGGGAGCGGCTGTTGACCTGGGCACACACAGCTGTCGTCGCTGGACATCCTGGGATCACACGTACTATTCAATATCCCTCCGAGAAGTATTGGTGGCCACCTTGGCGCAGGATGTTATTCGTTTCATCAACTCCTGTTCTGTGTGCTCAAACAAGGTCCCCCCGGGCACACTCCAGCAGGGAAGCTCCTTCCCCTTCCTGTGGTCTCATCTGTCCATTGGTAACAAAGTCAATCTCCCCTCCACTGACGGTTTCACCTCCATTCTGGTGGTTGTGGACACATTTTCAAGATCATTCCAGTTTATTCCTCTCTAGTCTCCCCACAGCTCTCCAGGTTGCTGAGGCACTGTTCTAGCAGGTCTTATGGCACTATGGCCTTCCGGAAGACATCGTGTCCAACCGTGGCCATCAATTCACGTTCATGGTATGGAGGGCTTTCATGGAGAAACTGAGCATTCCGGTAATGCACCGGCCTCAGTCCAATGGGCAGGTGAAGAGGATGAATCAGGAACTGGAGAGGTTTCTGAGGAGTCAATGCCAGGACCGACAAGGGGGAGTGGGCCTGACTATTTCCCTGGGCGGAATCCGCCCAGATTTTTTTACTTCACTCCTCCACCGGGCTTACTCCCTTCCAGTGTGTCCTGGGATATCATCTGGCTCTGGCTCTGTGGACGCCGAGTCAGACCGAGGCCCCAGTGGTGGACAAATTGTTCCCTACTTGCAGAGGAGGCTCCTGTGTGCCGTCCGTCGACAGAATGAACAGGCAGATCACCACCACAGTGACACCACCCGTGTTCCATCCTGGTGATCATGTTTGGCTCTCCACCAGGAACCTCCCACTCCATCTGCCCTGCAAGAATCTGAGCCCCCAGTTTGTGAGGCCGTTCAACGTTCTCTGGAGGCTCAACAAGGTGATGTATAGGTTAGCTTTTCAGTGAATACCGTATCTCACCTACGTTTCATGTCTCCATTCTCAAGCCGGTGGTTCCTGGTCCCCTGGCTGAAACTGACCCCCCCCCCCCCCCCCCTGGACGTCGAGGTGGTTCCTGACTATGCCGTCAGATCCCAGAATGGTAGTTTAACTGACCTCAACCCAATTGAGAGGGTTTAGAATGTGTTGGATCGCAGGGTGAAGGGAAAGCTGCTAACAAGTGCTCAGCATATGTGGGAACTCAAGACTGTTAGAAAAGCATTCCAGGTGAAGCTGGTTGAGAGAATGCCAAGAGTGTGCAAAGCTGTCATCAAAGCAAAGGGTGGCTATTTTGAAGAATCTCAAATATAAAATATATTTTGATTTGTTCAACTTTTTTTTTTGGTTACTACATGATTCCACTGTTTTGATGTCTTCAATATTATTCTACAATGTAGAGAATAGTAAAAAATAAAGAAAAACCCTTGAATTAGTACGTGTGTCCATACTTTTGAATGGTACTATATACATTTTGAAATCTAACTGCAGCATTTAATGAGCTGCTCTACCTCAAACAAGCCTGACTGCACTACTTGAAAATCTAGCCATAAGCAAAAATAGTTGTGCTGCATTCTTAATGATGTCAGCCAGGTGTTTTCTCCCTTCATACACATAGCAGGAAGAAAATTGAAAACCCCTCCGGTCAGAAAACGTTGGCTCTAAAATAGCAGTGTGTGCTACCTTAGTGAAGCAATTTCCTCTCCCTTTGCTAGGAAATGTGCAAGCTTAACTTTATTTTGCAGGTGAAAAGACAATGAAAGGGCTGCTGCATTGGCTTTTTTTGACATGCCTGAGTGAACTTGCGCCTGCAACTGAGCTAGCAAGTCAGCAAAATGCAGGGTTCATTGCTGAATAACTTAGATATACTTATTTTGACTAACGACCTCCGCATGATAATCTTTTACTTGTCCAAAGACTGATACTGTTTTTAAAGACTGATTGCTCTGTAGTGTTCATTTTACATCACAGTACTAAAACTGTACAAAAAGGACATCCGGGAGATTGTCCCATGTAGTACAATAGAAGGTCATCTCAGACACAACACTGTTAGATAACACCCAGTGCTGCCATTATGTGGTAAACATATTTCCAAATAGATCTCACAAAAACTCTATTGCCATCCTCCAACCAAACTCATGTTTAAGCTCTCTTTAAATGGCATCGACCCTTCAGGGGCACATGTATCTTCATGGACAAAGGCCGGAGCAGCCTTTGACATCCATTAGATTCAGCCTCAGTGTACCTCATAACCCAGAGTCACACATGGATTTATCTAGGAATTCTCTTAGAAAGGTCAATCGCAGGCCTGAGAGGAAAATATAATACTTTTATTTTTGCACTCTCTATGCACGCTCACAGGGCCCTACAAACTCACGCACACTGACACTCCAACACTTACTATTCATGGCCAGTATGTAGACGCCCCTTCAAATTAGTAGATTTGGCTATTTCAGCCACACCTGTTGATGACAAATGTATAAAATTGAGCACACAGCCATGCAATCTCCATAGACAAACATTGTCAGGAGAATGGCCTGTACTGAAGAGCTCAGTGACTTTCTACGTGGCACCGTCATAGGATGCCACCTTTCCAACAAGTCAGTTAGTCAGATTTCTGCCCTGCTAGATCTGCCCTCGTCAACTGTACATGCTGTTATTGTGTAGTAGAAACGTATAGGAGCAATAACGACTCAGCTGCGATGTAGTAAGCCACACAAGCTATGCACACAGCGAGTGCTGAAGTGCGTAGCGTGTAACAATCGTCTGTCCTCGGTTGCAACACTCACTACCGAGCTCCAAACTGCCTCTGGAAGCAACGTCAGCACAAGAACTGTTCGACTGGAGCTTCATGAAATAGGTTCCCATGGCCGAGCAGCTGCATACAATCCTAAAATCACCATGCACAATGCCAAGTGTCAGCTGGAGTCGTGTAAAGCTCGCTGCCATTGCACTCTGGAGAAGTGGAAACACGTTCTCTGGAGTGATGAATCACACTTCACCTTCTCGGATGGACAAATCTGGGTTTGCCGGGAGAATGTTATCTGCCCGAATGCATAGTGTAAACTGTAAAGTTTGGTGGATTAGGAATAATGTTTCGGTGCTGTTTTTCGTGGTTCGGGCTATGCCCCTTAGTTCCAGTGAAGGGAATTCTTAAAGCCACAGCATACAATGACATTCTACATGATTCTGTGCTTCCAACTTTGTGGCATCAGTTTGGGGAAGGCCTTTTCCTGTTTTAGTATGACAATCCCCCCTGTGCACAAAGCGAAATCCATAAAGAAATGTTGGTGTGGAAGAACTTGACAGGCCTGCACAGAGCCCTGACCTCAACCCCACCTTTGGGATAAATTGGAAAGCCGACTGCGCGCCAGCCTTAATCGCCCAACATCAGTGCCCGACCTCATTAATGCTCTTGTGGCTGAATGGAAGCAAGTTGGCACAGCAATGTTCCAACACGTAGTGGAAAGCCTTCCCAGAAGAGTAGAGGCTGTTATAGCAGCAAAGGGGGGACCAACTCCTTATTAATGCCAAAGATTTTGGAATGAGATCTTCAAAAAGCAGGTGTCCACATACTTTTGTATGCCATGTAGTGTATTTCAGGATGTTGTGTATCCTTGGAAATAATCAGCATTCATAGTTTTCCTAAACATGTTAAACTGCAATGCTGAAGAACTTGGTTTGCCTTTTAGGACCGAGGGAAGTGATATGTACTACATCATTACTAAATATGGTGGATGTTGAGTGTGTCCTGTCTCACTCTTCCTCAGTGTCTGACATCACACAGAGCATGACTTCGATATACAGAAAATACTAAAAGACAAACTGGCCGTATCACTTCAGGCGGTCATTTGACCTCTAGGATGGAAATAATGCGTATATAATCACCCCATGGATGACATCCCCAGAACAGATATTTATGACAAGCTGAGTTCATCTACATGTTAAAAAGCGGGTTGGGCAAACAAGATAAAGGACAAATATACATTTAGGGAGGAAATAGGAAATAGAGGCCAGTGTGAATCAAATTCTTCCAATGACCCAAAATGGTCCTTATTATTTATAAAGGTAAACTGGAGAGGAATTTTGTAAAGGTTCAGTGGGGACAAGCGACACCATTAACATTCTCGCTTTTTCAGTGGGAAAAGTGCCATAGTTTGTTAGCACTGAACTCAAATTGGATTAACTACATCACAAAGTAATTGAATCCACTATGGGTACCCATAAGGGCCTCCTGATTAATTTATTATAGATTCAAGGTGTACGAGATGATGAGATTTTGCTTCTATTTATTTGCAAAATGTTCTCTCTGCGATGGAAAAACGTATAAAGCTACAGTTGTACACGGTTAACTAAGAATTGAGAACAATGGCTGACGTGTGAACAAAGACTAACAAAAACTTCAAATGAACATTTCAAGCCTGTTGTATGGTGTCTGTTCTCTAAAAATACACTACTCTGATACCCATTGCCAGTGGAATCGTTTTTGATGCACATGATGCCAGCCTCCCTGCACCCAGCATTCCACCCCTGGCGACAGCTGTTCCCTCCCTGCCTGCTGCCTGGGCGCACACACACACATACACACACACACACAAACACACAGATGCAGGCTCTCTTAGACACATAAGCACACTCACATAGACACATAGAGACAAACACTCTCATACACACAGACGCTCACGGACTCACACACACGCTCAGCCTCGCACGCACATGCACACACATGCACACACACACACACACACACACACACACACACACACACACACACACACACAGATGCAGGCTCTCTTAGACACATAAGCACACTCACATAGACACATAGAGACAAACACTCTCATACACACAGACGCTCACGGACTCACACACACGCTCAGCCTCGCACGCACATGCACACACATACACACACACACACACACACACACACACACACACACACACACACACACACACACACACACACACACACACACACACACACACACACACACACACTCGGAGAGACACCACAGAGCAAGGCACACAGCAAGTGACCCAAACACACAGAATGACTCAATCTTGAATAAACAAAGAGCAATTCAAATACAAAGTGCCACTCAAACATTCACAACACACAGCAAGTTACTCAAGCAAGCGAACAGTGACTAACACTCACTTAGACAAAGGAACGTGCCACACAGAAACCAAATCAGTAAAAACACAGAGAGGGGAAAGCGAGACTCCATGAACACACGAGAGGCAATTCAAACTCACAATGTGCCAGTGAGCCACACAAACACGCCCGGAGCTCAGTGCCTGGTAGAACCAGGCGAATTTGCATCATGCATCCCTTACAGCGTCATTGCTTAAGCACCAGCTCTTGTGTTGACCATACTGGCCAGTCTCCTCGCTGCCTTTATGCGAGCGGATGACGAGAGAAAAGAAAAGCAGCATGTAAGAAACTATCCATGCTAAGAAAGTTACTTCTTCTGGGCTGAGTGAAGAATGTAATTGACCCCCTGCTTTTCCTTCTCATAGATAATCTGTCAACCAAAAGATAAGGCTGTCTTGGCACTTGTCTGGTGTCATTGTAAAAGCATGCATGACCCGCAGTGCATCACTCATGTGGAAATGCCATTGGGTTATATTATTCAAAACATAGGCCTTTTCCTCCAGTATCCATAAGAGTTGTTTTATTCACACCTATTTGCTGCTTTACAGTTTCAAATTTCCTTACCTACAAAATTACATTTGAAATGGAATGGCATGTAATTAAGCAACAGTCACTTTTCGTTTCAATAACCTGGAGTTCTGCCCTACTAGTTTTCATCTGCATTACTCTCTCTACAGTAATAAGTGGCCAGTGTGTGTGTGAGTGTATGTGTGTGCCTGTGTACTGTGAGTGGCTGCATAAAGATTAACTGGCAAGAGTCTTCACTGACATTTTCAACCTCTCCCTGTCTGAGTCTGTAATGTCAACATGTTTCATGCAGACCACTATAGTCCCTGTGCCCAAGAACACTAAGGTAACCTGCCTAAATGACTACCGACCCGTAGCACTCACGTCTGTAGCCATGAAAGCTTTGAAAGGCTGGTCATGGCTCACATCAACACCATTATCCCAGAAACCCTAGACCCACTCCAATTTGCATAGCACACCAACAGATCCACAGATGATGCAATCTCTATTGCACTCCACACTGTCCTTTCACACCTGAACAAATGGAACACCTACGTTAGAATGCTATTCATTGACTACAGCTCAGTGTTCAACATCATAGTGCCTTCAAAGCTCATCACTAAGCTAAGGACCCTGGGACTTAACACCTCCAACTGCAACTGTATCCTGGACTTCCTGACGGGCCGCCCCAGGTGGTAAAGGTAGTAACAACACATCCGCCATGCTGATCCTCAACACGGGAGCCCCTCAGGGGTGCGTGCTCAGTCCCCTCCTGTACTGCCTATTCACTCATGACTGCACGGCCAGGCACGACTCGAACAACATCATTAATATTGCTGATGACACAACAGCGGTAGGCCTGAACACCGACAATGATAAGACAGCATATAGGGAGGAGGTCAGAGACCTGATCGTGTGGAGCAAGGACAACAACCTCTCCCTCAACGCGATCAAGACAAAGGAGATTAATGTGGACTACAGGAAAAGGATAAACCGAGCACGCCCCCATTCTCATTGACGAGGCTGTAGTGGAGCAGGTTGAGAGCTTCAAGTTCCTTGGTGTCCACATCACCAACAAACTAACATGGTCCAAGTACACCAAGACAGTCGCGAAGAGGGCACGACAAAACCAATTCCCCCTCAGGAGACTGAAAACATTTGGCATGGGTCCTCAGACAAGGTAAGGGTGGTATACAGAAGATAGCACTATTTGGTAAAAATTCAAGTCCATATTATGGCAAGAACAGCTCAAATAAGCAAAAAGAAATTACAGTCCATCATTACTTTAAGACATGGAGGTTAGTCAACAACAAAAAAATCGATTGGTCTGATGAGTCCAAATTTGAGATTTTATGTTGCAACAGCAGTGTTTTTGTGAGACGCAAAGTAGGTGAACAGATGTTCCCACCATGAAGCATGGATGAGGAGGTGTTATGGTGCTTTGCTGGTGACACTGTCAGTGATTTATTTAGAATTCAAGGCACACTTAGCCTTCATGGCTACCACAGTATAATGCAGCGATACACCATCCCATCTGGTTTGCAATTAGTGGGACTATAATTTATTTTTCAACAGGACAATAACCCAACACACCTCCAGGCTGTGTAAGGGCTATTTGACAAAGAAGAAGAGTGATGGAGTGCAGCATCGATGGCCTGGTTCCACAATCACCTGACCTCAACCCAATTGAGAATGTTTGGGATGAGTTGGACCGCAGAGTGAAGGAAAAGCAGCCAATAAGTGTTCAGCATATGTCGGAACTCCTTCAAGACTGTTGGAAAAGCATTCCAGGTGAAGGTGGTTGAGGGAATGCCAAGAGTGTGCAAAGCTGTCATCAACGCAAATGGTGGCTACTTTGAATAATCTAAAATATATTTAGATTTGCTTAACACTTTTTTGGTTTCTACATGATTCCGATATCTTTTCTATTTTTCTATGTACAAAATAGTAAAAACAAATAAGAAAAACCCTTGAATGAGTAGGTGTGTCCAAACTTTTGACTGGTACTGTACTATATGTTATAATCACATTAGCTCACAAGAGTGCCCAATTAGTAATATCTACAACCCTTAACCCCTTATCTGATTCCATGTTCGATCTGTCTTTATTTCCATTTCACTTCGTATATACTTTAGAGAATGAATCCTTTATTTCCTAAGATCCCTATTCCGTCCCATCTGAATATAGTGTTTGGCTTGGTGGACATGAAACCCAATGAGTCAAATCCATAAATACTGACTGACTCTCTGGGAAAGAATTATCATTCCATTAACCATGGACTCGAAACAATTCTATTTTCAGTGTAATTTTATTAAACTGCCATCATATTTAAATTAGCTTTTGTGTTACGCATCATTACAAAATTAACATTGATAAAATCATAAAAGCTAGAGACATAAATTGGTTCCGAATTCGTCTCTCACAGTAACTAAAATTCACCAGCCGTATGTTTAGAAATACAGAAAATATCTCATAGGGTGAGAATACCTTATTTGTTAATGTATTCAACAGAACGTTGAACCCATTCAACCATACAATGTGCTCCAGTTGGAGATATGAGCATGTCTTATTAAGTCCACTCACACTATTCTGAGAGCTTGAATGATGCTTGAATGGCTCTGCAAAACATATTATTTGGGGAGTCTCTAATTTGCCGTCAAGCTGTCATGAGTGCTGATGGCAGACAGAGTAGCTAGCTATCCACTGGCTTTGTTTGACTGTTCTCTCCATCTCTCATGGGCCTGTGACAGGATTCACACCAAGAAGCTCACCTTGACTTCTCTCACACTTTAAACAACACACTGACACAGGTATTACATAATCAGACAAGACAGTGCTGCTTATTGCATCCCACAATGCTTAGTCACCCATCATCTCTGACAGACAAATACTTTGTAGATGTACGGCAACCTAAAAATACATCTCTCGCCTTTTTCATTTGGCCACCCGGTTTCAGATGCTTTGATGGCATATTTAAAGTAGTCCACAGGCCCTTGATTAAACTGAAATTATCTGAGTATCTGTTGTCTGAAATGGCAAATTATCTGAGTATCTGTTGTCTGAAATGGCAACTAACACAAAGTTTATATGAGCCTATCTGAATTGAGCAATAACACAATGTTCTCAAAGTGGCAATAACATCTACTTCTTTATTTTAAACACTTATTAAATCAGCAGTGGGGGACATTAAAAATCTATAATGTATTTTGAATTGACATTTTTTGGATTACTGTTTTCTCAAGAAATCATTAAATAGTTATATTTGACATAATCCCCAAATGCAAATGTATTCTGCTAGTAGATAGATTTTGGTAAATTGTGATACTTTAGTAATGGCATGATGCATACGCCCAGAGGCAATGTGCTCAGCAAATTCTCAAATTCAGTTTTCTGCCTCCTCCTCGCCGAGGTTTGAGAAGCAAAATGGTTAGCAAAATGACAGCTGCATGACAATGAAGAATCACCCGTCACGACTGTCGGGAGATTTTCTTGGCTGTCAATCGGCTTAAAATACGCAACCACCTGGCCGGACAAGCAATTAAAGGCCAGAATTTTGTCAGTACCTCAGCATAACGTTTCCTAAAGGTTTCAAGATGGTTCTATTTAAAGTTAGGTTCTCAAATGGTTCTAAAAACATGAGTAAACAACTTTCTTCTGTGGGACTTTCAGTACATTTCCTACAGGTTGTATCATTGTTCTACTTAATGTCATATTCTGAAATTGCTCCAAGAATGTCATAAAACAACGTTCTTCTGTGGGAATTACAGTACTTCAGCATAACGTTTACTACAAGTTCCCCCATATTTCTATTTAAATTCATGTTTCATATTGTTCCGAGAATGTTTAGAAAACGTACCATTAAAAACGTCTTAGGGATCAAATCGATTTGACAACATCCAGTGAAATTGCAGAGCACCAAATTCAAATTAAATTACTATAAATATTAAACTTATGAAATCACACATGCAATGCACTAAATTAATGCTACACTTGTTGTTAATCCAGCCAATGTGTCAGATTTCAAAAAGGCTTTACGGCGAAAGCAAACCATGCTATTATCTGAGGACAGCATCCCATCAAACAAACACAGACAATCATAATTAGACACGCTTGGCGCGACACAAAACTCAGAAATAACTATATAATTCATGCCTTACCTTTGACGAGCTTCTTCTGTTGGCACTCCAATATGTCCCATAAACATCACAAATGGTCCTTTTGTTCGATTAATTCCATCGTTATATATCCAGAATGTCCATTTATTTGGCGCGTTTGATCCAGAAAAACACTAGTTCCAACTCGCGCAACATTACTACAAAATATGTAATAAGTTACCTGTAACCTTTGTCCAAACATTTCAAACAACTATTTTTTAACGTAAATAATCAATAAAATTTAAGATGGGATAAACTGCGTTCAACAGCGGATAAAAACAAAGTGGAGCGAGCTTTCAGGTCACGCGCCTCTAACAAACAGTACACTTCACTCGACCCTCGTTCTGAACTGCCCTACTTCTTCATTACACAAAGGAAAAACCGTTGATATCCAGTAGAAGCGATAGGAACTGCAAGCAAGTGCCTTAGAAATCTAGATCCCCATAGAAACCCATTGAAAAGAGAGTGACCTCAAAAAATATATATCTTCGGGGTGTCGCCTGCCAAATAAGTTCTGTTATACTCACAGACATCATTCAAACAGTTTTAGAACCTTCGGGGTGATTTCTATCCAAATCGACTAATAATATGCATATCCTAGCTTCTGGGCCTGAGTATCAGGCAGTTTACTTTTGGCAAGCTTTTCATCCGGACGTGAACAAACCGCCCCCTAGCCTAGAGAGGTTAAAAACCACAAGAAAACTTTAGTAACTTTCTAAGAATGTTATTTAAAAACATATACATTCCTTTCTCAGCATTAACATGGGTCTCTCCTCTATCTGTGTGTTCAGGTTTGTTGGCCGCATTCACAATTTGGCCACACCTGATCTTAATGAGTCCTTGTTTTCTTTGACATGGGGTCTGTTTGAATGGACAAACATTAACAGCTTTGTATGCATAAAAAACATGGCATGCTAGCTCCATACTGGTGGCGCAGTGGACTAATTCCACAGAGAGAGAACAGAAGAATGTGTTTTCATAATTAATGCCTAAGAAAATGAATTGACATGTGTCCTATCTGTGCTTGGAGTTAACGCAAAATAAGCTAGTTGTGTTATTAACAGTCTTTTTGAAGCATTCAGTGAACGTTTTAAGGAAGTTATTCAAAAACCTCTAAATGACCTATCATTTCCATTCACAATGCATTAATAAAACATTTCCAGAATTTTGACTTCCTCTCTCAGAATGTTTACAACCCTTTCAGTTTTAACAGTCAGGAAATGTATGGCTTCGTTCCCAGAACCAATGGGAAACCAAAAACGTACGTTACCACAAATTCCTAGGAACCAAATGTGCTAGCTGGACTCTTGTTGGGGCAAGGATAAGAGATCAAGTCAATTGTGAATATGTTGTTGTTTGATGGTTTTGTAGTTCTGCCTGTTTCGGGTCAGAGACAGTGCAAAATGTATGTGAGCCAAAACAGAACAACAGAGGACACAGACAGCTAACTTGAATTCAGATTAGCCTTTTTCGATTCTATGTTAAACACAATCTCCAAAATGCAATCTATGCTGAGAATGGGATTTCAGCACCATGGACAGCACCAGTGCCATTCATTGAAGTAAGAAGCTCTACAAACTCAAACTCTGCAGCAGCACAAGTCAAACTCCATTTCCAATGACAGTCATAGATTTACATAATTCGATCAGCCAGTGCTGGTGCAATTTACTTTTCCAATAATGATTTAATTTTTTCTTCTCACAAGTACAAGCCCTTGTCTGATCTTTATGTGATCCATACCCACTATGCTCAACTCTGTCTTTATTGTAGTATAATTTATGAATAGGAGAAAAGCAAGGAGGAGAGCTGACAGTATTATTCTTATTACTTCTGTGCAGGGCCTTCGGAAAGTATTCAGACCTCTTGACTTTTTCCACATTTTGTTACATTACACCCTTATTCTAAAATTGAATTAAATATTTTTTTCCCTCAACAATCTACACACAATACCCCATAATGACAAAGCCGCATACCATATTTACATAAGTATTCAGACCCTTTGCTATGAGACTCTAAATTGAGCTCAGGTGCATCCTGTTTCCATTGATCCAATCAATTCAATTGATTGGACATGATTAGGGAAAGGCACACACCTGTCTATATAAGGTCCCACAGTTGTCAGTGCATGTCAGAGCAAAAACCAATCCATGAGGTCAAAGGAATTGTCTGTAGACATGATTGTGTCTAAGCACATATCTGGGGAAGGGTACTAAAACATTTCTCCAGCATTGAAGGTCCACAAGAACAAAGTGGCCAAAATCATTCTTAAATGGAAGAAGTTTGGAACCACCAATACTTCTCCACCAAACAATTGGGGGAGAAGGGCCTTGGTCAGGGAGGTGACCAAGAAACTGATGGTCACATTTACAGTGCTCTGGAGTTCCTCTGTAGAGATAGGACACCCTTTCAGAAGGACAACAATCTCTGCAGCACTCCACCAATCAGGCCTTTATGTTAGAGTGGTCAGACGGAAGCCACTCCTCAGTAAAAGGGATATGACATCCTGCTTGGAGCTTGCAATAAGGCACCTTAAGACTCTCAGAGTATGATAAACAAGATTCTCTGGTCTGATGAAACCAAGATTGAACTCTTTGGCGTGAAAGCAAAGCATCACGTCTGGAGGAAACATGGCAACATCCCTACGGTGAAGCATGGTAGTGGCAGCATCATGCTGTGGGGATGTTTTTCAGCGGCAGGGACTGGGAGACTAGTCAGGATTGAGGGAAAGATGAACGGAGCAAAGTACAGAGAGATTCTTGATGAAAACCTGCTACAGAGCGCTCAGACTGGGGTGAAGGTTCACCTTTCAACAGGACAACGACTCTAAGCGCGCAGCCAAGACAAAGCAGGAGTTGCATCCGGACAAGTCTCTGAATGTCCTTGAGTGGCCCAGCCAGAACCCAATTAAACATTTCAGAGACCTGAAAATAGGTGTGCAGCTACGATCCCCATCTAACCTGACAGAGCTTGAGAGGATCTGCAGAGAAGAATGGGAACAACTCCCCAAATAAAGATGTGCCAAGCTTCTGGCGTCATACCCAAGTAGACTCGAGGCTGTAATCGCTGCCAAAGGTGCTTCAACAAAGTACTGAGTAAAGTGAATGAATACTTTTGTAAATAATTTCCATTATTTTTTAAATAATATTTGTCATTATGTGGTATTGTGTGTAGATTGATTTGGGGGGAAAACAATCTAATCAATTTTAGAATAAGGCTGTAACGTATCATATTGTGGAAAAAGTCAAGGGGTCTGAAAACTTTCCGAAGGCACTGTATATCTATCAGATATCCATTCACCAGTCTATATGTTTCAGGCTGCATAGAACATCTTAGTTGTTATTCTAGTATCAGTATAATATTCATGAGAGAGTTATTTTAAATGGCTTATTCAGCTTTGAGAATTACATTACATTCCTACCATCAGGAAAATGTATAATATACATTTTTATGTTTTTCCTTCAATGTATTTTCATATATATTTATTCTTGGATAAGCCTTTTCCAGTTATAAGCAGTTCCATTTCAGACAAATGTATATTACTGTAATGTCTAGCAGGAGCATTATTTTCCCTCCATTCTGGAGACCAAACCAGGTTAGAGTGGGAGCGAGTATTCCTGCCCATAATTAATCAAATCAAATCAAATGGTGTCTGTCAGGCCTGTATAAACAGAGGAGAACATGGCAGGTTTTTTCTCATTCACTCCTGTGATCCCCAAATACTTAGGATGAACTTTAGAACCAGCCAGTCCTTCTCCTCTCATTCTAAATGGCGGCTCGGCTGTATAATGGCAAATTATTTACTATCTGCGCTGCTGCTGTTAAAAAGCTGCATATTGTTTTATTCATCAGTGCAGCCCGTTCAGTTCAGAATCACACTTCAGCTAATGGGAGACGAGTCTTTCCTCGCTCAGTTTTAACAAATAGAGCAGCCTCCACAAAATGGTTGTCTTGTTTAAACCACCTGAGCAATGAGTTCAATGCCTCTTACACGTACAGTGTACACAAACGATTACCACTTGACTCATGGCTGATTTCTGACCAGTTAAAAAACCGACATGACTTGTCACTGGCTTTATCTATGTTGGTTGTTGATACGTCCTTGCACTTTGATAAGCGATGATGTCAAGGTGAGTGAAATAACTAAACAGTAGATATGTTTGATGTTGTCGATGTTTGATACCATAAAACTTGGGGAATAATCATGTCATTAGTTAGTACAGACGAGCACATCAGCTTTGGGGCGTAAATGATTGCTCTCTGTCTCAAAGAAGTAGTTACAGTGTTTAGCTGCATTTAGTCAGCTAACTAGTTGGTTGTTTTGTCTTGTTTCTATCAATGTAATTCATATGGAAATGGCCCAAGCTGCTTACTCCATTATAGCAAGCTAGCTAGGTAACTAGTTAGTTTGTCTGTCAGGCAAGACAAATGTGTGTGTAACGGTAAATTTGGGCAGCGCTCACGAAGAATCAACCTCAGCTGTCACTTTCACTAGCTAGCCATACAGGCTAACAGCTATCTAGCCACCAAAATGAAGGCTAGAGTAATCTGTTGGGCTTAGGTTGTGCTTTGTCATGTTTGCGAGGTGCAAAGTTTCCTAGGCTATACTTTGCCTCGTTTTCCTATTGACAGCTTAGCGATCTTGTTAGGGTCGTAAGATGCCCATGCAGTGGAGCTCGTGCGTGTATGTGTGTGGAATGGGAGGCGTGTAACTATCACACAATTTATTATGGAAACCCCTTATTAGGAAGAGTATGTGTATGGTTGAGAAAAAGAAAGAGAAGAAGGAAAAGATTATGTTCCTGACTACAATTGTATCCTATCTGATGCTCCTCTCCTCTCCCCTCCTTCTGCAACTCTGTTCCTCTAGGTCATTGAAAGTGAAGGAAGTGATGTGGAGAGTCAAGGCTCAGCAGCAAAAGGCAGGGAGGAATAGGAGTTAGAGATGATTGGAGGGGTAGAGATGTGGAGCGAGGAGGGAGGAGTGGATTAAGAGGAGAGTGGAGGGAGAGAGGAAGAGGAGGGAGAAAAGAGTGGAGGGAGAGGAACATGAGGAGGGAGAAGGAGAGGAGGAAGAATAAGGGAGAGGATGAAGCAGAGGAAGAGGGAGAGAACACCCGAGAGGGGAGCCTACATTTCCATGGCGTGTCTGCCCTAAGTCCCACCATTCACCCTTATACTGAACAGCTTGTGCTTTAAGTGATAGTAGCAAGGATTTTGGAGTTGCTTTTAAAACTTATACAGTTGAAGTCGGAAGTTTACATACACCTTAGCCAAATACATTTCAACACAGTTTTTCACCTTTTTTTTTTACATTTAATCCTAGTAAAAATTCCCTGTCTTAGGTCAGTTAGGATCACCGCTTTGTTTTAACAACGTGAAATGTCAGAATAATAGCAGAGAGAATGATTAATTTCAGCTTTTATTACTTACATCACATTCCAAGTTGGTAAGACGTTTACATACACTCAATTAGTATTTGGTAGCATTGCCTTTAAAATTGTTTAACTTGGGTCAAATGTTTCAGGTAGCCTTCCACAAGCATCCCACAATAAGTTGTGTGAATTTTGTGTGAATTCCTCCTGACAGAGCTTGTGTAACTGAGTCAGGTTTGTCCATTTGGAAGACCCTGTCATGTTATGTCTTGTCCCTGTGCTTTCTCTTCTCTTCGTTTCCCCCTGCTGGTCGTATTAGGTTACTATCTCTCTCTCTCTCTATCGTTCCGTTCCTGCTCCCAGCTGTTCCCCATTCTCCTAACGACCTCGTTTACTCTCTCACACCTGTCTCCTCTTTTGCCCTCTGATTAAGTCTCTATTTCTCTCTCTGTTTCTGCTTCTGTCCTTGTCGGATTCTTGTTTGCTTTGCCCTTGTCCCTTCCTGTCGTAATCTGCCTCTTCATCAGATGCTGCGTGTGAGCAGGTGTCTCTGTCCTCTACGGCCCGCGCCTACCCAGAGGGACCTGCAGTATGTTGCCGCTAGCCCTGCAATTCTCCTCTACTACTAGAAGGAGGACTCTCCTGCAAAGATAGAGGATTTATGTTTTCCCTGTTTGGACATCTCCTGTAAAGATTGAGGATTTATGTTTTCCCTGTTTGGACATTAAAAGACTCTGTTTCTGTTGAATCGCTGTTGGGTCCTCACTCACCTGCATAACAGACCCATTTGCGACCAAGCTTTAACCTTAACTGATGTCGTGAGATGTTGCTTCAATATATCCACATAATTGTCCCTCCTCATGATGTCATCTATTTTGTGAAGTGCACCAGACCCTCCTACAGAAAAGCACCCCCACAACATGATGCTGTCACCCCCGTGCTTCACGGTTGGGATGGTGTCTTCGGCTTGCAAGCCTCCCCCTTTTCCCTCCAAACACAACAACGGTCATTATGGCCAAACAGTTCTATTTTTGTTTCATCAGACCAGAGGACATTTCTCCGAAAAGTACGATCTTTGTCCCCAGTTGCAAACTGTAGTCTGGCTTTTTTTTATTGCAAACCGTAGTCTGGCTTTTTTATTGCGGTTTTGGAGCAATGGCTTTTTCCTTGCTGAGCGACCTTTCAGGTTATGTTGATATAGGACTCGATTTACTCTGGATTTAGATACTTTTGTACCTGTTTCCCCCAGCATCTTCACAAGGTCCTTTGCTGTTGTTCTGGAATTGATTTGCATTTTTCGCAACAAAGTACGTTCATCTCTAGGAGACAGAACATGTCTCCTTCCTGAGCGGTATGACGGCTGCATGGTCCCATGGTGTTCATACTTGCATACTATTGTTTGGACGTGGTACCTTCAGGCATTTGGAAATTGCTCCCAAGACTGATCCAGACTTGTGGTGGTCTACCATTTTTTTCTGAGGTCTTGGCTGATTTATTTTGATTTTCCCATGATGTCAAGCAAAGAGGCACTGAGTTTGAAGGTAGGCTTTGAAATACATCCACATGTACACCTCTAAATGTGAGTCAATTATGTCAATTAGCCTATCAGAAGCTTCTAAAGCCATGACATCATTTTCTGGAATTTTCCAAGCTGTTTAAAGGCACAGTCAACTTAGTGTATAGAACATCTTCTATCTCGAGGCCATCAGACTGTTAAACAGCCATCACTAACATTGAGTGGCTGCTGCCAACATACTGACTCAACTCCAGCCACTTTAATAATGGAAAAATTGATGTAATAAATGTATCACTAGCCACTTTAAACAATGCCACTTTTATATGTTTACATACCCTACATTTCTCCTCTCATATGTATATACTGTACTCTATACCATCCACTGCATCTTGCCTATGCCGTTCTATACCATCACTCATTCATATATTGTTTTATCTACACATTCTTTATCATTCCTTTACACTTGTGTGTGTATAAGGTAATTGTGGTGAAATTGTTAGGTTAGAATACTTGTTGGATATTGCTGCATTGTCAGAACTAGAAGCACAAGCATTTCGCTACACTCACATTAACATCTGTTAACCATGTGTATGTGACAAATAAAATTTGATTTGATCTAAATTTCTGATCCACTGGAATTGTGATACAGTGAATTATAAATTAAATCATTTGTCTGTAAACAATTTTTGAAAGATTACTTGTGTCATGCACAAAGTAGATGTCCTAACCAACTTGCCAAAACTATAGTTTGTTAACAAGAAATTTGTGGAGTAGTTAAAAAACAAGTTTTAATGACTCCAACCTAAGTGTATGTAAACTTCTGACTTCAACTGTACATGTTCCAGAGCTTATAATGGATTACAACACGAAAATGGGTGGGGTTGACCATCTTGACCAACTGAAAATATATTACAATGTTGGACGCACAAGCAGAAAATGGTGGAAGTATTTTGAGGGATGTTCAACATTTCCATCATAAATGCGTACATTGTGTGGGGGAGCCTACAAAGGCCCCTTCCCAGAAACTAAAGGCACTGGTCCCTGAAGGCATTCAAAATGCAGCTTGTGCATTCACTTTGTGAAATGGCTACAGTGGCAGGGAGAGGGGAGACAAGACTGTGGCATCAGGGCATGTTAACCGAGTTGTAACTCATTTGAAAGCAGGTGAAGTTTGAAGGGCACAAAAGAAGGTGTGTGTTGTGCATCCGGAGTGGACATAGGGCAACGAGTGGGAGATGTGTAGAAACCTGCTTTGTGTGCTCTACGTGTTCTGTGCCACTTTGCAGGATGGGGCCATGCTTCCAGAAGTTCCATGACATGTTGTAGGCTAAATGCAAATACTAAAGTGACATTGTGAAACATGATTTTGTCCTAATAATCATTTGTCTCTGAACAGTTGTTGTGTTTTTCAGCGTCTGTCTTTATCTGTCTCTATCAAATACTTGTTGCATTCACTGAATTGTTGTCAAAGTAGGCAACTATTTCTATGTTTTGTGTCAGGCCTGGTCTGTACTAAATCTTATTGAGTGAGATTACCTACATTTTCAAATAGTTTCTAAATAGATGTTTGCATTTTTACATTATTACTGAAGTAAGAATCGTTGTCAATCAAATTGTCTACTCTGTGTGGGTTTTCAAATACTTTCAGAATATTGTCCTCTGGTCATATATTGGATAATTGTTTTATTTATATGTAAATCATATCTATACGTATAATAAGTAAGTGAGTAACTTATTCAAATTTAAATACTCTAGGTTGTTGTGTTGCGTGTTAATCGTTTTTTGATAGTGAGTGTCTTTACACAATGGAAGACTAAATTAGTGTTATTCCTATTGACATGAATGTGTCATATTAAAGATGTTTTGCTCTTTAAACTTGTAATTTGTTCTTTGTTTTTTAACTATGTCTGTTTGTTTGAAATGTGTGAGAAAATTCGCTTTATCTTGAAAATTCACAGTAATCTACAGCAGCATTCTAGAATTATATTGGGGTCTAAAGGGTTCATTCAGAATGGTTATGTAATGGTTTGGGACAGGCTTACATTTTTTTTTAATTAAAAGAATTCTATCATTGGATTCAAACTTGTAATCATTGGAATCAGAGGCAGATCCTTACGTCATATTTCAAAGTTGTTCCAAACGTCAATTTTTTGGCATTAATAACTCAGAAATCTTAAGGTTAGGCATTAACTCTGAATGGTTAAGGTAAGGATTGTGGTTTGGGATAGGCTTAAAGCAAAAATGTAAAAAACAACTTTCTATCACTGGATTCAAACTTGCAATCTTTGAAATCATTGGAACAGCGCTCACTGTTGCCCCTAGTGGCCAGTTTCCACTTCATCTCCCGATCTCCTCAGATATGGATGGACGTTGAATACTGATTTGTATCACGGTGACCTGGCTACTTTTCTAATTCCACACAAATGAATGAAATGAGTGGCTACTCTGACACTGACAAACTGAGATCAATCGGGTCTTGAATTCAAATGAACAATAGCCCAGGCCAATGAAGCTACACACAGATTGTACAATATTAGGAGGCAATATATATATTCAAGACCCGATTTATCTCAGTTTGTCGGTGTCAGAGTAGCCAGTCATTTCAGTCATTTGTGTTGTATTAGAAAAGTAGCCAGGTCACCGTTAAACCTTACCGTTAACATTAACCCTTACCTTAACCATTCAGATTTAATGCCTAACCTAGGTTGCAAATACTATCCCAAACTATAATTCTTACCTTAGCCATTCAGAGTGAAGCTGAAGCCATAGGCTGCTCAATGTGATGGTAGTGGCAATAGCCTTTCTCAAGCTGAGCAACTTTGAAAAACAGTGCTGCTATTAGCTACCAACTGGGAGTTGTTGAGACAAAAAGTATCATATTGATTCTACAGAGAGATTAGTCCTCTCTTTTCAGCAGTAGGCATTTTCTTTCCAACGATTTGTTTCACAGTTGTATTTTGAAATATGTGAAAGGCAAACAGACAGCTGCAAACAACCATAGAAATATAATCCATAGAAGGCAGTTCCCATTCAAGGCAGGACTGGCATCCATTGCTAGTGTACGCATGAGCTCAACAGTTAAATTACCAGGGTAAGAGATAACAAAACCCTTCTATGGATTATGCAATGTCTTTGGAAAGTATTCAGACCCCTTGACTTTTTCCATGTTTTGCTATGTTACGGCCTTATTCTTAATAATAAAAAACAGAAGTACCTTATTTACATAAGTATTCAGACCCTTTTATGTGAGACTCGAAATTGACCTCCGGTTTCCATTGATCGTCTTTGAGATGTTTCTACAACTTGATTGGAGTCCACCCGAGGTAAATTCAATTGATTGTGCATGTCAAAGCAACAACCAAGCCACGAGGTCAAAGGAATTGTCCGTAGAGTGCAGAGACAGGATTGTGTCGTGACAAAGATCTGGGGAAGGGTACCAAAACATTTCTGCCAGATTGAAAGTCCCCAAGAACACAGTGGCCTCCATCGTTCTTAAATAAAATATGTTTGGTACCACCAAGACTCTTCCTAGACCTGGCCACCCAACCAAAGTATAATTGGGGGAGAAGGGCCTTGGTCAGGTAAGTGACCAAGAACCCGATGGTCACTCTGGTAGAGCTCCTGAGTACCTCTGTGGAGATGGGAAAACCTTCCAGGAGGACAACCATCTCTGCAGCACTCCACCAATCAGGGCTTTATGGTAGAGTGGCCAGACGGAAAGAGGAATGGAGCAAAGTACAGTGGGCTCTCGAGTGGCGCAGCAGTCTAAGGCACTGCATATCAGTGCAAGAGGTGCCACTACAGTCCCTGGTTTGAATCCAGGCTGTATCACAGCGCACAATTGGCCCAGCACCATCTGGGTTTGGCCGGGTGTAGGCTGTCATTGTGAATAACATTTGTTCTTAACTGACTTGCCTAGTTAAATAAAGATTCCATTACATTTTTTATCCTTGATGAAAATCTGCTCAGGACCTCAGACTGGGCAAAGGTTCACCTTCCAACAGGAAAACAACCCTAAGCCCACAGCCAGTGTCTTCGGGACAAGTGTCTGAATGTCCTTGATTGGCCCAGCCAGAGCCTGGACTTGAACCTGATTTGAAAATCTCTGGAGAGACTTGAAAATATCTGTGCAGCGACGCTCCCCATCCAAACTGACAGAGCTTGAGAGGATCTGCAGAGTGTGCCAAGCTGGAAGCGTCATACCCAAGAAGACTCAAGGCTATAATCACTGCCAAAAGCACTGAGTAAATTATCTAAATACTTATGTAAATGTGATATAATTTTTATGAATTTGCTTTGTCATTATGGGCTATTGTGTGTAGATTGAGGAGTAAAAAAAAAAACGATTTAATATATTTTAGAATAAGGCTGTAACATAACAAAATGTGTAAAAAGTCAAGTGGTTTGAATACTTTCCGAATGCACTGTATACACTATATAGTTTGTTAATAATTGTATTTTATGAATTCTTTTGTTTGCCTCTTGGGACCCCTCACGGACCTGGGCCCAGGGGCTTCATCCCCGGTAAATTCGTGCATTAATCCGGCCCTGTCGAGCCGCATTCATTCACAAAACAATGCATACTGTATCTTTCTATACAATTTCAACATGTGTGCAAATCCACTGTGTAACATAAGATCAGTTCCTGACATGTTTTCCATTATGTGGTATTTATCATAAGCCTACCTTAGAGGGCCAAACTCTGTGAGGCCTTTTGTCCAACGAAGAGTGGTCTAGCTACCGAGTGTAACTTTGTAATTTCCTCAAACACCTTCCCATAACGATTGCATTTACATTAAATTTAAGTCATTTAGCAGACGCTCTTATCCAGAGCGACTTACAAATTGGTGCGTTCACCTTATGACATCCAGTGGATCAGCCACTTTACAATAGTGCATCTAAATCTTTTAAGGGGGGTGAGAAGGATTACTTTATCCTATCCTAGGTATTCCTGAAAGAGGTGGGGTTTCAGGTGTCTCCGGAAGGTGGTGATTGACTCCGCTGTCCTGGCGTCGTGAGGGAGTTTGTTCCACCATTGGGGGGCCAGAGCAGCGAACAGTTTTGACTGGGCTGAGCGGGAACTGTACTTCCTCAGTGGTAGGGAGGCGAGCAGGCCAGAGGTGGATGAACGCAGTGCCCTTGTTTGGGTGTAGGGCCTGATCCGAGCCTGGAGGTACTGAGGTGCCGTTCCCCTCACAGCTCCGTAGGCAAGCACCATGGTCTTGTAGCGGATGCGAGCTTCAACTGGAAGCCAGTGGAGAGAGCGGAGGAGCGGGGTGACGTGAGAGAACTTGGGAAGGTTGAACACCAGACGGGCTGCGGCGTTCTGGATGAGTTGTAGGGTTTAATGGCACAGGCAGGGAGCCCAGCCAACAGCGAGTTGCAGTAATCCAGACGGGAGATGACAAGTGCCTGGATTAGGACCTGCGCCTCTTCCTGTGTGAGGCAGGGTCGTACTCTGCGGATGTTGTAGAGCATGAACCTACAGGAACGGGCCACCGCCTTGATGTTAGTTGAGAACGACAGGGTGTTGTCCAGGATCACGCCAAGGTTCTTAGCGCTCTGGGAGGAGGACACAATGGAGTTGTCAACCGTGATGGCGAGATCATGGAACGGGCAGTCCTTCCCCGGGAGGAAGAGCAGCTCCGTCTTGCCGAGGTTCAGCTTGAGGTGGTGATTCGTCATCCACACTGATATGTCTGCCAGACATGCAGAGATGCGATTCGCCACCTGGTCATCAGAAGGGGGAAAGGAGAAGATTAATTGTGTGTCGTCTGCATAGCAATGATAGGAGAGACCATGTGAGGTTATGACAGAGCCAAGTGACTTGGTGTATAGCGAGAATAGGAGAGGGCCTAGAACAGAGCCCTGGGGGACGCCAGTGGTGAGAGCGCGTGGTGAAGAGACAGATTCACGCCACGCCACCTGGTAGGAGCGACCTGTCAGGTAGGACGCAATCCAAGCGTGGGCCGCGCCGGAGATGCCCAACTCGGAGAGGGTGGAGAGGAGGATCTGATGGTTCACAGTATCGAAGGCAGCCGATAGGTCTAGAAGGATGAGAGCAGAGGAGAGAGAGTTAGCTTTAGCAGTGCGGAGCGCCTCCGTGATACAGAGAAGAGCAGTCTCAGTTGAATGACTAGTCTTGAAACCTGACTGATTTGGATCAAGAAGGTCATTCTGAGAGAGATAGCGGGAGAGCTGGCCAAGGACGGCACGTTCAAGAGTTTTGGAGAGAAAAGAAAGAAGGGATACTGGTCTGTAGTTGTTGACATCGGAGGGATCGAGTGTAGGTTTTTTCAGAAGGGGTGCAACTCTCGCTCTCTTGAAGACGGAAGGGACGTAGCCAGCGGTCAGGGATGAGTTGATGAGCGAGGTGAGGTAAGGGAGAAGGTCTCCGGAAATGGTCTGGAGAAGAGAGGAGGGGATAGGGTCAAGCGGGCAGGTTGTTGGGCGGCCGGCCGTCACAAGACGCGAGATTTCATCTGGAGAGAGAGGGGAGAAAGAGGTCAGAGCACAGGGTAGGGCAGTGTGAGCAGAACCAGCGGTGTCGTTTGACTTAGCAAACGAGGATCGGATGTCGTCGACCTTCTTTTCAAAATGGTTGACGAAGTCATCTGCAGAGAGGGAGGAGGGGGGAAGGAGGATTCAGGAGGGAGGAGAAGGTGGCAAAGAGCTTCCTAGGGTTAGAGGCAGATGCTTGGAATTTAGAGTGGTAGAAAGTGGCTTTAGCAGCAGAGACAGAAGAGGAAAATGTAGAGAGGAGGGAGTGAAAGGATGCCAGGTCCGCAGGGAGGCGAGTTTTCCCTCATTTCCGCTCGGCTGCCCGGAGCCCTGTTCTGTGAGCTCGCAATGAGTCGTCGAGCCACGGAGCGGGAGGGGAGGACCGAGCCGGCCTGGAGGATAAGGGACATAGAGAGTCAAAGGATGCAGAAAGGGAGGAGAGGAGGGTTGAGGAGGCAGAATCAGGAGATAGGTTGGAGAAGGTTTGAGCAGAGGGAAGAGATGATAGGATGGAAGAGGAGAGAGTAGCGGGGGAGAGAGAGCGAAGGTTGGGACGGCGCGATACCATCCGAGTAGGGGCAGTGTGGGAAGTGTTGGATGAGAGCGAGAGGGAAAAGGATACAAGGTAATGGTCGGGGAGAATTAGAGGGGAGTTGCAATGAGGTTAGTGGAAGAACAGCATCTAGTAAAGATGAGGTCGAGCGTATTGCCTGCCTTGTGAGTAGGGGGAAGGTGAGAGGGTGAGGTCAAAAGAGGAGAGGAGTGGAAAGAAGGAGGCAGAGAGGAATGAGTCAAAGGTAGACGTGGGGAGGTTAAAGTCGCCCAGAACTGTGAGAGGTGAGCCGTCCTCAGGAAAGGAGCTTATCAAGGCATCAAGCTCATTGATGAACTCTCCGAGGGAACCTGGAGGGCGATAAATGATAAGGATGTTAAGCTTGAAAGGGCTGGTAACTGTGCCAGCATGGAATTCAAAGGAGGCGATAGACAGATGGGTAAGGGGAGAAAGAGAGAATGACCACTTGGGAGAGATGAGGATCCCGGTGCCACCACCCCGCTGACCAGAAGCTCTCGGGGTGTGCGAGAACACGTGGGCGGACGAAGAGAGAGCAGTAGGAGTAGCAGTGTTATCTGTGGTGATCCATGTTTCCGTCAGTGCCAAGAAGTCGAGGGACTGGAGGGAGGCATAGGCTGAGATGAACTCTGCCTTGTTGGCCGCAGATCGGCAGTTCCAGAGGCTACCGGAGACCTGGAACTCCACGTGGGTCGTGCGCGCTGGGACCACCAGATTAGGGTGGCCGCGGCCACGTGGTGTGGAGCGTTTGTATGGTCTGTGCAGAGAGGAGAGAACAGGGATAGACAGACACATAGTTGACAGGCTACAGAAGAGGCTACGCTAATGCAAAGGAGATTGGAATGACAAGTGGACTACACGTCTCGAATGTTCAGAAAGTTAAGCTTACGTAGCAAGAATCTTATTGACTAAAATGATTAAAATGATACAGTACTGCTGAAGTAGGCTAGCTGGCAGTGGCTGCGTTGTTGACTTTGTAGGCTAGCTGGCAGTGGCTGCGTTGTTGACACTACACTAATCAAGTCGTTCCGTTGAGTGTGATTCTACAGCACTGAGTTTCTACAGTGCTGCTATTCGGGGGCTAGCTGGCTAGCTAGCAGTGTTGATTACGTTACGTTGCGTTAAAAGAACGACAATAGCTGGCTAGCTAACCTAGAAAATCGCTCTAGACTACACAATTATCTTTGATACAAAGACGGCTATGTAGCTAGCTATGTAGCTAGCTACGATCAAACAAATCAAACCGTTGTACTGTAATGAAATGAAATGAAAATGTGATACTACCTGTGGAGCGAAGCGGAATGCGACCGGGTTGTTGAGTGAGGAAGTTCTATTCGGTAGACGTTGGCTAGCTGTTGGCTAGCTAGCAGTGTCTCCTATGTTAAGGACGACAAATAGCTGGCTAGCTAACCTCGGATTGCTTGATCTAAACCTGGCACTGGACCACACAACTACACACAGCCTGACCAGGGGATTTAACTGGCTCTGTATTGTCGGGGTTAATTGCAAAAAAGCAGAATATGATATACAAGTCTTTTGGTTAAGACAGATTTTTTTCTTCTGATGCTGAGGAGGAAAATATTACCTTACCACTACAATTACGGTCAGACATTAATTTAAAATGTGCGTGAAGGATAGAGGTTTAGCAGACATATCTCCTGAATGCTGATTCTGGGCTTGTTCAGACACTCCCATGAGGAGTGGTGTTTGGCTAGCTAGGCCACATGCCATGTTTGACGAAAATAATAAATCATGCTCTGTTGGTCTCTGAGGGGCTGGTCAGCTACATGCACAAGTGTACACACTGGAAAGACCAGGGGGAGCTAAGGGGGAGGTTATGGTCCGAGACAGACAATTCGCTGGCTCACATTCTCATGAAGATGCAGAAAAATATATCCAAGGATACAAGGAAAGCCAAGTGAATTACAATTTAGTTCATTTCAGTTATTTTCAATACCAAGCTGTTCAAAGGGAATGAAAGGAACAGGTCTTTGACAATCACCAAGTGGATAGAACTCATTTGAAGTATGAATGTGTCTTTGTGTCTTTGAATACAATGCTGTGCATTTGAACAGCCCACAGAGCAAAGTGCTGGAGTAATTTGTGATCTCTTTAGAGAGCTCAATGATGTTAAGGTGGCTATTACAGTTTGTATTCCAGTGTACGAATAGATCATCAGTCATAAATTAACCACATGAATGGGAATGATTCAGAATTGGAAGAAGAATTTGCCCGTAATCATTTATTAGAGCACTGCAGTGGGTAATAATAAAAGGACAAAGCCCATGAAGAATCCAATTCCAACTGACATGGGGGCAAGTTGTCAGATACAACCAAAGTGTTCTATTGGGAACTGACTGAGAAAGTTTGCAAGGTTGATAAAGCAAAGAAAGTAAAGGGAACCTCCCAGCTAGCACATAACGTTCTGAGAACAAAATGTTTCTAAGAGCTTGGAGAGAGCGTGGTTGTCCTATGGTTATTTTGCAAACATGGTTACATTACATTTTTGTAATGTTTTAGGAACATCCTCCAACTGGTTTGATATTGAGAATGTTCTCAAATAGTTCTGAGGATGTTAAAAAACGTTCTTCTGTGGGAATTTCAGTACTTCAGCATAACGTTTCCTACAGGTTTACTCATGATTCTATTTAAAATAATATTCTCAAATTGTTACAAGAATGTAAAGCCACAACCCACTGGGCAAGAACTGGTTGAATCAACATTGTTTATATGTCATTTCAACCAAACATTCTATGTGATGATGTTGAATCAACGTGGAAAACTGATTGGATTTGAAAAACAACGTAGGGGAATTGTCTTTTTTTCACCCAACTTTGAACCTAAATCCAATGACATGGTGCCATTTTTCTTTGTTGATTTCACGTTGAATTCCCATTAGTTGACAACTCGCCCAAATGTAAATCAAAACTAGACATTGAACTGATGTCTGTGCCCAGTGGGAACATTCTTCTGTGGGAATTTCATTGTTTCAGCATAACGTTTCCTACAGGTTTCCTCATGGTTCTATTTAAATTAATGTTTTCCAAATTGTTCTGAGAATGTTAACAAACAACATTCCTCTGTGGGAATTTGAGTATTTCCACACAAGTTCTGATGTGGTTCTATTTAATGTCATATTTTTGCTACATTCTGGGAATGTTCTCAAAAATGATGTGACTTCTAAGCCCGTTCAGAGAATATATGGTTATCCTTTATGTCAGTTCTTGGCAATATTCTCAGAATGTTCAAAAAAAAAAATAATTCTACAGATTAACATTAATTAGCTTCACCAGTTGAATGATAGGGTAACATTTTTATTTCTGCCTAAATAGACATACCCAAACAATTATTTTCATAAGAAGGCCATAAATAATAACTGTTAGTTTTAGAAAGGTATTGAAATCTATTGGTATTGAAAAATAGTTATACATTGCTGAGGTGTACTCACTTTTGAGGGCACAAGCTCAAGTACATAGTACAAATATTGTAAAAAAATCGAATTATATACAATTTACTATAAGATATCACATTTCTTATAACTGTAAAATAAATATCATACTTTGTGATATTGGCATTATTTCATAACTGCCAGCAGATAATTTTCTCCTAAATGTCCATTAGGCGTGCAGAGACACATGTGGGCAGACTCGATACAACTTAAGCTTTAAGTACGAAGTGATTAGTCCACCTGTGACCAAAGGAAAGTGGTCTTGAATTCTATAAAATTATTTAGTATTTTTTTCATGTTGAGAGCCCTATATTTGGCAGAGAAGATCAAAGTGAGATGAAATTAGTATGGTGGATCCACTAGATTCTCTTATTTCATATGCACAGGGTTGAGTTTCACAGACAGAGAAAATAGTTTGTTTGTCTGGATAGGCCAGAAAATATGACACGTCACTCCCTATGCAAATGTAGGGTCTGAAAGATGACACTTCAAATCAGCTCCGCTGGACAAGTGGTAGCGGAGAACAGAGAGATGGGTCTTTCTTGCACTATACAATGTTCACGGGTGCTTTGTACACCATTATGTAAGTCGGAACCACTCAAATTTCCCAAATAGGGGACTTAATGTCTAAGAGGTTTATTCCATTCTCAGAATGTGAAGAAAGTTTTCCATTAAAATCACTAGAAAACTTCAGTAGCTTTCAGAAAACATACTAAAAATGTTATTTTAAAAACATTCTGTTCTAAGAACATGAAAAAAACGTTCCATAAAAACACAAGACAAAAGTGCTTGTTTCCTTCGAAATGGGGTCTGTTTGAATGGACTAAAATGAACAGTTTGATATGCGTCAAATAACATGGCATCCTAGCTCCATCCTGGTGGCGCAGTGGACTAATTCCAGAGATAGAAAACAGGAGATCATAGGTTTGAATCTCACTAATGCACATCACAATAACATAAAAACTGCTTGCATGATTAATCCCTAAGCAAATTAATTTCTATGTGACCTACTGTAACTGTGCTTGGAGTTCAAAACAGTTAACCACAAATAAAAATAACTTCAGCTGCGGTCATCCCCCTCTTCAAAGGGGGGGACACTCTTGACCCAAACTGCTACAGACCTATATCTATCCTACCATGCCTTTCTAAGGTCTTCGAAAGCCAAGTCAACAAACAGATTACCGACCATTTCGAATCTCACCATACCTTCTCTGCTATGCAATCTGGTTTCAGAGCTGGTCATGGGTGCACCTCAGCCACGCTCAAGGTCCTAAACGATATCTTAACCGCCATCGATAAGAAACATTACTGTGCAGCCGTATTCATTGATCTGGCCAAGGCTTTCGACTCTGTCAACCACCACATCCTCATCGGCAGACTCGACAGCCTTGGTTTCTCAAATGATTGCCTCGCCTGGTTCACCAACTACTTCTCTGATAGAGTTCAGTGTTTAAAATCGGAGGGTCTGCTGTCCGGACCTCTGGCAGTCTCTATGAGGGTGCCACAGGGTTCAATTCTTGGACCGACTCTCTTCTCTGTATACATCAATGAGGTCGCTCTTGCTGCTGGTGAGTCTCTGATCCACCTCTACGCAGACGACACCATTCTGTATACTTCCGGCCCTTCTTTGGACACTGTGTTAACAACCCTCCAGGCAAGCTTCAATGCCATACAACTCTCCTTCCGTGGCCTCCAATTGCTCTTAAATACAAGTAAAACTAAATGCATGCTCTTCAACCGATCGCTACCTGCACCTACCCGCCTGTCCAACATCACTACTCTGGACGGCTCTGACTTAGAATACGTGGACAACTACAAATACTTAGGTGTCTGGTTAGACTGTAAACTCTCCTTCCAGACCCATATCAAACATCTCCAATCCAAAGTTAAATCTAGAATTGGCTTCCTATTTCGCAACAAAGCATCCTTCACTCATGCTGCCAAACATACCCTTGTAAAATTGACCATCCTACCAATCCTCAACTTTGGCGATGTCATTTACAAAATAGCCTCCAATACCCTACTCAACAAATTGGATGCAGTCTATCACAGTGCTATCCGTTTTGTCACCAAAGCCCCATATAATACCCACCATTGCGACCTGTACGCTCTCGTTGGCTGGCCCTCGCTTCATACTCGTCGCCAAACCCACTGGCTCCATGTCATCTACAAGACCCTGCTAGGTAAAGTCCCCCCTTATCTCAGCTCGCTGGTCACCATAGCATCTCCCACCTGTAGCACACGCTCCAGCAGGTATATCTCTCTAGTCACCCCCAAAACCAATTCTTTCTTTGGCCGCTTCTCCTTCCAGTTCTCTGCTGCCAATGACTGGAACCACTTATCTCCCTCACTAGCTTTAAGCACCAACTGTCAGAGCATCTTACAGATTACTGCACCTGTACATAGCCCACCTATAATTTAGCCCAAACAACTACCTCTTTCCCAACTGTATTTAATTTATTTATTTATTTTGCTCCTTTGCACCCATTTAACATTTACATTTAAGTCATTTAGCAGACGCTCTTATCCAGAGCACCCCATTATTTTTATTTCTACTTTGCACATTCTTCCATTGCAAAACTACCATTCCAGTGTTTTACTTGCTATATTGTATTTACTTTGCCACCATGGCCTTTTTTGCCTTTACCTCCCTTCTCACCTAATTTGCTCACATTGTATATAGACTTTTTTTTTTTTTTACTGTATTATTGACTGTATGTTTGTTTTACTCCATGTGTAACTCTGTGTCGTTGTATGTGTCGAACTGCTTTGCTTTATCTTGGCCAGGTCGCAATTGTAAATGAGAACTTGTTCTCAACTTGCTTACCTGGTTAAATAAAGGTGAAATAAATAAATAAATAAAATAATAACCTTAACAAAACTTTCACAACATTTAGAGAAGTTTCTCAGAATGTTATTTCATTACCTTCAAATAACCTATAATTTCCATTCTCATGGTGTTAATAAAACCTCCCAGGAAAACTTTCAGGGAACCAGAGTAAAACGTTCCCAGAACCCCCCTGAAACCAAAAAAATAATGTTCCCAGAACAGGCAAAATATTTGCAGAAAATCTAAAAAGAAACGTTTGGCATCGTTCCCACAATCAATGTGAAACGAAAAACATATGGTCCCACAACTTCCAAGGAACAAACTGTGCTAGCTGGGCTGAGTTTGAAGCGTTTGAGGTAATGTGTGAAGTAGTCTGTCTATTCACTGTATATCATTGTACTCAACAAAACAGTTTAATTATATTTGGTTGGACATTCTTGCTGCTCTCCTGTGAGTTTAAAATGACAGTGACAAATTAGCTAAACGACAGCTATAGATCCCGAGATTGACAGAAAATAGTTACTTTCAGAACCAACTACACCAATAAATTCACCCTCAGGTGAAACATTAGGGCTTATCACAATGTCATTTCGCATTCACCAAATTACAAATGACATGCTCGAGCTCCCAACACACAACAAATTATGCAAGTTACTTAATAGCACTTCTCTAAATGTAAAAGAAGCTTAAGGGATTAAGGGACAACTTTATGCAGCCCCTATCACACTTCCAGGGAAATCCTTGAAGGTCATACATTATAACATAATTTATTGTACACTGTAAATGCTCCTCAGATTTTTCTCTGCCAGTTGGGGGAAGAGGAATGAGAGAACATATTAAGTAAACTATGAAGTTTAGAAAAATCTTGCAAGAAGGTGGCATAAAAGAAGGTCTGTGGCCAGGGACACAATGAGAATGCTGGCAGTGGCAACATCTTTGGCCCCATGCCGGTGGATCAATACCATCCAAATAATTAAACAAGGGAACTTGTTACATCATTAGTCCCTCTCAAACCTCACCTGCCATTGCCATCAGTTTCTTTCCACGAGAGGCAGAGAAGATGACCATAAGAGTGGTGGTAGGTAGCATTAAACATAATCTGTGGTGAAGTGGAACTGCTATATCACAGAAATTAATGAGCCAATCAAAGAGAGAAACAGAGTTTAAGACTCCACCAGAGTGAGGCCTGCTGGAGAGAAAGAGGTGCAATGACTGAAAACTATTGTTTTCCATTAGTGGAAGTGTCATTACACGTTTGGTTTATGTACACACATGGACTGTAGTGTTTTATTATGGTATTTAAAAATGCATTGTGGTGAGAAGTAGTGGATGATGTGTTAAATACTAAACCAAATCGCTTTGATTGCCGAAGGGGAAATAGTTATTTCTGTATTCTGCACAGTACTAAAAAGAAGATGGCTTGTGCGGAAAGTATATCTGCGATAGACCCATTAGTGCAAAGAAATCTACTGCTTTATTGTGTCATATCTTTAATTGTTATGGTTATTAATGCAGTTACATCAGGGGTGGACTGGGACAAAAATTCAGCCCTGGCATTTCAGCCACAGAGCGTGTCTGTCGTCTCTGTCTTCGCTTCTCCTTGTGCTCCTCTGTTATCTGTCTGTCACTCCTAAGTATTAATTGCTATTACACTTAGAGCCAGCATATTAAGGAACTGGCAGTACGTCTGTGTCTCCCCCATATGTAATGTAACCTGACACCAGAGTCACCACTCACTGCAGCTCATAAACCCACTCGCTGGGTTGAAGAGACAGATTCAGAATCAAATCAAATACACAAAAGGTCACCTTTACTATAAAACATAATGACTTGAGTTTAGTAAAAAGCACTGTATCCAGTGCATTCGCAAAGTAAAAAAGACGACTTTACTTTTTCCACATTTTGTTACGTTACAGCTGTCGTGACTATCATTAATGTATTGACTGCTATTTAAAAAACTAGCAAGCTCACCTTCAAAACGATCTAACTGATAACGGTGAAGAACAAAGTAGAAGAAATGAAGGGTAATAGAGGATTAACAGTTAGTTGACATGTACATTACCTACTACGTTGAATTTTTACTCAATTAAATTAATCATGTAACAATTAACTCATTAGGAATTTGGGGTACCACGGGAACAGTTGTTTACCGAGTTATTATCTCCCAACTTTAAAGATGATCTAAATATCTCTTACATCAATAAGTCAATTATTAATTATTACCTCATCATTCTGAACATTGTATAATCCTTGGATATCTGCACAAACCCTAACCTAAGTGATGAATCAGCGAAACACAAATTGGCTTAGTAAATAAATAATTAACTAACTAACTCATCACACAGAATACAAAAAGTAGGTTATTGATTACATACATTAATACAATGAAAATGGAGTGGACTAACAAAAGCATGACCGTTTGGTTACGCAATGGACAGGGGTAGAGTATGTCAGGAGAGGGAGAGACAAAGAGTCAACTTCTCGGACATACATTTGGAAGCCACGCTCATGGGAATATCAATACTTTGCACATGAATGACCACTCATTCAGAAAAGATATGCAATATATATATGTGTAGATGTCTCTCTGTTGAAACCACTCAATCCCATCTATGGGAAGTGGTTCGATGTAAGTCTCTGGTTGTCCACCAGAGGTCACAATGTCCTTCTTAGTTGTAGGCTTCGTCTGTCTGGGAGTGTTCATGAGAATATATACTTCAGGTGTACCACACAGTGTTCAGAGGGACCTGTCTTCCCTCTCGACTTTGGTCAAATGTTCTAAACTACTTTACAGGCACAGCTGCAGATGGTGCATGTTTGTAAACCAGACCATGTTTTGGTCTGGTTTACAAAGTTTCTCAGCATTTCAACATGTGGTCCACGTTCTCTGGTCTCTGGTGGATTATTCAGGGTACAGCTAGGACCACTTTACATCCCGGCAGCAACCCGGCATGTTTTGGTCTAATGTAAATTTCGTTAGCATGTCCTTTTAATTACTTTGATCTTAGGGACGTTCCACCACGCTGACACAATGTCTGTGCTCATGTGGGCGTGGTTACTGACTTGCCCCAGGTTTGTACGAAATGCCATAATCTCATTTAGAAGGCCAAAATCACATTTCTATCTATTCAAAAATATTGTCATACTTAATCATATATTTTATACAACATTTAGTTCCAAACCTGACAACTAGAAGGTATACACACTCAGAGATAGTTATTATTATTTAGTTATTCCATCCTTAATATTGAAGGCCAATTTGATGGAGAGTGATATTTTTGAAGTTACCACTGGAGCAGCCTCTGCTGAGGACTTGCCGTCTCCCCGTAACATTACAATAGCCGCTCCGTCTGTTAGTCCTAGTCTTCTTTTTGAGCAGCAGAAAGAACTGCCTCTTACAACTAGAGCATTGTGAGAAGCTAGAGCCTGACCGTGTACAATTTAAACAGGATTTGGAGCGTGCTAAATTCAAGCTGCAACAAGAGCAGCTAGAGCTGGTTAGGGAAGGAAAGCTCTCAGGGGAGAGTTTGCTCTGGGAAGGTGACCCAGATTATTTACCTTTCATTACGGAGGGTTTTGTGTCTGTTAGGAAGTAAGGACCTCGTGCCAGTGAAGATCCTGATAGACACAGGTTCCTCTGAATTCTTTGTGTTGGAGTCTGTTACCCTTCTCTGCTGAGACTGACTTGGGGAATAGTGTTCTAATTAGGGGAATAGGTTTGAACACTGTTAGTCCCATTGCATAAACTGATGTTGGATTGTGGACTGGTGAAAGGTGAGGTTGTTGTGGGGGTGCGTCCTTCGTTGCCTATTGAGGGTATTGACGTTATCCTTGGGAATAACTGGTGAGCGTGTATGGCCTGTCGTTTTTCCATCTCTAGTGGTTTCCGCTAAGCCGTAATTTTTAGGGGTTCCTGATGAGAGTGTGCAGAGTTTCCCAGAGGTGTTCCCTATGTGTGCAGTGACACATTCTATGAGCCGTGGCGACCTGGTCACTGCGCCGGTTAACTAGAATACCACAAAGAAATGTCACTACTTTCCCTTTTATCCGTTTATCTGTACCCCGCTCTGATCTAATCAAGGTGCAACGGGCTTACCCCAAATTAGAAGAGTTGCGTGACCAAATTGTGCCTATAGAACAGTTGGGAGATGTCGCCCATGGCTATTTTCTGCAAGAGGATATCCTGATGAGAAAGTGGGTGTCTCCTGGTAGTTGTTTTCAGGGGGAGGCGATTAGTCAGGTTGTACCAGTTATTAAGCTTCGTGGGTTGATTTTGACAACTTCCCACAACGACGTTACTGTACTTATGGGTGTGAGGAAAACCTACAATCGCATATTAAGATATTTTCGGGGGCCTAGGTGAAAGAGGTATGTTTCCGAGTTCATCAAAACTGGTCTCACCTGTCAATTAACTGGTAAACTTAATCAAGCTATTAAGCCGGTACCACTGTGTCCTATTCCTGTACTCAGCCAAACTTTTGAGTATCTGATTATTGACTGTGTTGGTCCTCTGCCTCGTTCTAAAAAAGTAGTAGCTACCTGTTCACTGTGATGTGTCAGATCACTAGGTTTCCTGCTGCCTACCCTCTTCGGTCTATCATGACTAAGTCTGTGCTAAAAGCTTTGACTCAGTTTCTCTCACGGTTTGGAATCCCTAAGGTCATTCAGAGTGATCAAGGATCTAATTTCACCTCTAATCTGTTTGGTCAGGTTCTCCAACAGCTCCATATTAAACACAATTTGTCTAGAGCCTATCACGCGCAAAGTCAAGGAGCGCTGGAACGTTTCCATCAAACACTTAAGTCTTAGTTGAGAGCTTATTGTACTGAGATGGATAAGGATTGGGAGGAGTTGCCTTGGTTACAAGGCACAAGGTTCAGTCGAAATTACCTTGTGTTTAGACATAGGGTGCGTGGACTTCTATCTGTTCTCCAGGATGACTGGAAGTATCCCGAGCCCCCTCAGTCCCTGTTATCTTGTGTGTGATTTCCGGCGATGCCTGTACGCCGCTGGTGAAATGGCTAAAGAGAAGCTATCATCTTCACAGGAGAGGATGAAAGGCATATTTGATCGGCGAACTGAGCCTCGTCCCTTTAGTCCAGGTGACCAGGTTCTTGCTCTGCTGCCAATTGTTGGATCTCCTTTTCAAGACAAGTTTCAAGGTCCATATACAGTTTGCGCCAGTGGACTGAGCAAAACTATCTAGTGGCCACTCTAGAACAGAGAAAATCACACCAACTGTGCCATGTAAATGTGTTAAAACCCTATTATGCACGTTCCTCTGAGGCTGAACAGTGGGAGTCTACAGAGGATGGTAAAACCTGTTCTTTTGGCCGATACCGTTATTTCGCTGGGATCTTGTCATGCTAGGTTCATGCATGAAGAGGAAGATGTTCCTGGTCCCGACGATTGCATACTACAGGGTAACTTGTTTATGGCTCTATCACGTCCTAAGTGTCAATGACAAAGAAATAAAAATGAATAATAGCGTAAACAAAAGACATACAAAATATAGTTATCAGACCTTAATCATCTAATGGAACTGTATTTCATATACGTCCACGGTCTTGGGAAAATGACCCTATCATGGCATTGTGTCTAATGTCATATCTAGGGGGTTCCTAATTAGCGGTGTGTTGTTTAGGGCACAATCCTAAGTTGAAACCTACATGATAAGTCTACAGCTGTAAGGTACCAGCTTCGGGCAGCCTACAGGGATGACCAATGGACCTCTGGGGAGAAACTGGTGAGTACGGTAGCTGTAGAGCCAAAGGCCTCACGGTAAATTTTTTACTTTGAAAATAAAAGCTCAGATGCAAAATTTTTATACCAACGTTTCGACAGCCAAGCTGTCTTCATCAGGGTATAATCACAAACACTGCGGGATGACTCGTTTATATAGTGTCAAAAGACACAGGTGTCTGTAATCATGGCCAGGAGTGGCCTAATATCATTGGTTAATAATCAAATATTAAAATGTCATACAAAGAACAGCATACAAACAAATGTTTTTATTTTATTTTATTTCACCTTTATTTAACCAGGTAGGCTAGTTGAGAACAAGTTCTCATTTGCAACTGCGACCTGGCCAAGATAAAGCATAGCAGTGTGAGCAGACAACACAGAGTTACACATGGAGTAAACAATTAACAAGTCAATAACACAGTAGAAAAAAAGGGGGAGTCTATATACATTGTGTGCAAAAGGCATGAGGTAGGCAAATAATTACAATTTAGCAGATTAACACTGGAGTGATAAATGATCAGATGGTCATGTGCAGGTAGAGATACTGGTGTGCAAAAGAGCAGAAAAGTAAATAAAATAAAAAGTAAATAAAAAATAAATCGGTTAGCTGCTCAGATAGCAGATGTTTGAAGTTGGTGAGGGAGATAAAAGTCTCCAACTTCAGCGATTTTTGCAATTCGTTCCAGTAACAGGCAGCAGAGAACTGGAACGAAAGGTGGCCAAATGAGGTGTTGGCTTTAGGGATGATCAGTGAGATACACCTGCTGGAGCGCGTGCTACGGATGGGTGTTGCCATCGTGACCAGTGAACTGAGATAAGGCGGAGCTTTACCTAGCATGGACTTGTAGACCAGTGGGTCTGGCGACGAATATGTAGTCTCTATGGGGGTGCCACAGGGTTCAATGTAGCGAGGGCCAGCCGACTACAGCGTACAAGTCGCAGTGGTGGGTGGTATAAGGTGCTTTAGTGACAAAACGGATGGCACTGTGATAGACTGCATCCAGTTTGCTGAGTAGAGTGTTGGAAGCAATTTTGTAGATGACATTGCCGAAGTCGAGGATCGGTAGGATAGTCAGTTTTACTAGGGTAAGTTTGGCGGCGTGAGTGAAGGAGGCTTTGTTGCGGAATAGAAAGCCGACTCTTGATTTGATTTTCGATTGGAGATGTTTGAGATGTTTGATATGAGTCTGGAAGGAGAGTTTACAGTCTAGCCAGACACCTAGGTACTTATAGATGTCCACATATTCAAGGTTGGAACCATCCAGGGTGGTGATCCAGGGTGGTGATGCTGGTCAGGCGTGCGGGTGCAGGCAGCGAACGGTTGAAAAGCATGCATTTGGTTTTACTAGCGTTTAAGAGCAGTTGGAGGCCACGGAAGGAGTGTTGTATGGCATTGAAGCTCGTTTGGAGGTTAGATAGCACAGTGTCCAAGGACGGGCCGGAAGTATATAGAATGGTGTCGTCTGCGTAGAGGTGGATCAGGGAATCGCCCGCAGCAAGAGCAACATCATTGATATATACCGAAAAAAGAATCGGCCCGAGGATTGAACCCTGTGGCACCCCCATAGAGACTTCCAGAGGACCGGACAGCATGCCCTCCGATTTGACACACTGAACTCTGGTCTGCAAAGTAATTGGTGAACCAGGCAAGGCAGTCATCCGAAAAACCGAGGCTACTGAGTCTGCCGATAAGAATATGGTGATTGACCGAGTCGAAAGCCTTGGCAAGGTCGATGAAGACGGCTAAACAGTACTGTCTTTTATCGATGGCGGTTATGATATCGTTTAGTACCTTGAGCGTGGCTGAGGTGCACCCGTGACCGGCTCGGAAACCAGATTGCACAGCGGAGAAGGTACGGTGGGATTCGAGATGGTCAGTGACCTGTTTGTTGACTTGGCTTTCGAAGACCTTAGATAGGCAGGGCAGGATGGATATAGGTCTGTAACAGTTTGGGTCCAGGGTGTCTCCCACTTTGAAGAGGGGGATGACTGCGGCAGCTTTCCAGTCCTTGGGGATCTCAGACGATATGAAAGAGAGTTTGAACAGGCTGGTAATAGGGGTTGCGACAATGGCGGCGGATAGTTTCAGAAATAGAGGGTCCAGATTGTCAAGCCCAGCTGATTTGTACGGGTCCAGGTTTTGCAGCTCTTTTCAGAACATCTGCTATCTGGATTTGGGTAAAGGAGAACCTGGAGAGGCTTGGGCGAGTAGCTGCGGGGGGCTGTTGGCCGGGGTTGGAGTAGCCAGGCGGAAGGCATGGCCAGCCGTTGAGAAATGCTTGTTGAAGTTTTCGATAATCATGGATTTATCGGTGGTGACCGTGTTACCTAGCCTCAGTGCAGTGGGCAGCTGGGAGGAGGTGCTCTTGTTCTCCATGGACTTCACAGTGTCCCAGAACTTTTTGGAGTTGGAGCTACAGGATGCAAACTTCTGCCTGAAGAAGCTGGCCTTAGCTTTCCTGACTGACTGCGTGTATTGGTTCCTGACTTCCCTGAACAGTTGCATATCGCGGGGACTGTTCGATGCTATTGCAGTCCGCCACAGGATGTTTTTGTGCTGGTCGAGGGCAGTCAGGTCTGGAGTGAACCAAGGGCTATATCTGTTCTTAGTTCTGCATTTTTTGAACGGAGCATGCTTATCTAAAATGGTGAGGAAGTTACTTTTAAAGAATGACCAGGTATCCTCAACTGACGGGATAGCATAGATTAATTTGACTATACAGGTTTACACACAATTACAATGGCAAAGTCACAATAATCACATGAATGGCTTCAGATCAAAGTCTACATTGAGACCGAAGGGCGCAAGGGTCTTTAAATTAAAGATCCAGGCAGCCTCTCGTTTTAACAATAAATTATCAAGGTCACCCCCTCTCCTAGGGAGGGTGACATGTTCGATGCCAATATAACGCAGAGACGAAATCGAGTGGCCTGCCTCCAAGAAGTGGGGCGCAACTGGATAAGTAAAGTTTTTACACCTAATGACGATGCTCTGAGATACGTACTTTTAATTCGCGCTTTGTTTTACCTACATCATTTTTACCACAAGGACAAGTTATAAGATAAATAACTGCCTTAGTGGAGCACGTAATAACACCTTTTATTGGGATCGATTTCCCTGTTTGTGGGTATTTGAAGGATCTACATTTATAAGTGCCATTGCATTGAGCACAGCCATTACATTTGTAATTTCCATCCAGTAGGGGCGCAAATAGACGTTGTTCAGGAATATCTTGGGGTGGTAAATCAGAGTTTTGGTCTCTGAGATTTCTGCCCCGTGAGAATAGACCAAGGGAAGGTCCGAAAACACATTACCTGAGACTATCATCGGATTTTAGGATGTGCCAATGTTTGTGAACAATTCCCTTAATTTGTTCAGAGCACTTTGAATAGCGGGCAGTTAAAACGCGTCTTTTTGCGAGACTGACCTTGAAAAAGGTCATGTCTCGTTTTGTTTTGAATTTTCTCAATGGCAATATTAATCTGATCATTCTTGTAGCCCCTCTCCTTGAACTTTCTTTGCGTCTCAGCCATATTTCTGTCGAAATCGGACTGTTTTTTGCAAATTCTTTTGATTCCACAGAATTGGCTGTAGGGCAAACTATTTTTTAAGGGAAGTGGGTGACAACTATAAGCCCTCAACAAACTGTTACGATCAGTAGGTTTCCTGTAAAGATCAGTGAATAGAACATTATCTTCACACAAGATCATAAGATCAAGAAAACTGATTAGACGTGTATCAGATTGCATAGTAAATCTCAAATGCTCAGAACAGGAGTTAAGAAAAGCATGGAACGCCTTGAGCTGTTTTGCATCACCCCTCCATAGAACAAAAATATCATCAATATACCGTTTCCAAATAATGATGTAAGGCAAGAAAACATTTTTGAGAGGATTGAAAATAGACTTTTTCTCCATGTAACCCACATACAAATTAGCATAGTTAGGAGCCATGGGGGATCCCATAGCAGTTCCTTTAGTCTGAATGAAGAAATCATTTAGAAACATTAAATAGTTATGCATGAGTACTATTTCAGCCAATGTTACAATGCATGCACTGGAAGGTAGTTCATTAGGGTCACGTTGCGGAAGAAAATGTTCCATAGCTTCAATACCGCCCTCGTGTGGAATATTAGTGTATAATGACTCAACATCAAAAGTAACTAACAAGGTATTCTCAGGGAGAGGATCAAGAGATTCAATGATAGAGATCATACTGCTGCTGTCCTTTACAAAGAAGGGTAGCTGTTCTGCGAGAGGTCTAATAAAAAAGTCAACAAAAGTAGATAGAGAGAGATTTTTTACTTTACCAAGGCTGGTGTTTTGCTTGGACCCTTAAGTGATCCTAGCATAAATCCTCATTTCAATGTTCCGTTTATGCTTACACAAGCCAGCTTCTTTCTATGGTGCTACCTATTCCAGGGTTAGGAGGACTTGAAAATGAGCCGGAGCTGAAAGGATCACCAAAACTAAAGGTATTCTGGTTTCAGTGCATTTTATTTTTAAAAATACATACAGCCTAGCCTATCAATATGTAGGCATACTGTGTAATAAAATTTATAATTAAAGAAGGTAAAAACAAATTAGGCAAGAAAATTATTGTGTTCTAATAACGTGAATGTGTTTTTGCAGAACAGACAACCATGCCGACAACCATCTGTGAAGATCAGTGGACAAAGGGCTGGACAACGGCCACCACGAAGAAACGCATGGTTGCCAAGCAAGCGATTAGTTTTACTAGATTCTTAAAATGAGTACGCCGCATTTGTTGGAGTCACTATTAATTCTTAATTGATCTACCGTTTCTATCATAGGCCACTGTAATCGATGGAAGCTCAGGGCAGTACCATTCTGCTCATCTGATGAAGGTGCAAATGGATCAGATTCACACTTTGAAGACCGAGATCGAGTCGTTGAAGGAAGACCAGCAGAAAGAGAAACTGAGGGCAGAGATACCGGCGACAGCTGATGCATTGGTCCAGAGCCAGGCGGCATTAGCGGAGAGTCAGGCAGAGAATGACTCGTTGAAGAGGGTGGGGAACGAGATGGAGTAACAATCCATGCCAGGCACACCTGTGAGCTCTGGAACTCCACCTCCAACAGGCAGAGTCAACATACCTGGCGGGTTGGTCAGGTCGTCGGTTCATCCTGACATTTCCATTCTGACAACAGAACTTGACCAAGGCAAATGTGGCTTAACAGTGAACCTCCTGGTGTTCATCATTAATACTGTGTCTCAGAGGTTTCTGTCCATGACTGACGCTACCCGAAAGAGCATTAAAGACAGAGTTAATGAATACTTCACCGAGAAAGTCTGGACATGGCCTGCTCTCCCTTATGTACTTTCCCATGTTTACTACAGTATGTACTGTAGGCTATGTTTACTTGTCAGGATGCACAGCAGCCTAATAAATAAATGCAGGTGGCTTATATCTTCAAAATGATTTAAATGCTTTATTATCCAAATGTAAAAGCATATAATGTTCTGGACTGTATTTCATGAGCATCTTTATGCTTTTGTTAATTAAATAATGATAAAAATACTATTTCAAAATGCAGATGTTTATTTTGTTCTAGATCCATAAATTATTATGGGAATAAATATCATTAAATTACAGAAATATTGGAACAAAGTTATCTAATGAATGTAAACAAATAGTTTCATACTGGAAAATACTGTTTTAAACAAACATGGTTACATTGTAGAGTGCCATTATGGCTATAAGCAGGTACAGTTGAAGTCGGGAGTTTACATACACTTGGGTTGGAGTCATTAAAACTCAAACTATAGATATGGCAAGTCGGTTAGAACATCTACTTTGTGCATGACACAAGTAATTTTTCCAACAACTGTTTACAGACAGATTATTTCACTTATAATTCACTGTATCACAATTCCAGTGGGTCAGAAGTTTACATGCACTAAGTTGACTGTGCCTTTAAACAGCTTGGAAAATTCCAGAAAAGGATGTCATGGCTTTAGAAGCTTCTGATAGGTTAATTGACATAATTTGAGTCAATTGGAGGTGTACCTGTGGATGTATTTCAAGGCCTACCTTCAAACTCAGTGCCTCTTTGCTTGACATCATGGGAAAATCTAAATAAATCAGCCAAGACCTAAGAAAAAACAATTGTAGACGTCCACAAGTCTGGTTCATCCTTGGGAGCAATTTCCAAAAGCCTGAAGGTACCACGTTCATCTGTACAAACAATAGCACGCAAGTATAAATGCCATGGGACCACGCAGCCATCATGCCGCTCAGGATGGAGACGCGTTCTGTCTCCTGGAGATGAACGTACTTTGGGGAGAAAAGTGCAAATCAATTCCAGAACAAGAGCAAAGGACCTTGTGAAGATGCTGGAGGAAACAGGTACAAAGTATCTATATCCACATTAAAACTAGTCCTATATCGACATAACCTGAACGGCCGCTCAGCAAGGAAGAAGCCGCTGCAACAAAACCACCATAAAATGCAAGACAACGGTTTGCAGCTGCACATGGGGACAAAGATCATACTCTTTGGAGTAATGTCCTCTGGTCTGATGAAACAAAAAAATAACTGTTTGGCCATAATGACCATTGTAATGTTTGGAGAAAAAGGGTGACGCTTGCAAGCTGAAGAACACCATCACAACCGTGAAGCACGGGGGTGGCAGCGTCATGTTGTGGTGGTGCTTTGCTGCAGGAGGGACTGGTGCACTTCACAAAATAGATGGCATCACGAGGAAGGACAATTATGTGGATATATTGAAGCAACATCTCAAGACATCAGTCAGGAAGGTAAAGCTTGGTTGCAAATGGGTCTTCCAAATGGACAATGACCCCAAGCAAACTTCCAAAATCTTGGCAAAATGGCTTAAGGACAACAAAGTCAAGGTATTGGAGTGGGCATCAGAAAGCCCTGACCTCAAAGCTATAGACAAATTGTGGGCATAACTGAAAAAGCTTGTGCGAGCAATGAAGCCTTCAAAACTGACTCAGTTACACAAGCTCTGTCAGGAGGAATGGGCCAAAATTCACCCAATTTATTGTGGGAAGCTTGTGAAAGCATACCCGAAACATTTGATCCAATTTAAACAATTTAAAGGAAATGCTACCAAATACTAATTGAGTGTATGTAAACTTCTGACCCACTGGGAATGTGAAGAAAAAAATAAAAGCTGAAATAAATAATTCTTTCAACAATTATTCAAATAAAGTGGTGATCCTAACTGACAGTGAATCTTTAGGGGGATTAAATGTCAGGAATTTTGAAAAACTGACTTTAAATGTATTTGGCTAAGGTGTATGTAAACTTCCACTTTCAACTGTAGCTGGACTTGCCTAGAAGTTGGGTAGGGATGAATGCTATCATCAAATGTATTTCTTAGTTAGGTTGACTGTATCAAAACTGGCCGTGATTGGATGCAATTTCAGTTTAACAAATTATACAACAAAAAGTATTATTATTAATATCATGTATGACATCCGACCGTTATTGGGAGTATCATTTGTCTGCGCACTATTGGTCCAGCTTTTCTTTCCTCTTAAAACAGAAATAAAATGTATTGGCCTTTACAAATATCATTTTCGCCTTTATTCAGATTACAATCGCCCACATTCATTTTTTGAAAATGAAATAACCTTCAAAATAGCGTTATAAATTATCAAGTTGATGCCACAGTCATATAGACCGGCACCTACGTATATAAAGCTGAGTGACTCACTCATTCATGGCTTTGGATCAAAATAAATAAGTACTAACATTCTTTCTGATAGTCTTTAATCTTAAGGCTAGGCTTCCCGCTAGCGGGACACCTGTCGACAACATCCAGTGAAATTGGAGGGAACTTAATTCAAATAATTAATCATTTATGAACATACAAGTCTCTTATATCTTTTAGAAGCTTAAATTCATGTTATTCTAACTGCATTGTCCAATTTACAATAGGCTTTACAGCCAAAGCATACCATGCGATTGTTTGAGGACGGCGCCCCATAATCAACATATTTTTCAACCAGCACAGGCTTCATAAAATCGCAAATAGCAATTAAATGAATTACTTACTTTTGAAAATCTTCCTCTGTTTGCAGCCACAACCTGAATGGTCGTTTTGTTAGATTAAGTCCTTCTTTATATTCCAAAAAGTATGTTTAGTTGGCGCCATCGATTTCAGCAATCCACTCGTTCAACATGCAGACAAAGGAGTCCAAAAAGCTACTGCTAAACTTTGTTCAAACAAGTCAAACTATGTTTCTATTTAATCCTCAGGTATCCTAACATGTAAATAAACTATAATATTTCATATAGAAAGAAGTATGATTAAAAGAAAAAGAAAAATCTTCGCCGCACGCCGACAGACTGATATTGTACCGGAACTCTTTGTACAAAAACTCCAAATTATTGCTTGTTTGTTGATGTTAGGCTAAGGCTAATCTGAAGATGGTGCTGGATAAAGCTAAAACTGGCGAGTGTAGAGAGTATAGGTATATTGTTATCCACGTCGGGACCAATGATGTTAGGATAAAACAGTCAGAGGTCACCAAGCGCAACATAGCTTCAGCGTGTAAATCAGCTAGAAAGATGTGTCGGCATTGAGTAATTGTCTCTGGCCCCCTCCCAGTTAGGGGGAGTGATGAGCTCTACAGCAGAGTCTCACAACTCAATCGCTGGTTGAAAACAGTTTTCTGCTCCTCTCAAAAGATAGAATTTGTAGGTAATTGGCCCTCTTTCTGTGACTCACCCACAAACAGGACCAAGCCTGGCCTGCTGAGGAGTGACGGACTCCATCCTAGCTGGAGGGGTGCTCTCATCTTATCTACCAACATAGACAGGGCTCTAACTCCTCTAGCTCCACAATGAAATAGGGTGCAGGCCAGGCAGCAGGCTGTTAGCCAGCCTGCCAACAACGCAGACACTGCCAGCTAGCCTACATAGTCAACAACGCAGCCTCTGCCAGCTAGCCTACTTCAGCAGTACTGTATCATTTTAATCATTTTAGTCAATAAGATTCTTGCTACGTAAGCTTAACTTTCTGAACACTCGAGACGTGTAGTCCACTTGTCATTCCAATCTCCTTTGCATTAGCGTAGCCTCTTGTGTAGCCTGTCAACTATGTGTCTGTCTATCCCTGTTCTCTCCTCTCTGCACAGACCATACAAACGCTCCACACCGCGTGGCCGCGCCACCTAATCTGGTGGTCCCAGCGCGCACGACCCACGTGGAGTTCCAGGTCTCCGGTAGCCTCTGGAACTGCCGATCTGCGGCCAACAAGGCAGAGTTCATCTCAGCCTATGCCCCCCTCCAGTCCCTCGACTTCTTGGCACTGACGGAAACATGGATCACCACAGACAACACTGCTACTCCTACTGCTCTCTCTTCGTCTGCCCACGTGTTCTCGCACACCCCGAGAGCTTCTGGTCAGCGGGGTGGTGGCACCGGGATCCTCATCTCTCCCAAGTGGTCATTCTCTCTTTCTCCCCTTACCCATCTGTCTATCGCCTCCTTTGAATTCCATGCTGTCACAGTTACCAGCCCTTTCAAGCTTAACATCCTTATCATTTATCCCCCTCCAGGTTCCCTCGGAGAGTTCATCAATGAGCTTGATGCCTTGATAAGCTCCTTTCCTGAGGACGGCTCACCTCTCACAGTTCTGGGCGACTTTAACCTCCCCACGTCTACCTTTGACTCATTCCTCTCTGCCTCCTTCTTTCCACTCCTCTCCTCTTTTGACCTCACCCTCTCACCTTCCCCCCTACTCACAAGGCAGGAAATACGCTCGACCTCATCTTTACTAGATGCTGTTCTTCCACTAACCTCATTGCAACTCCCCTCCAAGTCTCCGACCACTACCTTGTATCCTTCTCCCTCTCGCTCTCATCCAACACTTCCCACACTGCCCCTACTCGGATGGTATCGCGCCGTCCCAACCTTCGCTCTCTCTCCCCGCTACTCTCTCCTCTTCCATCCTATCATCTCTTCCCTCTGCTCAAACCTTCTCCAACCTATCTCCTGATTCTGCCTCCTCAACCCTCCTCTCCTCCCTTTCTGCAACCTTTGACTCTCTATGTCCCCTATCCTCCAGGCCGGCTCGGTCCTCCCCTCCCGCTCCGTGGCTCAACGACTCATTGCGAGCTCACAGAACAGGGCTCCGGGCAGCCGAGCGGAAATGGAGGAAATCTCGCCTCCCTGCGGACCTGACATCCTTTCACTCCCTCCTCTCTACATTTTCCTCTTCTCTCTCTGCTGCTAAAGCCACTTTCTACCACTCTAAATTCCAAGCATCTGCCTCTAACCCTAGGAAGCTCTTTGCAACCTTCTCCTCCCTCCTGAATCCTCCTCCCCCTCCCCCTCCTCCCTCTCTGCAGATGACTTCGTCAACCATTTTGAAAAGAAGGTCGACGACATCCGATCCTCGTTTGCTAAGTCAAACGACACCGCTGGTTCTGCTCACACTGCCCTACCCTGTGCTCTGACCTCTTTCTCCCCCTCTCTCCAGATGAAATCTCGCGTCTTGTGACGGCCGGCCGCCCAACAACCTGCCCGCTTGACCCTATCCCCTCCTCTCTTCTCCAGACCATTTCCGGAGACCTTCTCCCCTACCTCACCTCGCTCATCAACTCATCCCTGACCGCTGGCTACGTCCCTTCCGTCTTCAAGAGAGCGAGAGTTGCACCCCTTCTGAAAAAACCTACACTCGATCCCTCCGATGTCAACAACTACAGACCAGTATCCCTTCTTTCTTTTCTCTCCAAAACTCTTGAACGTGCCGTCCTTGGCCAGCTCTCCCGCTATCTCTCTCAGAATGACCTTCTTGATCCAAATCAGTCAGGTTTCAAGACTAGTCATTCAACTGAGACTGCTCTTCTCTGTATCACGGAGGCGCTCCACACTGCTAAAGCTAACTCTCTCTCCTCTGCTCTCATCCTTCTAGACCTATCGGCTGCCTTCGATACTGTGAACCATCAGATCCTCCTCTCCACCCTCTCCGAGTTGGGCATCTCCGGCGCGGCCCACGCTTGGATTGCGTCCTACCTGACAGGTCGCTCCTACCAGGTGGCGTGGCGAGAATCCGTCTCCACACCACGTGCTCTCACCACTGGTGTCCCCAGGGCTCTGTTCTAGGCCCTCTCCTATTCTCGCTATACACCAAGTCACTTGGCTCTGTCATAACCTCACATGGTCTCTCCTATCATTGCTATGCAGACGACACACAATTAATCTTCTCCTTTCCCCCTTCTGATGATCAGGTGGCGAATCGCATCTCTGCATGTCTGGCAGACATATCAGTGTGGATGACGGATCACCACCTCAAGCTGAACCTCGGCAAGACGGAGCTGCTCTTCCTCCCGGGGAAGGACTGCCCGTTCCATGATCTCGCCATCACGGTTGACAACTCCATTGTGTCCTCCTCCCAGAGCGCTAATAACCTTGGCGTGATCCTGGACAACACCCTGTCGTTCTCAACTAACATCAAGGCGGTGGCCCGTTCCTGTAGGTTCATGCTCTACAACATCCGCAGAGTACGACCCTGCCTCACACAGGAAGCGGCGCAGGTCCTAATCCAGGCACTCGTCATCTCCCGTCTGGATTACTGCAACTCGCTGTTGGCTGGGCTCCCTGCCTGTGCCATTAAACCCCTACAACTCATCCAGAACGCCGCAGCCCGTCTGGTGTTCAACCTTCCCAAGTTCTCTCACGTCACCCCGCTCCTCCGCTCTCTCCACTGGCTTCCAGTTGAAGCTCGCATCCGCTACAAGACCATGGTGCTTGCCTACGGAGCTGTGAGGGGAACGGCACCTCAGTACCTCCAGGCTCTGATCAGGCCCTACACCCAAACAAGGGCACTGCGTTCATCCACCTCTGGCCTGCTCGCCTCCCTACCACTGAGGAAGTACAGTTCCCGCTCAGCCCAGTCAAAACTGTTCGCTGCTCTGGCCCCCCAATGGTGGAACAAACTCCCTCACGACGCCAGGACAGCGGAGTCAATCACCACCTTCCGGAGACATCCCAGCGGTCAGGGATGAGTTGATGAGCGAGGTGAGGTAAGGGAGAAGGTCACCGGAGATGGTCTGGAGAAGAGAGGGGATAGGGTCAAGCGGGCAGGTTGTTGGGCGGCCGGCCGTCACAAGACGCGAGATGTCATCTGGAGAGAGAGGGGAGAAAGAGGTCAGAGCACAGGGTAGGGCAGTGTGAGCAGAACCAGCGGTGTCGTTTGACTTAGCAAACGAGGATCGGATGTCGTCGACCTTCTTTTCAAAATGGTTGACGAAGTCATCTGCAGAGAGGGAGGAGGGGGGAGGGGGAGGAGGATTCAAGAGGGAGGAGAAGGTGGCAAAGAGCTTCCTAGGGTTAGAGGCAGATGCTTGGAATTTAGAGTGGTAGAAAGTGGCTTTAGCAGCAGAGACAGAGGAGGAAAATGTAGAGAGGAGGGAGTGAAAGGATGCCAGGTCCGCAGGGAGGCGAGTTTTCCTCCATTTCCGCTCGGCTGCCCGGAGCCCTGTTCTGTGAGCTCGCAATGAGTCGTCGAGCCACGGAGCGGGAGGGGAGGACCGAGCCGGCTTGGAGGATAGGGGACATAGAGAGTCAAAGGATGCAGAAAGGGAGGAGAGGAGGGTTGAGGAGGCAGAATCAGGAGATAGGTTGGAGAAGGTTTGAGCAGAGGGAAGAGATGATAGGATGGAAGAGGAGAGAGTAGCGGGGAGAGAGAGCGAAGGTTGGGACGGCGCGATACCATCCGAGTAGGGGCAGTGTGGGAAGTGTTGGATGAGAGCGAGAGGGAAAAGGATACAAGGTAGTGGTCGGAGACTTGGAGGGGAGTTGCAATGAGGTTAGTGGAAGAACAGCATCTAGTAAAGATGAGGTCGAGCATATTGCCTGCCTTATGAGTAGGGGGGGAAGGTGAGAGGGTGAGGTCAAAAGAGGAGAGGAGTGGAAAGAAGGAGGCAGAGAGGAATGAGTCAAAGGTAGACGTGGGGAGGTTAAAGTCGCCCAGAACTGTGAGAGGTGAGCCGTCCTCAGGAAAGGAGCTTATCAAGGCATCAAGCTCATTGATGAACTCTCCGAGGGAACCTGGAGGGCGATAAATGATAAGGATGTTAAGCTTGAAAGGGCTGGTAACTGTGACAGCATGGAATTCAAAGGAGGCGATAGACAGATGGGTAAGGGGAGAAAGAGAGAATGACCACTTGGGAGAGATGAGGATCCCGGTGCCACCACCCCGCTGACCAGAAGCTCTCGGGGTGTGCGAGAGCACGTGGGCGGACGAAGAGAGAGCAGTAGGAGTAGCGGTGTTGTCTGTGGTGATCCATGTTTCCGTCAGTGCCAAGAAGTCGAGGGACTGGAGGGAGGCATAGGCTGAGATGAACTCTGCCTTGTTGGCCGCAGATCGGCAGTTCCAGAGGCTACCGGAGACCTGGAACTCCACGTGGGTCGTGCGCGCTGGGACCACCAGATTAGGGTGGCCGCGGCCATGCGGTGTGGAGCGTTTGTATGGTCTGTGCAGAGAGGAGAGAACAGGGATAGACAGACACATAGTTGACAGGCTAGAGAAGAGGCTACGCTAATGCAGAGGAGATTGGAATGACAAGTGGACTACACGTCTCGAATGTTCAGAAAGTTAAGCTTACGTAGCAAGAATCTAATTGACTAAAATGATTAAAATGATACAGTACTGCTGAGGTAGGCTAGCTGCGTTGTTGACACTACCCTAATCAAGTCGTTCCGTTGAGTGTGAATCATAGTGAATCTGGAAGAAAAACAACAGTACTGCCATATAAAGTATACATTTTGGGGACAGCTTAAACCAATGCTGCCCCATCAACAACTCTATCCAAAATGGTTCCCCCCTTGAACTGAAAGAGAGGCTCCTTTTGTATGGGAAGCCCCTCCCATCAGAACATACCCAGCACTAATTAATTAAGCAATTACCTTCATCAATGCCTACATTTTCCAGTCAGCTAAACATAATGAATTATATAGATTGCAACACATTTCTCATGATACAATATACCAATATAACACATTTACAAAATCCCATCCCTACTGATCTTTCAATATGCCCATTCACATGAACGAGCCATTCAGGACAGGCACTACAAAGCCAGCCTGATTACCGTAGCTCTGGTCCTTATCCCAGCATACCCGGAAGCTACAGATATGGAGAGAGAGGAACATAACCAAACAACGCGCTCATCCATAACATCGATAAGTACAAAAATATGTTGCTTAAATTAAACATGAACGCTTGTCTGTATATTCTTTAAAACATAAACTGCTGCTGAAGGGAGGTAAGAATAAAGTGAGAAATGTATGTACTAAGATATGGAAGTTAACTTGTGTGTCGACCCACATTACTAACGGAGCTAATAACGGAGCAGGGAGTTGCGCAGTTTACCAAACGCTGCCCACGGCCAGTGACGGACTTCTCCGTATGATAACAGTATGTTATCCATGGAGGAGCTAACCTCACAACGGAAGTACTCTATAAGCACTGAACCAGTCATAAGCGGTGTGATCCTGGTTCATGACTTCCAATAACTTTCCTCTTGAATGGATGGTTCTATTTATTAGTGGCATGTGTGTTAACCATCAGAAGAGTGTTCTGGAGATTTCCTTCCACGTGTTGCAATATGAGTCACTAACTACTAACTCCTCTAATAAATAGCAATTTGACTTATTAGGTCTCTAACCTTCTTACTGATTGTGGCTGTATTGACTGTTGCTGGCATTGGTACTGATACTCAAGAGGACCAGTTATCCTACCAATTTATTCTGATATATTAACCTCCCGGAACAAGTGATTAGAGCATTTCACTAGTTGCATTGTAGTTGAGATTACACATGGCAAGGAATGATTAATGTTGCCATTTGTTTTGGAGGTGGAAAGTCAACTGGACTTCTTTTACGACCAGTGTGGTATACTTCAGTGATATCTCAGATGTGTTCGAAGGTTATTCCCATTGAGGGGCCTGTCCGCTCCTCTCTGTTCTCATGGGGAAGTTTGCAATTAGATTTGTTTCCTGCTTTGATGGCCTCGTATAGTGTTGCACGAAGTCTCAACCACCTCACCAGCCTTGACAAGGCTCATCATGGGCTAGTATTTCCCCCCTTTGTGTTTCAGGACCCCCCCCAAAAGCAGTTGGTGTCCAAGGCACAGGCGAAAAGGTCGGACCCTTTGTACGAGGTGGTAGCAGACGCGTTGTTATTAGATTGGCTGGAACCTTTAAATCACATCTCCTGGTGCTTGTGTTTTAAAATGCTCGGTGGCTGTCGAGGCCTGTCAGTCACCACAGTGTCTGCGTGTGGCAACCTCTCCAGTACCTGTGAACTGTGATGAGGACATCTGTCTGCGATATTGCACAGTGTTTCACCAGTGGGAATCATCGGGTCAGTTGCGGGAGAAGTTGCGGGAGAAGTTGCAGGACAAGAGAAGTTAATCTCAGCTACAGTGTAGCACGATTCCAAGGAGGAGGGAAGTTGTTCATTCACAGAGACTGCTGGCTCAAAATCATGAAAAGAATGGTCAATCAAGTTTTCTGATTGAATGTGATGAGATATCGTAATATCTCCTTGAGCCGTATTCTGCACGTCTTTTTCCCAAGGAGTGCTGTCGACAGATACCTCTCGTGGATGACTGCATTGCAGCTAGCGTTAGGAGAAGATAGTGTGGTCATTGGAGATGGCACTGTGACCTGTGACTTCCATCAGTGGGAGTAAACAATCCATCAAGTCTGCTCCTAGAAGCAGGGGTTCAGATTTGAGGCTGGTAACATGCACAAGGTGAACAAGCGATACTTCCTGGAAGTGTCATTTCAGCATGAGTCTCAATGTGAGAGGATAGATAGTCTGAGTGAAAACTCAGTGTAGGGCCTCCCGGGTGGCGCAGTGGTTAAGGGCACTGTACTGCAGCGCCAGCTGCGCCACCAGAGACTCTGGGTTCACGCCCAGGCTCTGTCGTAACCGGCCGCGACCGGGACCTCCCGGTCGTGGCCTCCCCAACCCGGGACCCCCCTAACTCTCCATGGGGCAACGCACAATTGGCCTAACGTTGTCCGGGTTAGGGAGGGTTTGGCCGGTAGTGAAATCCTTGTCTCATCACACACCAGTGACTCCTGTGGCGGGCCGGGTGCAGTGCGCGCTAACCAAGGTTGCCAGGTGCACGGCTCTGACACAGTGGTGAAGTTGGATTCCAGGTTTGATGGCGCTGTGTTAAGAAGCAGTGCGGCTTGGTTGGGTTGTGTATCGGAGGACGCATGACTTTCAACCTTCGTCTCTCCCAAGCCCGTATGGGAGTTGTAAGCGATGAGACAAGATAGTAGCTACTAAACAATTGGATACCATGAAATTGGGGAGAAAAAGGGGTAAAATTCACAAAAAAACTCAGTGTAGTCCTTTCCTTTCCAGCTTTGTCACCCGAGTTCTCTCATCATTCATTTGGTCTGTGACTTCAATGAGTTCCGCTGATCTGTCATCCAACTTTGTTATAGTGTTCATTAACTGATCGTCTTTGGTCTGCAGCATTTGAACTAGAACATTATTGCTTTGAGTAAAGTTCATCAAACCTGCACGCATGGTATCAAGAAGCGTGCTCCTGTTTGTAGATAACTCAACATATTTATCTAGTTTGGCGTGGACTTCATTGTATTAAGTTATGGCTAAATCAAGTTGTTCCTGTAGAAAACAATTTTGTCATAAGGCTTTTCAATTGCTATTAATTGTTCAATTTTCAAAGGCAGGTCCTACTCTAGCAGAATGTTTGCATTTCCTGCTTTTGTTAATCGTTGCTCGGTTCTCTCCACATGTCCCTTCATATCACCCATTTATTGCTCGTGCTTCAGCTATGCACTGCATTCCTGGACGGATGCCAATCTCCGATGGCGACACATCAGGGCTAAACTGGAGAGAACCTATACCAGACCTGCGCCCGATGGTTGATTTTGGAGAGTGTTTGTCGCAATTTCTGCTGTTTTTCCGCTAATGGCAAAGTTAGGGTTGGTTTCGCTGCTGAGGTCTGAGATCAATCCGTTTATGGGTGAGGGTTCACTAATTAGTGGGAGACTGGGAACCACCCCCTCTGATAGCTTGCACATTATTAATAAAACAAATGTATTATTTTTTTTTCAAAGTTTGGCTAGAGTTGTTGGAAGCTGCAAAAACTATTTTAATCTATTTAAAGACATTAATGAACCAGCAATACTGGATCAGTAATATGGGCGTTGGATGTGAATGAATTTGCAAAATACAATTTAATTGACTAATCAATGTTAAAACTTCTTCAGGCTAGGGTCCTTTTTTCTCCATTTCTGCCTGACTGATGTGCCCAAAGTCAACTGCCTGTTGCTCAGGCCCTGAAGCCAGGATATGCAATAAATATATGCAATAAATAAAACACTCTGAAGTTTGTAGAAATGTTACAATTATGTAGGAGAAAATCCAAAGAAAAACCAACCAGATGTTTTCTTTTGAGAGCCAATGCTCTTACAATGTATAGGGAAATAATTAAATCTAGCTCCAAGTATGCAATTCCTATGGCTTCCACTAGGTGTCAGCAGTTTTTGTTGAAGGATTCCGGTTTGTTTCTTCCAAAACGAGTAAGAATAATGAGTTTTAGTACAAAAGGACACCTGCTTGGAAATTTGTGAGTGCGCGCACCATGAAGACAACGCACACCTGCTAATATTATTTGATTACATTTAAGGGTATCTGATGATTAAATAGAAATGTATTTTGACTTGTTGAAACAATGTTTAGGGGTCGATTTTCAGAATCCTATCTTGGCATGTTGAACGAGTGGATTACTCAAATCGATGGCGCCAACTAAACTGACTTTTTGGGATATAAAGAAGGATTTTATCTAACAAAATGACCATGCATGTTGTAGCTGGGACCCTATGGATAACAAATAATATATTAAAGATTTTTTTAAAGTAAGTGAATATTTAATCGCTATTTGTGAATTTATGAAACCTGTGCCAGTGGAAAAATATTTTGATGTGGGGCGCCGTCCTTAGAGTATCGCATGGCATGCTTTCGCTGTAAAGCCTACTGTAAATCGGACAGAGCAGTTAACAAGAATTTAAGCTTTCTACCGATATAAGATACTTGTGTGTACCTAAATGTTTAATATCCATAATTTGTATGATCAGTTATTTGAATTGCACACGCTCCAGTTTCACAGGAAGTTATCCCGTTAGTGGGACGCCTCTGAGTAATCCTACCTGTATAGCCTTTCTGGGAATTAAACTTGAACTTAAGTGTTGCTGTATTTAGGTTAATGTGGAAAAGTTTAAAATGTCTCATTGGTTGGAACAAATCAATTTGGATTTTATCCAAATGATCACCTGAAAAGGTACGTCTGGCAATTTCAACTTCCTTGTTAAATTGAATGAGACAACGATATCCAATCAGTTGAGATTGGCTGGATGTCATGAATGTACCACATTGTTTCCGACATGAACATGCAGCTGCTGTCACATGTGAAATCAAACGGGAGTCCAAAGGAGGTGGAACTTCCTTTCCCAAGGCACAGGGTGTCACCCTGTCAACAAAGGAAAAATGGCTGCTTTCCCTTTCTTAGCTTAGTATCTATTGCAAAGCTAACCCTCCTTTTAACGGAAACTCACTTACGAGTAAAATGGGGTTCCCTTCAACAAGGGAATGGGTTTACTAATGAGGTCTCACGTTCAAACCCATTCGGCATTATTTTTTGCGACGTTTACCGGAATGCGCGGTAACAATGAAATATTTTTTCTACCCGTGCTACTGAAACACGAGATATGATTTCTCGCTTTGGTTGAGCTAATGAGATGGTGCCAACAGAGATGATTTTTTATTTTATTATCTAGCCAAGGCAGTTAAGAACAAATTCTTATTTTCAATGATGGCCTAGGAACAGTGGGATGACTGCTTTTCTCAGGGGCAGGACAACAGATTTTTACCTTGTCAGGTCAGGGATTCGATGTTGCAACCTTTCGGTTATTAGTCCAACGCTCTAACCACTAGGCTACTTGTCGCCTCAATTTAGGTCCTTAGAAAACTATGCAGTTTTTTTGTATGTACTATTTCTTACATTGCTAGCTCAGAAAATATCAAGTGTTATTACATACAGCTGGGAAGAACTAGCGATGTCCGCTTACCATCATTACGACCAGGAATACGTCTTTCCTGAAGCGGATCCTTTGTTCGGATCTCCACCCTGGACATGCGATCTTATCCCAGAGGCCGACCTAAAACAACACGGTCGCCGCAGGAGAGGCAGACAGAGCGGCCTAATTGGTCAGACTCAGAAGGCGAGCACACCATCCACCGCTTCCTAGCATATGTCCAAACTCTACATAACAAGGTGGACGAAATTAAGGCACGAGTTGCCTTCCAGAGAGACATCAGAGATTATAACATTCTCTGCTTCACGGAAATATGGCTCTCTTAGAATGCGTTGTTAGAGTCGGTTCAGCCACGCGGTTTCTTCACGTATCGCTCTGACAGAAACAAACATCTCTCTGGTAAGAAGGGCAGTGTAATCACAACAGCATACAGGAACTCAAGTCCTTTTGTTCCCCTGACCTAGAATTCCTTACTATCAAATGCCGACCTAATTTTATTCCAAGAGAATTACCTTCGATTATAGTCACATTCGTGTATACCCCCCCCCCCCCCCCCCTCCCCAAGCAGATACCTCTTCGGTCCTGAAAGAACTTCACTGGACTCTATGTAAACTGGAAACCATACATGCTGAGGCTGCAATTATTATTGTAGATGGGGATTTTATTAAAGCTAACCTAAGATAAATACTCCCTAAATTCTATCAGCATATTGAATGCGTGCCACGAGCTGGCAGAATTCTGGATCATTGCTACTAGAACTTCCACGATGCATACAAAGCCCTCCCGCGCCCTGCCTTCGGACTATCTGACCATGAATCCATTTGTTGCTCCCAGCCTATAGACATAAACTAAAATAGGAAACACCCATGCTCAGGTCGATACAATGCTGGTCTGACCAATCGGACTCCACGCTTCAGGATTGGATCAATCACGTGGACTGGGATATGTTCCGGATAGCCAACAACATTGACGTATATGCTGACTTGGTGAGCGAGTTTATTAGCAAGTGCATCAGAGATTTGCTCGATTTGAGGACAGTACAGTGCCACTAACACGGCCCGCTACCAAAGCCTGTGGGCTCTCCTTCTCCGTGGCCAACGTGAGTAAAACATTTAAATGTGATAACCCTCACAAGGCTGCCAGCCCAGACGACATCCCTCAGAGCATGCGCAGACCAGCTGGCTGGTGTGTTTACGGACATATTCAACCAATCCCCATCCCAGTCTGTTGTCCCCACATGCTTCAAGATGGCCACCATTGATCCTGTTCCCAAAAAAGCTAAGGTAACTGAACTAAATGACTATCACCCCATTGCACTCACTTCTGTCATCATGAAGTGCTTTGAGAGACTAGTCAAGGATCATATCACCTCCACCCTACCTTATACCCTAGACCCACTCCAATGTGCTTACCACCCCAATAGGTTCACTGATGATGAAATCACCATCACACTGCACACTGCCCTATCCCATCTGGACAAGAGGAATCCACATCGACGGGACAGAGTGGAGAAGGCAGTAAGTTTTAAGTTCATCGGCGTACACTTCACAGACAAACTGAAATGGTCCACCCACACAGACAGCGTGGTGACAACCTCAGGAAGCTGAAGAAATTTGTCTTGTCATCTAAAACGCACACAAACGTTTAGAGATGCACAATCAAAAGCATCCTGTCGGGCTGTATCACCGCCTGGTACGGGCAACTGCAACACCCTCAACCGCAAGGCTCTCCAGAGGCTCTGCACAACGCATCACCGGGGGCAAACTACCTGCCCTCCAGGACACCTACAGCACCCAATGTCACAGGAAGGCCAAAAAGATCAAGGACAACAACCACCCGAGCCACTGCCTGTTCACCCCGCTATCATCCAGAAGGTGAGGTCAGTACAGGTGCATCAAAGCTCGGACAAAGAGACTGAAAAACAGCCAACATACAGACTCAAATCTCTGGCCACATAAATAAATTGATTTATGGAATCAAAACAAATTGCTCTGGGAATAAATATCACTGAATTACAGAAATATTGGAACAAAGTTGTCTAATGAAGGTAAACAAATTGTTGCTTACAGGAAAATACACACATGGTCACCTTGTTCAGCACAATTATGGCTGTTAGCAGGTAGTTGGACAATAGACTTACCTAGGAGGGTAGGGGGAGAATTCTATCGTCAAATGTATTTCCTTGTTAGGTTGGCCGTGATTGGTTGCAATTTCAGTTTAATCCACCAGAAGATACAGAATAAATAATAGAACAAAAGTATTGTTAAAATTGCTATTTACAGTGGCTTGCGATAGTTTTCACTTCCCTTGGCATTTTTCCTATTTTGCTGCCTTACAACCTGGAATTAAAATGGATTTTTGGAATGAAATAACCTCCAAAATATCATTATATATTATCAGTCATATAGCCCGGCAGCTACATAAAGAGTGACTCACTTATTGATGGCATTGAATCAAAATAAATAAGTACCAACATTATTTCTGATAGTCTTTAATAAAGAAATGTTTTGGTTATGCTTAGCAGGACAAGATACCTTTACCAACACCTCTCTGTATTTTGATCATTTGTGGTTGGGGCCTCCCGGCACGGGTATCGAAACTTTATAACCCATGAGGCGGCTTTTGGTTTTAATTTATATGTAATTGTTGCTGGAGAGTCACGTCATATTTTTCGATATACTGTAGGCGACATGAGTCTCACTAGTGTTGAGTAATGTGGTGTAGGTCCTGTTTATTTAAGGAGCATATTAAAGTTAGAAGCAAACAGGATTTTAAGCAATAGCCTACACCTATTTTAGCACCGTTTCGCGCTGCTCAGAGGAAAAGCATGGGGACTGGTCTTGATAAATCAATGAGATTGATATTTTCACTGAATCTATATTTGGGTATAGACATGTTATGTTCTTAGTGTAACCCTTATTTAACAAGGCAAGTGTTAAGAACAAATGTATTATTATTTACAAGGACAGCTTATTCCTTCCTCCCTGTCAGGGAATTGAACCCCATTCTCCCGCGTGCCCACACAACACAGGGATTCTTTAGCTAAACAGCCAAGTACTGCAGCCTAGTCCCGACCATCACATTGTACAGCACAATATTTTCCGTTCCATCCTAACTGAAAACCAGATGTTTTTTTGTTTTATTCTTGGAATAGAAACACCATAATATTAATCAAATTAATTAAGCAAAATGTATTTAAATTAGTCACATATACTGTTCTCACAAAAAAGGTTTTAAATTCTCCAGTGCAGACACTATTGAAGGCTATCAAATGCTTCTCAAAGATTCCCTCTGGTGGTCAAACTAGCACTAACTAGCATTAATGGTACCAGTGGTTCACACTTAAATAACATGCCATATAATTATGTGGCACCATGCAGGCTGCGTCACAGTACGCTGTAACTTTTAAGTCATAAAACCGTTCCAACTTCCCCTTCTGGTGGGAGAGAGTCATGACACAGAATTTTTCTAAAATTGATATTTTTAAATGTATTAGTCTACGGACAGTACCACATAATGACGAAGTGAAAATAGTTTTTTAGAAATGTTTGTACATTTATAAAAATTAAAAAACAGAAATACATTATTTACATAAGTATTCAGACCCTTTGAAACGAGACTTAGATTTAAGCTCAGGTACATCCTGATTCCTTTGATCATCCTTGAGATGTTTCTACAACTTGACTAGAGTCCAACTGTGGTAAATTACATTTATTGGACATGATTTGGATAGGCACATACCTGTCTATGTAAGGTCCCACAGTTGACAGTGCATGTCAGAGGAAAACCAAGCCATGAGATTGAAGGAATTGTCTGTAGATCTTTGAGATCAGATTATGTCGATGCACAGATCTGGGGAAGGGTACCTAAACATGTCTGCAGCATTGAAGGTCCTCAATAACACATTGGCCTCCATCATTCTTAAATGGAAGACGTTTGGAACCACCGAGACTCTTCTTGGAGCTGGCCACCTGGCCAAACTGAGCAATTGGGGGGAAAGGGCTTTAGTCAGGGAGGTGACCAAGAACCCAATGTGGAGATGGTTGTCCTTCAGGAATATTCTCCCATCTCTGCAGCACTCCACCAATCAGGCCTTTATGGTAGAGTGGCCAGACGGAAGCCACTCCTCAGTAAAAGGCACATGACAACCCATTTGGAGCTTGCCAAAAGGCACCTAAAGACTCTCGGACCATGAGAAACAAGATACTCTGGTCTTGTGAAACCAAGATTGAACTCTTTGGCTTGAATGCCAAGCATCACTTCTGGAGAAAACCTCTCACCATTCCTACGGTGAAGCATTGTGCTGGCAGCATTGTGCTGGCAGCATCATGCTGTGGGGATTTTTTTCAGCAGCAGGGACTGGGAGACTAGTAAGGATCGAGGGAAAGATGAACAGAGCAAAGTACTGAGAGTTCCTTGATGAAAACCTGCTCCAGAGCGCTCGGTACCTCAGACTGGTGGCAAAGGTTCACCTTCCAACAGGACAACGACCCTAAGCACACAGTCAAGACAGCGCAGGAGTGGCTTCGGGGCAAGACTCTGTATGTACTTGAGTGGCCCAGCCAGAGCCCGGACTTGAACCTGATCTAACATCTCTGGAGAGACCTGAAAATAGCTGTTTTTGCTTTGTCATTATGGGGTATTGTGTGTAGATTGATGAAGAAAAAAGTGATCTATTTTAGATTTTTATGTCAAGTAATAAAATGTGGAAAAAGTCAAGGGGTCTGAATACTTTCCGAAAGCACTGTAGGTGTATAGTAGATGGCTATTGCCTTATGTGTTATAAAAGCCAATCTAGCGACTTGTTAGACTATATTGCAATAATCAAAACCAAACTAGCCTACTATTGTAGGTATGAAAAATAGTAGGCCTAACTGGCAGCAGTGATCTGTTTGTGTGCCTGTGTATTTCTCTATTTGTTCTGTATTTTCTGGTTTGTATGTATTCAACACAGTTCCCATTTAGATCCCCTTGAGATATTAATTAAGTTGCACTTCTTAGGGCTTCCACTAGATGTCAACCGTCTATAGGAATTTGAATGGGGCTTCTACTGTGTTGGGGGACTGAATAACAGCAGAATGAATCAGGTGTCTGACAGTCAGCCATTTTCTGGTCATGCGCATTTCACATGATTAGCGACCTGCGTTCCATGGCTCCTCAAGACACAAAGAAATACTCTGGTTGGAACTTTATTGAAGATTAATGATAAAAACATCCTAATGATTGATTCTGTACTTAGTTTGAAATGTTTCTTCAACCTGTAATATAGTATAATATAAGAAGTTTTTGTCCGACGTAACGCTGACCAGAACGAGCGTTTGGATATGTATACCAAACTCTCTAACAAAAGTAGCTAATTGGACATAAATAACGGACATTATTGAACAAATCAAGCATTTATTGTGGACCTGGGATTCCTGGGAGTAAATTCTGATGAAGATCAAAGGTAAGGGAACATTTAGTATGTAATTTATGGTTTATGTTGACTACAACATGACGACGAATTTGACTTGATTGTTCTGAGCGCCGTCTGTGATTATTGCATGGTTTGCTTTTTCCATGAAGTTTAAAAAAAATCTGACACAGCGGTTGCATTAAGGACAGGTGTATAACTTGTATTATCATTTACATTTATGATGAGTATTTCTGTTGAATCGATGTGGCTATGCAAAATCACTGGATGTTTTTGGAACTAGTGAATGTAACGCGCCAATGTAAACTCAGATGTTTTTAGATAAATATGAACTGTATCAAACAAAACATACATGTATTGTGTAACATGAAGTCCTATGAGTGTCATCTGATGAAGATCATCAAAGGTTAGTGATTCATTTTATCTCTATTTGTGCTTTTTGTGACTCCTTTTAAATAGTACGATTAGCATTTAGCATAGCGCATTTGCATTTCCAGATGTCTAGATGGGACGCCTGCGTGAAGTACAGTTCCCGCGCAGCCCAGTCAAAACTGTTCGCTGCTCTGGCCCCCCAATGGTGGAACAAACTCCCTCACGACGCCAGGACAGCGGAGTCAATCACCACCTTCCGGAGACACCTGAAACCCCACCTCTTTCAGGAATACCTAGGATAGGATAAAGTAATCCTTCTCACCCCCCCCCCCCCCCCCCTTAAAAGATTTAGATGCACTATTGTAAAGTGGCTGTTCCACTGGATGTCTTAAGGTGAACGCACCAATTTGTAAGTCGCTCTGGATAAGAGCGTCTGCTAAATGACTTAAATGTAAATGTAAATGTGTCAGGTAGGAGCAAGAGGAAGACAAAGGAACACTCCAGTTGGAACTTTATTGAAGCTAGGGGGCAGAATTTTCACTTTTGGATAAATAGCGTGCCCAATTTCAACTTCCTGCTACTCATGCCAAGAATATGAGATATTCATAGTATTTGTAGATTTGGATGGAAAACACTCTGAAGTTTCTAAAACTGTTTGAATCATGTCTGTGAGTATAACAGAATTTATGTAGCAGGCAAAATCCCAAGGACTAACCGTTCAGATTATTTTTTTGAGGTCTATCTGTTCAGTGAGTTCTTGTGGGAAAACAACATTTCTTAGGAACTGGTTTTCAGTTCCACTGGATGTCACCAGTCTTTGGAATTTGGTTGAGGTTATTCCTTTGTGCAATTAAAAAGTAGGCCAACTAGGAACTGTGTAACACTGTTGAGAGTTGCGCAAGACGTAAAAAGTAGCGCTGGTTTGTTGTCTTCCTGTATTTAACAACAGATAGACCCATCTACAATTTGATCGATTATTAACGTTTAAAAATACCTAAAGTTGTATTACAAAAGTAGTTTGAAATATTTTGTCAAAGTTGATAGGCAACTTTTGAAATATTTTGTAGTGACGTTGCGTTTTTTGGAAGCTGTTTTTTTTCTGGATCAAACGCACTTTATAAATTGACATTTGGATATATGTGGACAGAATTAATCGAACAAAAGGACAAATTGTGAGGTTTATGGGACATATTGAAGTGCCAACAAAAGAAGCTCGTCAAAGGTAATGCATGTTTTATATTTTATTTCTGTGTTTTGTGTAGCGCCCTCAGGGTTGAAATATGCTACCCTCTTTGTTTACTGGTTGTGCTATCATCAGATAATAGCTTCTTATGCTTTCGCCAAAAAGCCTTTTAAAAATCTGACATGTTAGCTGGATTCACAATGAGTGTAGCTTTAATTGAGTATCTTATATGTGTGATTTAATGAAAGTTAGATTTTTATATTATTTTTTTTAATTTGCCGCGCTGCATTTAACCAGTTTTTTGCCCAAGTGGGACGCAACTGTCCCGCCTATCCATAAGAAGTTTTAAAGAACAATCCTGACAAAGTGTTTGTTATTTTGTGATATCATTAAGGATGGTCTAAGTAAACAACTGCATCTCTGAGGGTGTACACATTCTAGTTGTCAGATTTGCATCTAAATGTTGTATATAATCTATGATTACGTATGGCAATATTTTTGAAAAAATAGAAATGTGATTTTAGTCTTCTAAATGAGATAATTGCATTTTATGTAAAGCTGGTTCCAGTCAGTAACCAGGCCAACGTGAGCACAGACATTTTGTCAGCGTGTTGGAACACTCCTAAGACCAGAGTGCTTAAAAGGACTTGCAAGCAAAATGTACATGAAACCAAAACATGCCGGGTTGCTGCCGGTGTGTAAAGTGGTCCTAGCTGTACCCTGAATAATCCACCATTGAGACCAGAGAATGTGAGGCCATGGACCACACGTTGAAATAGTGAGAAACTTTGTAAACCAGACCAAAACCTATTGACCAGTCGACCAGTATTCATATTCTGTGATCGTAGCTTCGAAATGTATGTACGAGAAGTTGACTCTGTCTCTCCCTCTCCTTACATACTCTACCCCTGTCCATTGCGTAACCAAACGGTCATGCATTTGTTAGTCCACTAGGGACCTGTTTTAATTGTATTATGTATGCAATCAATAACCTATTCTGTGTGTCTTGATGTATTCTGTGTGATGATTTAGTTAGTAAATAAATAATTAAGCCAATTTGTGTATCGCTGATTCATCACTTAGGTTAGCGTTTGTGCAGATATCCAAAGATTATACGATGTTCAGAATGAGACAGATGAGGTAATAGTTGACTGTTATTGATGTAAGAGATGTTCAGATAATCTTTAGAGTTTAAGTTGGGAGATAGTAACTCGGTAAACAACTTTTCTGTGGTGCCCCAAATTCCTACCGAGTTAATTGTTACATGATTAATTTAATTGAGTAATAATTAAACGTAGTAAGTAATTATTTGATAAATAGCAGTCATCACATCAATGACAGTCATGTCACGACATATTGGAGCCCCCTTGCGAGTAATATAAACTAGAATGGGGAGTAGTATTTGGCTAGGGGACAGTATTTTCACGTCCGGATGAAAAGCGTGCTCAGAGTAAACTGCCTGCTACTCAGGCCCGGAAGCCAGGATATGCATATTATTAGTAGATTTGGAAAGAAAACACTCTGACGTTTCTAAAACTGTTTGAATGATATCTGTGAGTATAACAGAACTCATATGGCAGGCTTGTGGCAGGAAAATGTCTGTATGGTTTTCTGTGGCTAGGCGCTGTCCTAACATAATCACATGGTGTGTTTTCAACCTAAAGCCTTTTTGAAATCGGACACTGTGGTTGGATTAACAAGAAGTTTATCTTAAAATTGTGTATAATACTTGTATGTTTGAGGAATTTTAATTATAAAATTTCTGTTGTTTGAATTTGGCGCCCTGGATGCTAGCGTCCCACAAATCCCAGAGAGGTTAAACTTCTTAATTATTGCCCTGATAGTGGAAATGTGCATGTTCAACCCTTGATCTTGTCATAACTCTCCTGTGACGATGTGAAGGATCAGACGACAGTGGGCCCGCTCTACAGCGTGCTCTCTATCGTAAAGGGGGAGTGTGGGAAGTCGGCTGTTTTATTGTCGGTCATAAAATACTCTGCCCCTATGCTCTGTAGTTTTTGAGTTTGGAATGTAAACTGTGGAACACAGAGAGGCACTTGGACATCAAAAGTTTTAATAATTAAACAATAATTCAACAATTTTTATATTTTTCAGAATGTGGGAGTCGCCTGTTGAAACTTAAGGGGCAGTCATGACGAGTGTGTTTCATTTGGTGATCTCATGAAGAACAGGAAACACACATACAGTTGAAGTCGGAAGTATACATACACTTAGGTTGGAGTCATTAAAACTCGTTTTTCAACCACTCCACAAATTTCTTGTTAAAACAAACTATAGTTTTGGCAAGACATGTACTTTGCATGACACAAGTCATTTTTCCAACAATCCAACGATGACTATTTCACGTATAATTCACTCTAACACAATTCCAGTGAGTCAGAAGTTGACATACACTAAGTTGACTGTGCATTTAGCCTCTTTGGGCTAGCGGCACACCTCGACAACATCCGGTGAAATTGCAGGGTGCGAAATTCAAAATAGAAAAATCGTAATAATAAACATTCATGAAAATACAATTGTCTTACTTCGCGTTAAAAGCTTAGCTTTTTGTTAATCCAGCTGCTTTGTCAGATTTTAAAAAGGCTTGCAATTATCAGAGGACAGCGGCCCACAAACAAAAGCATTAAAAACATTTTCCAAACAAGCAGAGGCGTCACAAAAGTCAGAAATAGCGATAAAAATATCTTCCTCTGTTTGCAATCCCAAAGGTCCCAGCTACATAACAAATAGTTGTTTTGTTCAATAAAGTCCTTCTTATATCCACATTTTTTTTGTTATTTGGCGGGCTTGAGTCATTACTCCACCTGCTCCACTCGTCCAAAATGCATTGTGGCAAAGAAGGGGGTCGAGTGATAAGTGGCAGATATGTGAGAGCAGAACTAATAAACGGGCTCTGCCCGATCACTAAAATGGCCACCCCTGTCAGAACTACAGATCACAAAATGGCCGACCGCCAAAATTACAAGTCCCAGAAGCAAGGGGAACCCTCAGAAGGTGGAGCCAACCCACAGATAAAGGGTCAAGAAAAACCAGGAAGAAGAAGAGAGAGTGCTGGAAGGAGCTATGAACAATAGAGAAAGAGACTATAGAGATTGGCTGGATTTACCGTGTATGAGCTGGATTGTTTTGGACTTACCTGTTGGCGTTTGGACCTGGACCTACCGAGAACCCGATTCGTGTACCGAACCCTGCTATCCTTGACCTCGCCTACGGCCTGGGTGGACCAGGACGGAGAAACAAACACACAGGTACTGTCCTGTTCGAAAGAACTCTCATTCTTGGGTGATTTGGTGACAGTTTACCACTTAGTTTGTAACAAACGCTCCTAACCTTGAAGAGGTTTGCCACAGCATACAAAGGAATCCCAAAAGTTACCAATAAACTTTGTCCAAACTTTGTCCAAACAAGTCTCACAAGGGGTCTGAGGATCTCATCTCGGTACCTAATGGCAGTCAGGCTACCTCTGGCGAGCACATGGAGGGCTGTGCGGCCCCCCAAAGAAATGCCACCCCACACCATGACTGACACACCGCCAAACCGGTCATGCTGGAGGATGTTGCAGGCAGCAGAACGTTCTCCACAGCATCTCCAGACTCTCTCCAGACACATGTGCACAGCGTGAACCTGCTTTCATCTGTGAAGAGCACAGGGCGCCAGTGGCGAATTTGACAATCTTGGTGTTCTCTGGCAAATGCCAAACGTCCTGCACAGTGTTGGGCTGTAAGCACAACCCCCACCTGTGGACTTCGGGCCCTCATACCACCCTCATGGAGTCTGTTTCTGACCGTTTGAGCAGACACATGCACATTTGTGGCCTGCTGGAGGTAATTTTGCAGGGCTCTGGCAGTGCTCCTCCTGCTCCTCCTTGCACAAAGGCGGAGGTAGCGGTCCTGCTGCTGGGTTGTTGCCCTCCTCCACGTCTCCTGATGTACTGGCCTGTCTCCTGGTAGCGCCTCCATGCTCTGGACACTATGCTGACAGACACAGCAAACCTTCTTGCCACAACTCGCATTGATGTGCCATCCTGGATGAGCTGCACTACCTGAGCCACTTGTGTGGGTTGTAAACTCCGTCTCATGCTACCACTAGAGTGAAAGCACCGCCAGCATTCAAAAGTGACCAAAACATCAGCCAGGAAGCATAGGAACTGAGAAGTGGTCTTTGGTACCACCTGCAGAACCACTCCTTTATTGGGGGTGTCTTGCTAATTGCCTATAATTCCACCTGTTGTCTATTCCATTTGCACAACAGCATGTGAAATGTATTGTCAATCAGTGTTGCTTCCTAAGTGGACAGTTTGATTTCACAGAAGTGTGATTGACTTGGAGTTACATTGTGTTGTGTGAGTGTTCCCTTTATTTTTTTGAGCAGTGTATATATATATATATAGATATATATGCTGATAGTGGATATGTTATTGAACATCCAACATTGTTTCAAAGGTACAAATTCAACATATTTTAAACAAGGCGTGTCTATGTTGATAATTAGTTACACTGCTGACATTATCCTGTGTTAGAATATTCACCCTCAAAACAACTTCTTTCAAATCCAATGCACTTTTCGTGTAAAATATAATTCATGTTGCAATAATTTGACAAATTATGTTGAAATAACATTGATTCAACCAGTTTGTGCCCAGTGGGTAACCATTAGCTCTGGCAGCTAAGTTTTCAGGTCTCAGGCAAGGTTACACAACACGTGAGCTTGGTTCACCGAACCACCTCTGTTACTCTCCCATGTAGCCCAATAAATATTTTGGAGGGAGGAAAAGTTTCTTCTGAGCAGATAGAAATCAGCATGTTATCTCCCTCTATTGACAGCTGGTGTGATGATTTCCCTTTCCTCTAGGAGAAAATGACCCAAATAGGGGCTAAAAGTCTTGGTTCTGGGGAGTGATTTGGCAGCAAACTGCACCGTATTGAATAAAAATACATTCTCAGTCTGGGAATATTGTCCTGTGAGAGATTCACATGCAGGGGAGCTGGGTGGTGGTTGGCAGGGGAGTGATGCAGTAAGTTGTTGAATGCAAAGGTCCTCTCTCTCTCGCTCTTTGTGTTCCATGTGATTCAGGGCCAGAGAAGCACCTCAGGGAGAAGGGCCTGTCTCCTCACTAGGCTTTTATTAAAGCATTGCTGCTGTGCATATTATGTAGAAGCTCCCTGCTGCTCTGACCCGCCACAGCACCCCTTGGGGGCAGTGTGGAGATTCAGGATATTTCTCTCACGGCATTTTTACCTCACGTGTTTCCTTGGTATTTCCATTGATTTGGTCGTGTTGCATTGACGTCTGAGGAAAAAAGAAGCATAATACCTGAAGCTACAATTTAATCAGATTCCACCGTTTGTGTTGTGTTCGTCATTGACATAGCCAATTAAAGATAAGCAAGAGGCAGTGTTACAATACAAACAGCCTTACATATTTTTTCCCAAGCTGTTTCCCCAGCCAGGGTATTATTCAGATCGCCTTAATGTGACGCCATTTGCAGGAAAAGCAGAAATCCTTATTGTCCTCCCCTTGTGGCTGTTTCTGTTGAGTCAAACCTAGATTTTATTTAATTTCTCCCATGAGGGCGGGAAGAGAATGAATCTGCATATTTGTATTAGCATTCCATTCATACAGTACAGTAAGATCCATGAATGATTAAGACCTAATGGTGCTGCACTGTATCAGTAGTTTCAGCATATTCACACACACACCCTCTGAGAGAAAGTAACACCTACTGTACACATACTGTATGGACAGTCATAAATATTGTCACACACAGGTGTTCTTCTATCTGAGATGGGTTCCTCCAGAGGGATTCTCTCAATCACTGCTCCGATGTTGTCTTGATATCTACCCTTTTCTGTGTGGAAACGTACAGGACACAGCTAGGTGGCAGCTGGGATGGGATATTACGCAACAGCAGCTGGGAGTGCACTGTAATTAATTTTCCACAGAGGGGGCAGGGAGAGTGGGTACAGCAGGGATAGGGGGGGGAGTGACTGGCAGCTTCATCATTCAGAGCTTGGCTGGGTAATGCATCAAAGGTACTGTGTGCTGCTGCTCAGAGCTGCGTCCAATTTCCCCCACTCCACCTCACTACCTGCCCAGGATTTAAGGGGCTCAATTGGGTTGAGAGACCAAAGGGCGCGCCATTGCACTCATCCAGTCCGTCACAATGTGACTCTTGAAAAATGTCAAAGAATCGATAGCTGTCACTTGTTACTTAAATATTTCAGATCTAAAACTGTGTATCAGTAGAATGGATGAGTGACTTGTGGATTGATTTAGCTAACTTCGTAATACACATTAATCCGGCGGTTCAGCATATGGCATATAATCCATCCATGAATTCTTAACCTCTTGGATTTAGAGGGCGCTATTTAAATTTTTGGATGAAAAACGTTCCCGTTTTAAACAAGATATTTTGTCACGAAAAGATGCTTGACTATGCATATCATTGACAGCTTTGGAAAGAAAACACTCTGACGTTTCCAAAACTGCAAAGATATAGTCTGTGAGTGCCACAGAACTGATGTTACAGGCGAAACCCAGATAAAAATCCAACCAGGAAGTGCTGCATTTTTTGAAACCGCCTCATGCCAATGACTCCTTATATGGCTGTGAATGAGCTACGAATGAGCTTACGTTTTCCACGGTCTACAGTCAATCACGGATTACAAAAAGAAAGCCCCGTCACTGACCAGGATGTCTTGCTCCCAGGCAGACTAAATAACTTCTTTGCCCGCTTTGAGGACAATACAGTGTCACTGACATGGCACGCAACCAAAACCTGTGGACTCTCCTTCACTGCAGCCGACATGAGTAAAACATTTAAATATGTTAACACTCGCAAGGCTAAAGGCCCAGACGGCATCCCCAGCCAAGTCCTCAGAGCATGCGCAGACCAGCTGGCTAGTGTGTTTACGGACATATCCAATCAATCCTTATCCCAGTCTGCTGTTCCCACATGCTTCAAGAGGGCCACCATTGTCCCTGTTCCCAAGAAAGCTAAAGTAACTGAGCTAAACGAATACCGCCCCGTAGCACTCACTTCCGTCATCATGAAGTGCTTTGAGAGAATAGTCAAGGACCATATCACCTCCACCCTACCTGACATCCTAGACCCACTCCAATTTGCTTACCGCCCAAATAGGTCCACAGACGACGTAATCACCATCACACTGCACACTGCCCTAACCCATCTGGACAAGAGGAATACCTATGTGAGAATGCTGTTCATCGACTAAAGCTCAGCATTTACATTTACATTTACATTTAAGTCATTTAGCAGACGCTCTTATCCAGAGCGACTTACAAATTGGTGCGTTCACCTTAAGACATCCAGTGGAACAGCCACTTTACAATAGTGCATCTAAATCTTTTAAGGGGGGGGGTGAGAAGGATTACTTTATCCTATCCTAGGTATTCCTGAAAGAGGTGGGGTTTCAGGTGTCTCCGGAAGGTGGTGATTGACTCCGCTGTCCTGGCGTCGTGAGGGAGTTTGTTCCACCATTGGGGGCCAGAGCAGCGAACAGTTTTGACTGGGCTGCGCGGGAACTGTACTTCCTCAGTGGTAGGGAGGCGAGCAGGCCAGAGGTGAATGAACGCAGTGCCCTTGTTTGGGTGTAGGGCCTGATCAGAGCCTGGAGGTACTGAGGTGCCGTTCCCCTCACAGCTCTGTAGGCAAGCACCATGGTCTTGTAGCGGATGCGAGCTTCAACTGGAAGCCAGTGGAGAGAGCGGAGGAGCGGGGTGACGTGAGAGAACTTGGGAAGGTTGAACACCAGACGGGATATATATATATATTGTGTGTATAAAGTAGTAGTTTTGGAATTGTTAGATTACTCGTTGGTTATTACTGCATTGTCGGAACTAGAAGCACAAGCATTTCGCTACACTCGCATGAACATCTGCTAACCATAGGTATGTGACAAATCAATTTGATTTTGACATTTGAAACCGGGGTTCATCCGTGAAGAGCACACTTTTCTAGTGTGACAGTGGCCATCGAAGGTGAGCATTTGCCCACTGACCTCAGTTTCAACATCAAACTGCAGTCAGGTCAAGACCCTGGTGAGGACGACAAGCATGAAGATGAGCTTCCCTGAGACGGTTTCTGAAATTTTTGCAGAAATTCTTTGGCTGTACAAACCCCCAGTTTCATCAGCTGACCGGGTGGCTGGTCTCAGATGATCCTGCAGGTGAAGGAGCCGGATGTGGAGGTCCTGGGCTGGCGTGGTGACATGTGGTCTGCGGTTGTGAGGCCGGTTGGACGTAATGCCAAATTCTCTAAAATGACATTGTGGTAGAGAAATTATCATCAAATTCTATGGCAACAACTCTGGAGGACGTTCTTGTAGTCAGCATGCCAATTGCACTTTCCCTCAAAACTTGAGACATCTGTGTTGTGTGACAAAACTGCACATTTTAGAGTGGCCTTTTATTGTCCCCCAGCACAAGGTGCACCTGTGTAATGATCATGCTGTTTAATCAGCTCCTTGATATGCCACGCCCTGGCCATAGAGAGGCTTTTTATTCTCTATTTTGGTTAGGCCAGGTTGTGACTACGGTTTTTTCTATGTTTTGGCCGGGTATGGTTCTCAATCAGGGACAGCTGTCTAGCGTTGTCTCTGATTGAGAACCATACTTAGGTACCCTTTTCCCCCACCTGTTTTGTGGGAAGTTAACTGACTTTGTTCAGGGCACATAGCCCGAAGCGTCATGGTTCTTTGTTTTGTTGTCGTCATTTTTAATAAAGAGAAAATGTGCGCTTACCATACTGCACCTTGGTCCAGTCCTTCAGCCAGCCGTGACAACACATGTCAGTCAAGTGGATAGATTATCTTGACAAAAGATACATGCTCACTAATAGGGATGTAAACACATTTGTGCACAACATTTCAGAGAAATAAGCTTTTTGTGCATATGGAACATTTCTGGGATCTTTTATTTCAGATCATTAAACATGTTACCAACACTTTACGACATGTGTTTGTTTTATATTTTATATTTTTTGGCCCTGCTTTCTCTGTTTAAGACTGAAACTTCTCCCATTGTTGTATTTTAACTCACATGTGCGCTCTCTCTTTTCCTGCTCGCTCCCAAAGGAACTAATGTCACTCAATGCAGGAAATGTTATCTTTTTGAAAATTCAAACTCCATGATTCTCTCAATGAGGAAACATAGGAAATTGATCTTCAAGGACATTCCTATATATTGAATATCCGAAACATACAATATAATTGCAGTGAAGCCACTCAACAACTACACCACACCAGTCATCCAACAGACTCCCATTCAGAGCGACACACAGAAGCATCCAGGGTCAATGCCAGATCTCCCACTAGGCCAAGAAAAAAAAGAAGAAAATTAAAAAATTAAAAATTACAATTAATTCCATTCCCCACCCCCAAGAACCCCCCAATGCACCAACCAAGAAAACGAACTAAAGAGAAAAAAGAAAGACAGAAGAAAGCAGCAAACAATGCTATTTTTTATTTTAAAAATTATAAGGACATCAAGAACAACTAAGATCAACTTAAAACCGCAATGCCAACTGTATATGTTTGTGTGCATGTCTGACACTATACATGTATGTGTGTGTTCTTCTATTCGTTAATTTGAATGAGTGTGTGTACATGCATGTGTACAAACACCTGCACGTCATCAGCCTCATGCAAACCGGCATTAGCTGTAAAAACACTGACCCTCAGTGTCATTCAAAGACATTTTAGTAATCAGCCTACTTGATTTACTACTATACATAAAAAAGTATCATATATCGTATCGTATCATATACCCAGTGTCTCCTGGGTGGCGCAGTGGTCTAAGGCTGTGCCACCAGAGACTCTGGGTACGAGCCCAGCCTCTGTCGCAGCCGGCTACGACCGGGAGGTCCATGGGGCAACGCACAATTGGCCTAGCGTCATCCGTGTTAGGGAGGGCTTGACCGGTAGGGATATCCTTGTCTCATCGCGCACTAGCGACTCCTGTGGCGGGCCAGGCGCAGTGCACGCTGACCAGGTCGCCAGGTGCACAGTGTTTCCTCTGACACATTGGTGCGGCTGGCTTCCGGGTTGGATGTGCGCTGTGTTAAGAAGCAGTGCGGCTTGGCTTGGTTGGGTTGTGTTTTGGAGGACGCATGGCTTTCGACCTTCGTCTCTCCCGAGCCCGTACGGGAGTTGAAGCGATGAGACAAGATAGTAACTACTAACAATTGGATACCACGAAATTGGGGAGAAAAAGGGGGTAAAATAAATAAATAAGTTATCATATATGTGAAAGTAATACATTATGTGACGATAATAAAAATAGGTGGGAGAAATGGATATATATAAGTTTCTATCAAATGAATGTCTGATTATTCAAATCACTCTGTTGTGCCTACTGTACTTTTCTGTACATCAGTGGCACCGCCTTACATAGCGTACTCCTCTGGAGTTTCATCTAGCCGCTGGAGTGACACTCATTGGAGATTAAGTTCACACATCTATTGTACATTATTAGAAAATGTTAATGGTGTCCCTGGAGAGAATCAAATGAAAGGAAGAAAGATTGCAACCTTAGAAACTAGAGTGGGAAGTTCACTCGTTCCATGGGATGTCAGATGGCTGTAGGGAGGGCTTAGCTCCTTGAGCTGCCCAAGAATACTGCAGCAGGGGGACGTTTCATGGCACCGCATCAAGTACTCAGGCCATTCTTGTCCTAGTCTGTAATTTTGTGTTTAAGGGTTCCACCATAAGGACCTTCAAGGATATCCAAACTTTTCTTTCAATGTGCTTACATAATAACCAAATGTGCATTCATTCTGGATATCCTGCACAATAATTCTGGATTATTTTTTGAATTCCCTAGTCATTGAATGGTAGTTCTGTCTTCAAATTTCTATATCTGTCTGCATATGTGGAGGTTACGTATTTGGGACCAGCCTCTCGGGCTCCTCGGTACTGCAAGGGGGAGGAGGAAGCACAAGGAAATAGGGGGTGAATCATGTCTCTATTTCCATCCCTTCTGACAGTGCTACTGGCTTAAATGGCCGGTGCTGAAACCTTGCCTCCCAGCAGAGCCCCCCTGTGCTTCACAGATTCACTCATCCCTTTCCCAGGCAGGGGATAGCAACAGAGATCAGCCATATGCAAATGCAGAGAAACTGTAAAGCTATGTTTTTGGCTGTGTGTGTGCCAGGAAAGGAATGATGGAGAGAGCTCACACTACACTATAATGAAGGTAGAGAGGGTGACTGAGGGATTGAGTGACTGTCGCCATTCTCACACTTGTATTGATACAAAACCATAAAATCAGGTGTGAATCGAACCATCAACTCAGAATATCACCAGCTTCATCTTTAGGTCCTGCTGGCCAAAATCATACAACATCCTTATTTGTCTGTGTCTAATGAATAACTGCACATTCAGAGAGGTAGTCAATGTGTATGATTTGTGATTCTTTGACGAGGCACGATTTACTGTGAGTCTTTCTTCTTTTTTAAACTCCAGAAAGGCTGTGGCTGAGGTGACAGGTAAAATGGAGCCCATCTGTCATTCATAATTCAGCCAGGACTGCATGTTCCCTTTTTACAAAGAAAAGAGAGGGGCTCTGCATTTAAGGTAAGGCTTCAGTAGCTGAATATGAATGCTTTCGTCCAGATACTGCTTGAATCTATCATAATGTTGTTATAGCAGAGGCTTTAAGATTGCATAGGACCAGTACAATATATTGAAATGTGCATATTTGAAAGAATTACAAATGGTATGGCATGAGGGGGTACAAAACACCTGTTGTATTCAGCGCAATGTGAAAATACAATTTGATTTGCTATAGTTGTTGATTTCTCATTGAATTCACATTAGCTGACAACTAATTAGCTCAAAAAGATAACGTTGGTTGTGACGAGATTCGAATGTAAACTAATTTCAGTGTTCCGGATATTTGTTTACTATGTCATGTTTTTTTGCTCCACTAAAAGTTTTGTGATTATGCTGTGGGATTTAGAGGTAATTTGTGGTTTAGTACGGTACCCTGCGTCACCACTTCATTGCTCCAGACCAGCGCAAGGTGGAGATAGAGCACTGATTATGTTTTTGGATCCTACGGTCTCTCTAACTGACAATGAATGGGCGACATAAATCTAAATAGAAAATTATAATTGTGCACGACTTCATTATTATTTACTAAAACTGTTGTGACACTAAGGTTTTTATTATTTTATTTTGTTAGGATTATTATGCTCTGACTTTAGTACTGTAGCCCACTCCAGACCAATCACGATGTACAGCGCCTGAGTGGCGAAAAGGTCTAAGACATTGCAGAGCAGTGCAAGCTGTGTTGATACAGATGATGGTCCAATACCTATGCTGGCCATGACTGGGAGACCCATGAAATGACTGTAGGATTTTGGTTTCTCTCCCTCTAAAAAGAGAAATAAATAACAAACCGGCTTTAGTAACAATATCTCACCCCATGTTCAAGAATAGCCTTTTTCCTCGCTTTTTTACATTATTTGAAAACTAAATCAGCTCCAAAATATTGTTATTTTTTAACAAAGCGATTATTCAAGGCACGAGGGCACGGGAATGGCCGTAGAGCCGCGCACAGAAGACAGACCTAGCCCATGGGGATGGGAGGAGGAGGGGGGGGTGAACCCCCACCCTGCCACACTGGGAAGCACAGAGCAACACTTTAAGGGGCATCGCACTAATAGGGAAACGTTCCCGCTGTTCTTAGTGCCAGTCTGCACAATCAAACTAAAACAATGTAACTAATAATGGCATCTTTATGCTTTCATTAATAAAATAATGATAAAAATACTATTTTGAAATACTCTTGATGTTTATTTGCTTATTGATCCATAACAAATAACTATGGGAATAAATATCACTGAATTACAGAAACATCCTCCAGTCCTATATGTAATTATTGGCAGAGAGTCACGTCATATTTTTCGATATACTGTATTCCTACCGTAGGCGACATGAGTGACTAGTGTTGAGTAATGTTCTGTTAAAAGTGGTGTAGGTCTTATTTAAAGAGCATATTGAAGTTAGAAGCAATAGGATTTAAAGAAATAGCCTACAACAATTTTAGCACCGTTTCACACTGCTCTGAGAAAAGCATGGAGACTGGTCTTGATAAATCAATTAGTATGTTTTGACTGAATCTCCGTTTGGGTATTGCTTAGACTACAATTATGGTGTAGAAATGTTATGCTCTTAGTGTACCTTTATTTATCTGGGCAAGTCAGTTATGAACAAATTCTCATTTACAAGATCAGCCTACTCCTTCCCACCAGGGAATTGAACCCCAGTATCCCGTGTGTCCACACGACACAGGGATTCTTTATCTAAATAGCACAGGACTGTAGCCTACTCCCGACCGTCGTGTTGTATAGCGCCATATTTTCCACTCCATCCTAATGGAAATCCAGAGTGTTTTTTGTTTTTCTTGGAATAGAAACATCATAACATTTAACTACATGAATCCCAAACACTAAAAGTAATTGGAAAGAGATACAAATGATGTAAACAAGATGCTGTGTTTTTATTTACAGTAGTAATGGACAGTTGGTGGCATTTTGAGAACAGGATTTCAAAGACTTTTAGCCTGATTAGCAGGACAATAGACTATAGCCCAGCTACTGTAGGTGTGAACATTCCCCTACCTGCAATGTATTCCATGCTTAAGTACTCTGAAGTGTTACATTTATAACTCAAAAGAGTACAGTATTTCTTCATCAACATCTTTATGCTTTCATTAACCTCTTGCGACGAGCAATCCCGTATCCGGGAGCGTAATCATAGCCTCAAACGCATGAGCATAACGCAGCGGACATAAATACCCCTAGAAACTTGTCCTATTCATGAAAATCGCAAATGAAATGAAATAAATATATTCAAACACAAGCTTAGCCTTTTGTTAACAACACTTTCATCTCAGATTTTCAAAATATGCATTACAGCCAACTCTAGACAAGCATTTGTGTAAGTTTATCATGGCATAATGCTATGCTAGGCTCTCCTGGCAGAAGGCAACATTTTCACGAAAATAAGAAAAGCAACCAAATTAAATGATTTACCTTTGAAGAACTTCAGATGCTTTCACTCAGGAGACTCCCAGTTAGATAGCAAATGTTCCTTTTTTCCAAAAATATTATTTTGTAGGCGAAATAGCTCCCGTTTCTTCATCATGCATGGCTGAGAAATCGACCGGAAAATGCTACAACTATAACGGCAAACTTTTTTCAAAATGTGCTCCTATAATATCGACAGAAACACGGCAAACGTTGTTTAGGATCCATCCTCAAGTTTTTTTTAACATATATATTCGATAATATATCCGTCGAGGCAATTGGTTTCTCATAAGAAGCGATTGGAAAAATGGCTACCTCAGTATTTTATGCAAGATTTTCAGCGGGAGACACCATGTGTACATGCTATATATGGTCCTATAGCCATTCTTCAATGGAAATGCCTAAAAAGACGTCACAATGCTGTAGACACCTTGTGGAATACGTGGAAAACGTAAGCTCATTCGTAGCTCATTCACAGCCATATAAAGAGTCATCGGCACGAGGCGGTTTAAAAAAATGTGGCACTTCCTGGTTGGATTTTTATCTGGGTTTCGCCTGTAACATCTGTTCTGTGGCACTCACAGACAATATCTTTGCAGTTTTGGAAACGTCAGAGTGATTTCTTTCCAAAGCTGTCAATTATATGCATAGTCAAGCATCTTTTCGTGACAAAATATCTTGTTTAAAACGGGAACGTTTTTCATCCAAAAATTTTAATAGCGCTCCCTAGTCGCAAGAAGTTAATAAAATAACTAGAAAAAATACATTCAAAATGCAGATGGTAATTTAAACTACATTTTAATTGCACTTCCACCCTGCTCCACGACCATGAGTAAAACCTTGCTGAGATGATCAATGTAGTTGCATTGTAGTATCATAAATTGCTCTAGCCAAAACATCTTGATGGCCTTGACCAGTACATCTTTGCTTGTAGGCCTGGCAGAGATACGGATGAATGTTTTCAGTTGATGCCAAACAAGTTCGATCAGGTTTAAACTCTTAGAAATACCCCTCCCGGATCCAGAAGAATTGTCATCAACTGACATTAATTAGCATAACGCAACAGACAAAAAATATTACTAGAAAATATTAATATTCATGAAATCACAAGTGAAATATAGGGAAACACAGCTTAGCCTTTTGTTAAATCACCCTGTCATCTCAGATTTTGAAATTATGCTTTACAGCCAAAGCAAGACAAGAATTTGTGTAAGTTTATCGATAGCCTAGCATAGCATTATGTCCAGCTAGCAGTAGGTAACTTGGACATGAAAATCAGAAAAGCAATCAAATTTAAATTGTTTACCTTTGATGAGCTTCGGATGTTTTCACTCACGAGACTCCCAGTTAGACAGCAAATGTTAATTTTGTCCCATAAAGATTATTTTTATAGCCGAAATACCTCCGTTTGTACTTCACGTTTGGTTGAGAAATCCACCGGAAACTGCAGTCATGACAACGCCGAAACAATATTCCAAATTGGATCCATAATATTGACAGAAACATGGCAAATGTTTTTTATAATTAATCCTCAAGGTGTTTTTCAAATATCTATTCGATAATATATCAACCAGGACAGGTGGATTCTTAATAGGAAAGAGAGAAACAATGGCCGCATTTGTCTATTACGCACAAATCATTTCTAAATAAGAGTCACTTTCTGATTGAATTTTTCTCAGGCTTTCGCCTGCAACATCAATTATGTTATACTCACAGACAATATTTTTACAGTTTTGGAAACTTTCGAGTGTTTTTTATCCTAAGCTGTCAATTATATGCATATTCTATTTTCTGGTCCTGAAAAATAGGCCGTTTACTTTGGGAAAGTTATTTTTCCAAAAATAAAAAAGTGCCCCCTAGTTTCATTAACTTCTTGCGTCGAGCCATCCCGGATCCGGTATTGTGACTACAGCCTCAAGCTCATTACCATAACGCAACGTTAACTATTCATGAAATTCGCAAATGAAATGAAATTAATCTATTTGCTCTCAAGCTTAGCCTTTTGTTAACAACACTGTCATCTCAGATTTTCAAAATATGCTTCTCAACCATTGCAAAACAAGCATTTGTGTAACAGTATTGATAGCTAACGTAGCATTTAGCGTAGCATTTAGCGTTAGCATTCAGCAGGCAACATTTACACAAAAAAACAGAAAAGCATTCAAATAAATTAATTTACCTTTGAAGAACTTCAGATGTTTTCAATGAGGAGACTCTCAGATAGCAAATGTTCAGTTTTTCCTGAAAGATTATTTGTTTAGGACAAATCGCTCCGTTTTCTGCGTCACGTTTAGCTACGAAAAAAAAACCTGTATCCAGGATTGTGTAAATCTATCAGCAAGCTCATTAGCACAACACAACGTTAACTATTCATGAAAATCGCAAATGAAATGAATCTATTTGCTCTCAAGCTTAGCCTTTTGTTAACACTGTCATCTCAGATTTCCAAATATGCTTCTCAACCATTGCAAAACAAGCATTTGTGTAACAGTATTGATGGCTAACATACCATTTAGCGTTAGCATTCAGCATGCAACATTTTCCACAAAAACCATAAAAGCATTCAAATCAAATCATTTACCTTTGAAGAACTTCAGATCTTTTCAATGAGGAGACTCTGTTAGATAGCAAATGACGATAAAATCTATCGTGGCAGTTTACTTTCTGTTCTGAAGAAATGGAACGCGCATGGACCTACAGATTACGCACACAGGACACCGGGCGGGACACCAGGTAAATGTAGTCTCTTATGGTCAATCTTCCAATGATATGCCTACAAACACGTCACAATGCTGCAGACACCTCGGGGAATAGACAGAAAGCGCGGGCTCATTCCTGGCGCATTCACAGCCATATAAGGAGACATTGGAACACAGCGCCTTCAGAATCTGGGGCATTTCCTGTATGAAACTTCATCTTGGTTTCGCCTGTTGCATTAGTTCTGGGGCACTCACAGATAATATCTTTGCAGTTTTGGAGACGTCAGAGTTGTCTTTCCAAGGCTGTCAATTCCATGCATAGTCAAGCATCTTTTCGTGACAAAATATTGCGCTTAAAACGGGCACGTCTTTTTATCCAATAATGACACAGCGCCCCCATAGGTTCAACAGGTTAAACCAGAAAAGATTGAAGCGATAGCTACATGTTTGAAATTATTAGAACCTTGAACCTCAACACAAGGTGAAGAAAATAAACTCACTTCCCAGACCAGGAAAGACAGTTAGCTGTAGCCCATGAGGAAGGAACACAAGGAAGAGGCGACAATGTTCCCCTCTCAGACAATCATTGGTACAGCTGATTACCTGTCCTAAGAAGAGTATCTAGAAAAGCAAATTTAAGTGATACCATTGTACTACTCTTTCAAATCACCCAATGGGAACCATTTACATGGCTGGCAGAGTGAACAACAGTAGAAGAGATGGGTCCGGACCCTTTCGGACAATCAGAGCCTTACAAGTGTGCCGTGGAAAGGCCCATAACACTTCATAAGGAGGGCTGGTTCAGACAGAGATAAATGGCGAACGAAGGAATTCATACGTAAATACATTAATGATTTCTTACTCCAAATGGGCGGAGGTTCATGTGCCAAGTATATTATTTCTGTGATAATAGTTTCTAAAATGTATCAATGATAAGTTTCTCTTTCTCTCTCCATGTCGTTGTGTAAAAAGCCACCATATGTGTTAGTCCGCTAGGGACATTTTCTCATGTACTAAGTGTTTGTTTATCCTGTGTTATCATTTAGTTAGCTAGTAACCTAAAACGCAGAAATAAAATATAAATCATGCCTTACCTTTGACGAGCTTCTTTTGTTGGCACTCCAATATGTCCCATAAACATCACAAATGGTCCTTTTGTTCGATTAATTCTGTCCATATATTTCCAAATGTCAATTTATTTGGTGTTTTTGATCCAGAAAAACACTGGTTCCAACTTGACCAACGTCACTACAAAATATTTCAAAAGTTGCCTATCCCGCAGAAGTTAAACAACCGCTCTCGTGGTGCCCCAAATCCTAATGAGTTACATGAAAAATATATTATATTTTATTTGAAACAGGCAGGCCAGGCAAAATTAAAAGGACATATTTATATAATGAATACGTTTCGGAGGGCGGAATCTATTAAAACATTTAGACCTCTCACTAAAGGCTTCAGTCCTTCAAAAGTTATACTTAAATCACCCCATGTAAAACAAGCCATAGAAAGTTGCTTGCAATTTCAGTTTACTCCACCAGAAAAGACAGAACAAATATGATGGTTCAAGTCTAATATGTTATTTGATTAAAAAAATATTTACAAATTGTATAATCTTTGTAAATTATATGATATCATTGTCACGCCCTGACTTTAGAGATCCTTATAATTCTCTGTTTGGTTAGGTCAGTGTGTGACTTGGTGGGAAAGACTGTTTTCTATTTCTTTGTTTTTGGTCGAGTGTGGTTCCCAACAGAGGCAGCTGTCTTTCGTTGTCTCTGATTGGGAATCGTACTTAGGCAGCCTGTTTTCCACCTGAGTTTGTGGGATCTTGTTTTCTGTTTAGTTTCTTAGCCCTACAGAACTGTGTGCTTTCGTTTTTTGTCTTTGTTATTTTGTTTTGGTGTCTCAATAAAAAGTTGTTGTACACCTACCACGCTGCGCCTTGGTCCACTCTTCATTCTACAAACGAGAGCCGTTACAATCGTAAATAGGACTGGTGGAGTTATGTCACACATGCAGCTTACAAAAATATATGTAATAGTCTGCTCTACTCAAAATTACAACCAACTAATTGCAGCATTACCATAAAAATGGAAGAGACAAGTGGAAGGTGGAGAAAGTAAGGAACTTGTCTGACGGCCCTGCATTAATCTTTGGGATCGGTGTACTGCTAGCGTGCCACTAAGACAACATCCGGTGAAATTCAAAATACAGAAATCATAATATTAAACATTCATGAAAACAAAAATAAATTATGAAAAGTGTCTTACATCGTTTAAAAGCTTAACTTCTTGTTAATCCAACCACATTGTGAGATTTCAAAAAGGCTTTACGGCAAAAGCATATGATGCGATTATCTGAGGACAGCGCCCCACATCAAAATATTTTAACAAACCAGCAGAGGCGTTACAAAATCCCAAATAGCGATAAAATAAATCACTTACCTTTGAAGATCTTTTTCTGTTTGCAATCCCAAGGGTCCCAGCTACACAATGAATGGTTGTTTTGTTTGATAAGTCCCTTTTTATATCCAAATAGTCAGTTCAGTTGGTGCCATTGATTTCATTAATCCACTCGTTCAACATGCATACAAACAAATCCAAAAAGTTACTGGTAGTTCTTCCAAACAAGTCAAACGATGGTTCTAATTCATCTTCAGGTACTCTAATATCTAAATAAACAATAGTTTAAGACGGAGAATAATATGTTCAATAGGCAAGATAAATAATGAAGAGCGCGAACCTCATTCATGCGTGCAACAAGACTACTTTTCTAATGAGGGACTCCTTGGAAAAACTACAATTACTCATTCGTTTTTCAAAAAACAAGCCTGAAACCCTTTCTAAAGATTGTTGACATCTAGTGGAAGCCCTAGGAACTGCCAACTGGGCCCTATATATTTGTTTTTCCCATAGGCTATCATTGAAATGGCCTGTGACCTCAAAAATATATATTCCAGATGGATTATCCTTGTGTTTTTGCCTGCCCTATCAGTTCCTTTAAACTCAAAGTGAAACTTCAGAGTGTTTTCTATCCAATACTACCAATTATATGCATATCCTAGCTTCTGGGCCTGAGTAACAGGCAGTTTACTTTGGGCACCTCAGTGATCCAAACTTCCGAACACTGCCCCCTAGCCTTAATTAAAGACCGAAAGTTGTGATAAATCAAAAATGATACCAGTTTCATTTAAGGGAAAAAAAGACAGCTGTCTGAAAAAATAGTAGAACACCAGTCTCAACATCAACAATGAAGAGGCAAATCTGGGGATGCTGGCCTTCTAGGAAGAGTTTGTGTTCTTTTGCCCATCTGAATCTTTTCTTTTTATTGGCCAGTGTGAGATATGGCTTTTTCTTTGCAACTCTGCCTAGAAGGCCAGCATCCCAGAGCCGCCTCTTCACTGTTGACGTTAAGACATGTGTTTTGTGGGTACTATTTAATAAGCTGCCAGCTAAGGACCTGTAAGGCATTGGTTTCTCAAACTAGATACTCTAATGTACTTGTCCTCTTGCTCAGTTGTGCACGGGGGCCTCCCACTCCTCTTTCTATTCTGGTTAGAGACAGTTTGCGCTGTTCTGTGAAGGGAGTAGTACACAGCGTTGTACCAGATCTTCAGTTTCTTGGCAATATCTCGCATGGAATAGCCTGACGAGTTTCAGAAGAAAGTCTTTGTTTCTGACCGTTTTGAGCCTGTAATCAATCCCACAAGTGCAGATGCTTCAGATACTCAACTAGTCTAAAGAAGGCCAGTTGTATTGCTGCTTTAATCAGAGCAACAGTTTTCAGCTGTGCTAACATAATTGCAAAAGAGTTTTCTAATGATCAATTAGCCTTTAAAAGTGATTAACTTGGATTAGCTAACACAACATTCCATTGGAACACATTGGATTGTTGCTGATGATATGCCTCTTAATGCCTATGTTGATATTCCACAAATCTACTGTTTCCAGCTACAATAGTCATTTACAACATTAACAATGTCTACACTGTATTTCTGATCATTTTGATGTTATTTGAATGGACAAAAAAATGTGCTTTTCTTTCAAAAACAAGGACATTTCTAAGTGACCCCTAACTTTTGAATGCTAGCATTACATGTAACATTATTTACATGTGCAATGAAGTTTTTGATAATAATAATTTTTAGATTTAGCTATTTTATGATTGTACATTTTTCCAATCGTTTCTTCTTGGGTTCATACAGTATTTTACATGTAAAGCATGTACATGTAAAGCATGTAAAATATGTTGGTATTATGAGGGCTAATAATATAAAATAATTAAATGGTCGTTTGACAAGAAAGAAAAATAAATGTATTTCAATACCATTTATTTTATTTAACTAGGCAAGTCAGTTAAAAACAAATTCTTATTTTCAATGACAGCCTAGTGGGTTAACTGCCTGTTCAGGGGCAGAACAACAGATTTGTTCCTTGTTAGCTCGGGGATTTAAACTTGCAACCTTTTGGTTACAAATTCACTACTCTAACCACTAGGCTACCCTGCCACCATCAATGCTGTAATGCTGTAACAATACTGTGTTTTGGTAGCCTGATGCCTTATTGAGTCTTAATTATTGTTTATTCACCATGAAATAAAACATGTGTTAACTTTGAGAACACATTTAAGTAGAATACCTGGTCCTTTCGAATTATTGAACTGATATATTACTTTTCATGTCTTGTGGTCCAACATGGGCATAGGCATGGGTGGGCCTGGGTGGACACAGGCCCACCCACTGGGGAGCCAGGCCCTGTCAGGCCCACCCATTCAGATTGAGCAAAAACAAAAAAAAATAATACATTATTATTACAAAAATACTCCTCAGCACCCCTACTTGGCCCATCCAAAGAATTTCTGGCTACGCCCCTGTGGTTCAATAACCACAGTGACGTTCAAATGTGCTTTTTTGCTGTAGTCTATGTCCTATGGTACTGTAATAGCCATGGTTACAGTAGTAGGGTTACTGTAGGGTTACAGTAGTTGTAAATGTTTGATGTGAAAAGAAGTGGCTGATATTTAATGGCTGTCATTTTAAATCAGGCATGTTGTGGGGCTGCAATTTAACAGAAAGCTGAATAAAATCAAATATGATTTGCAGAAAGTTTCTCAAGACAACCTCTCTGGACAAAATATTTTTTTAAATACCAAGCCCCAAAAGATTGGAGCCTAACGTAGTTTAAAAAATGCTGTGTTCTTTCATTTATGAGGTTTGGGAAGTTTTTTTTTTTGTATTTTTTTTTTGTAAATACATTGATTCACATGAATAAGATACCAAGTTTAAAGTCATAAAATCTATTCCATTTACAGTGTCATAAAGCCTTCAGTCAACTTGTTTAAACAGGTCATAAAATGTAAAACCTTATAAACATAACTCTGTATGTTTCTTTATAGTGTTCTTTATCTAGGTAATGTTATGACATGATTATGTCAGTTTCATGCTTGGTGTTTTTTTAAGATGTGTCACAATGCCTCTGGGGTGAACGACACGTTAATCAGTTATGGCACACGTCACTCATGGCTATGGGCAACACTTGTTCCTCTTGTCTACATTCTTCATATTACACACCAATGAACCAGAGATGTCTCCTTTGCCACAGGATTAAGTCAGTGGCTTTATTGTGCATGTTTGGTGCATGAGGTGTGGACGGACAGAGTCAAATTGGACCTGACAAAACCAGTGAAGAATCAGGCATTTTACACTCTGATCTAAACACTGAACTGCAGAAATACTGTGGGGGAGAGTGGGGTAACTTGGTAAGTTGAGCCATCCTTGTTTCTAGGAAACCATACACAAAATGTATTATTTGACCTAATATTTATTCATTTAATTGAGTCTCTGAAGGAAAAAAACACATGGAAAAGGTGGTAAGCAAATTAGTTCCCCAAACATTATTTTTGTCAAATTAATGTACTGTGTTACAGGTTTGATGATGGTTGTATCTCAACCAGGAGTGTCAAACATACGGCGAAACCAACACAATATACTTTAAAATGACTCAACCTAATTGAAACAGTTTCTTGACTGTCCACCTCACTAATAATCACTTGACAGTCAGGGAGTATCAGAAATTCCAGAAACTATGGATAGACTATTTTTGACAGCAAGGAAGTATAGCCAACTTTCAGTGCAGCCGATGTGGCACCGGGGGCAAAATTAGTTCAACACCCTTGATCTAAACCAAAGTAGATCATTTTAATCTGTCTAGGACCCTCACCAACAGCCAATGAAATTGCAGGGCGCCAAATACAAATCAACAGAAATCTCATGAATCAAATTTCTCAAACATACAAGTATTAGGCACCATTTTAAAGATATAATTCTCGTTAATCCAGCCACAGTGTGTGATTTCAAAAATGCTTTACAGTGAAAGTTCCAGAAACGATTGTTAGGTCATCACCAACTCACAGAAAAACCCAGCCATTTTTCCAGCCAAAGAGAGGAGTTACAAAAAACACAAATAGAGATAAAATTTATCATTTCAAAAAAATTATACATTTTAGAGAGGAATAGGCCGATAGTTTTTTATATTTTCTGGGTCAAGGTTTGGCTTTTTCAAGAGAGGCTTTATTACTGCCACTTTAGTAGTGGTTTCTTTGCAGCAATTTGACCATGAAGACCTGTTTCACGCAGTCTCCTCTGAACAGTTGATGTTGAGATGTGTGTTACCTGAACTCTGTGAAGCATTTATTTGGGCTGCAATCTGAGGTGCAGTTAACTCTAATCCTTTGCAGCAGAGGAAACACTGGGTCTTCCTTTCCTGTGGCGGTCCTCATGAGAGACAGTTTCATCATAGCGCTTGATGGTTTCTGCGAATGCACTTGAAGAAACTTTCCAAGTTCTTGAAATTTTCCGGATTTACTGACTTTCATGTCTTAAAGTAATGACAGACTCGTTTCTCTTTGCTTATTTGAGCTGTTCTTGCCATGATATGAACTTAGCCCTATTTGGTAAAAGACTATCTTCTGTATACCACTCCTACCTTGTCACAATTATTGTCTCAAACGCATATTTTCAGCTGTTTGAGGCTGGTATACAAAACCAAAAGTATAAAAAAACGCAGGAGAGGAAGCATAGAAATAGCACACATATAATGAATCTACTGCTTATCAGACTTGCTTTCAATGTAAATTACAGATATATAACTGACATTTCTATGTGAATTGTGTCAGGTTGTGCACAAAGCTACATACTGCAGCTTTAAGTGAAGGTAATCAGGACTGGAATACAGTTCACTACAGACTGAAAGTGTGGAACCATCTGGATAATGATTTCAATGCAGGATAATTCTCTTAACCTGCAAGGATTTAATGAAAAATAAGATGCACGTGCGACAGAGGTCCAATTCTAATGATGAATGTGAAGAAAAGTGCATTCATCTCTTTTTTGTCTTTTTTTCTGGGTTGCATCCCAAATGGCATCCTATTCCCTAAACAGTGCACTACTTCTGACCATGGCACATAGTACTCTGGTCAAAAAGAAGTGCACTATATGTGGAATAGGGTGCCATTTGAGGCGCAACCTATGCGCCGCTATTCTATGCCAGCTACTATACACCCCAACGCCCTGAGGGTCATTATTTTTTTCCTGTGTTTTAAAGACACCTTGCAGGCATACAGAGTGTCTTTGTCCATGTAAAGTAAATCCAGGAGCCTCCATTCATCATGCTGTCACTACAAATGGGAGAGAGTGCCACTTTGTTTCACCATGATTAAAACCATTTAAGTCTTGGGAATTGGCCTACATGGATAGGGCTAAACAGAAATGTTTCTTTAAAAAGAAATGTTGCAATTGAAAGGGAACAGTTTGGAGATATTGGGGAAATTATTAGTCCAAAGGTGAGTTCACAACAGGAAAGAACTGGGGTAGTGGGGACCTCAAGGGGGAGGTGTCCATTCAGTAACATAATGCCATTCCTGGAAAATGTGCGGTAGGTGTAACGTAAGACAAAACAATTAAAAAGGTTTGATTGAGAAGATTAACTAGTGTCTTCAGGTAGCCACACACATCTCCAAAACATGGACAGTTCCAAAGCAATTTCAATACACTTTTATGGTTCAAAGCGTCTTCAACTATAAGTTGTTTTTTTAGCTCTCCTAACTGTGCCGTTGAGGAACTACAGCAAGCACACTTGTAGTTTCATTTGGAACACAACCCTGCGACATTGCGTAAACACATGTGGTTGTTTACATGTTTACGCAATCTGAGAGAATTTTAAGAATGTCACATGATGGTCCCAAGGGAACATTGTCATGGTCCTTTGGAGGTTTTGTCTAGTTCCCAGTTGGTCCCGGTGATGCATCAGAGGACAAGTTTTTGGGACTTCGTGTCATGGTCCCCTGAAGGGGGAGGGGAAAAATAAAAAGCAATGCAAAATGAAAATTGGGAAGATCAGATAAATTGTTTTTCTAGAACTCAAATAGGGACCACTAACTAAAGGTGTTTAACCCTCCAAATCTCTCAAGACACTAGAGCACACTGGCCCAGCCACTCTTATATACCACCTGGGTAAGCACAGGTGAAACACCTTCTGACTAACGAGATGACAAACCAGCACAGGTGTAACACATACTGACTAACAAGGTGACACCAATCAGTTCACCCCATGTGCGAACAAACCAACCTTGAAATATAAATGGAAGTCCCCAACACATTCATTACCTATAATACATCTCTGCACTTAGCAAAAGAGAGCCATCTACGTTGCTATTTTAGTTATCAGTTCATCTGATTATTCTTTCATTGATTTATTTGAGTTTGGTGGCATAGCAGGAAGGTTGGAATGCAGTTAACCAATAGGTTATGAGTTCAAATCACAGGTGAGGAGATGTTAAATTATCATGTATGAATAAACATACAAGATGTAATCATGTATGTAATTTGAAAATACTGTATGTGAAAAGCACTGTTTGGGTGTCCCTAGCATTACCAAAAGACAAAGAGCTGTGACTGGATCAGTAGTAATGTGACCTTTGTGGATAGTCAGGTTAATAAAAAAGTTGGTTTAACATGTTTACATACTTTGCAAGAATAATGATTTCCTTAATATTCCTGTTTTACATGGACACATCTGAAATCAGGCTACCGATGGGACTTGCCCATCAAACTAAACATTCTACCACAGTGACCGTGTTATTTTTGTGAAGACTTTTTGATTCTGAGTTCAGACATATAACATTTGTATGTGAAAAGTATTTATAAGATGCATACTTAAAGTTTTTCTGAACTCACTTCACTCACTTCGCATAAGAGGGAGGCTTGCACTACCCGGTGCTGGCACATGCACAGATAAAATACACTGCTGGAAGACCGATTAAGCTGTTTACATATCCTAATCATTTGAAAAATTGTTCAGAAAGCAGGTGTTTTAATCGGCATACGCTTACCTCGATTATGACCTTAGGCCGATTTAAGATAAGCAGAGTAAGGTGTTTACATGACTAATGCTGTACTCGGCCTTCTGACATCAGTTTAATATTTAATTATTAGTGTATATGTAGTGTTTATGTAATAATGAAGCTAGCATGCCCTGGGTAAATGTTTCTTTGTGACCAAGTGATGTCCACAGGACAAACCGGGAACTAGTCAAAAATCTCTGGGACCATGCCACAACGTCCTGAGAACATTCAGGGGACCTTCAGGGGACCATGAGACAGTTAAAAATATATATTTATTTAACCAGGTAGGCCTGTTGAGAACAAGTTCTCATTTACAACTGCGACCTGGCCAAGATAAAGAAAAGCAGTTCGACACATACAAAAACACAGTTACACATTGAATAAACAAACATACAGTCAATAATACAGTAGAAAAAAAGTATATATACAGTGTGTGCAAATGAGGTAAGGCAATAAAATAGGCCATAGTGGCGGGGTAATTACGAAATAGCAATTAAACACTGGAGTGATATATGTGAATGTGCATGCAGAGATACTGGGGTGCAAAGGAGCAAAATAAATTAATAAATATGGGGATGAGGTAGTTGGATGGGCTATTTACAGATGGTCTATGTACAGGTGCAATGATCTGTGAGATGCTCTGACAGCTGGTAATTGAAGTTAGTGAGGGAGATAAGTGTCTCCAGCTTCAGTGATATATTTTTCAGCGATTTTTGCAGTTTGTTCCAGTCATTGGCAGCAGAGAACTTGAAGGAATGGCGGCCAAAGGAGGAATTGGCTTTGGGGGTGACCAGTGAAATATACCTGCTGGAGCGCGTGCTGCTATGGTGACCAGTGAACTGAGATAAGGCGGGGCTTTACCTAGCAAAGACTTGTAGATGACCTGGAGCCAGTGGATTTGGCGACGAGTATGAAGCGTGGGCCATCCAACAGGTTGCAGCGGTGGGTAGTATATGGGGCTTTGGTGACAAAACAGATGGCACAGTGATAGACTCCATCTAATTTGTTGAGTAGAGTGTTGGAGGCTATTTTGTAAATGACATCGCTGAAGTCGAGGATCGGTAGGATAGTTACGAGGGTATGTTTGGCAGCATGAGTGAAGGATGATTTGTTGCGAGAGAGGAAGCCGATTTCTAGATTTAATTTTGGATTGGAGATGCGGTCTGGAAGGAGAGTTTACAGTAACCAGTCACCTAGGTATTTTTAGTTGTCCACATATTCTAGGTCAGAACCGTCCAGAGTAGTGCTGCAGGTGCTGGCAGCGATCGGTTGAAGAGCATGCATGTTTTACTTGAGCAGTTGGAGGCCACGGAAGGAAAGTTGTATGATATTGAAGCTCGTCTGGAGGTTAGTTAGCACAGTGTCCAAAGAAGGGCCAGAAGTATAAAGAATGGTGTCGTCTGCGTAGGGGTGGATCAGAGAATCACCAGCAGCAAGAGTGACATCATTGATTTATACAGAGAAGAGAGTCGGCCCGAGAATTGAACCCTGTGGCGCCATAGAGACTGCAAGAGGTCCGGAGAACAGGCCTTCCGATTTGACACACTGAACTCTATATGAGAAGTAGTTGGTGAACCAGGCGAAGCAGTCATTTGAGAAACCAAGGCTGTCGAGTCTGCCAATAAGAATTTACATTTACATTTACATTTAACATTTAAGTCATTTAGCAGACGCTCTTATCCAGAGCGACTTACAAATTGGTGCATTCACCTTATGACATCCAGTGGAACAGCCACTTTACAATAGTGCATCTAAATCTTTTAAGGGGGGTGAGAAGGATTACTTTATCCTATCCTAGGTATTCCTTAAAGAGGTGGGGTTTCAGGTGTCTCCGGAAGGTGGTGATTGACTCCGCTGTCCTGGCGTCGTGAGGGAGTTTGTTCCACCATTGGGGGGCCAGAGCAGCGAACAGTTTTGACTGGGCTGAGCGGGAACTGTACTTCCTCAGTGGTAGGGAGGCGAGCAGGCCAGAGGTGGATGAACGCAGTGCCCTTGTTTGGGTGTAGGGCCTGATCAGAGCCTGGAGGTACTGAGGTGCCGTTCCCCTCACAGCTCCGTAGGCAAGCACCATGGTCTTGTAGCGGATGCGAGCTTCAACTGGAAGCCAGTGGAGAGAGCGGAGGAGTGGGGTGACATGAGAGAACTTGGGAAGGTTGAACACCAGACGGGCTGCGGCGTTCTGGATGAGTTGTAGGGGTTTAATGGCACAGGCAGGGAGCCCAGCCAACAGCGAGTTGCAGTAATCCAGACGGGAGATGACAAGTGCCTGGATTAGGACCTGCGCCGCTTCCTGTGTGAGGCAGGGTCGTACTCTGCGGATGTTGTAGAGCATGAACCTACAGGAACGGGCCACCGCCTTGATGTTAGTTGAGAACGACAGGGTGTTGTCCAGGATCACGCCAAGGTTCTTAGCGCTCTGGGAGGAGGACACAATGGAGTTGTCAACCGTGATGGCGAGATCATGGAACGGGCAGTCCTTCCCCGGGAGGAAGAGCAGCTCCGTCTTGCCGAGGTTCAGCTTGAGGTGGTGATCCGTCATCCACACTGATATGTCTGCCAGACATGCAGAGATGCGATTCGCCACCTGGTCATCAGAAGGGGGAAAGGAGAAGATTAATTGTGTGTCGTCTGCATAGCAATGATAGGAGAGACCATGTGAGGTTATGACAGAGCCAAGTGACTTGGTGTATAGCGAGAATAGGAGAGGGCCTAGAACAGAGCCCTGGGGGACACCAGTGGTGAGAGCACGTGGTGTGGAGACGGATTCTCGCCACGCCACCTGGTAGGAGCGACCTGTCAGGTAGGACGCAATCAAGCGTGGGCCGCGCCGGAGATGCCCAACTCGGAGAGGGTGGAGAGGAGGATCTGATGGTTCACAGTATCGAAGGCAGCCGATAGGTCTAGAAGGATGAGAGCAGAGGAGAGAGAGTTAGCTGTAGCAGTGCGGAGCGCCTCCGTGATACAGAGAAGAGCAGTCTCAGTTGAATGACTAGTCTTGAAACCTGACTGATTTGGATCAAGAAGGTCATTCTGAGAGAGATAGCGGGAGAGCTGGCCAAGGACGGCACGTTCAAGAGTTTTGGAGAGAAAAGAAAGAAGGGATACTGGTCTGTAGGTTTTTTCAGAAGGGGTGCAACTCTCGCTCTCTTGAAGACGGAAGGGACGTAGCCAGCGGTCAGGGATGAGTTGATGAGCGAGGTGAGGTAAGGGAGAAGGTCTCCGGAAATGGTCTGGAGAAGAGAGGAGGGGATAGGGTCAAGCGGGCAGGTTGTTGGGCGGCCGGCCGTCACAAGACGCGAGATTTCATCTGGAGAGAGAGGGGAGAAAGAGGTCAGAGCACAGGGTAGGGCAGTGTGAGCAGAACCAGCGGTGTCGTTTGACTTAGCAAACGAGGATCGGATGTCGTCGACCTTCTTTTCAAAATGGTTGACGAAGTCATCTGCAGAGAGGGGAGGAGGGGGAGGGGGAGGAGGATTCAGGAGGGAGGAGAAGGTGGCAAAGAGCTTCCTAGGGTTAGAGGCAGATGCTTGGAATTTAGAGTGGTAGAAAGTGGCTTTAGCAGCAGAGACAGAAGAGGAAAATGTAGAGAGGAGGGAGTGAAAGGATGCCAGGTCCGCAGGGGAGGCGAGTTTTCCTCCATTTCCGCTCGGCTGCCCGGAGCCCTGTTCTGCGAGCTCGCAATGAGTCGTCGAGCCACGGAGCGGGAGGGGAGGACCGATCCGGCCTGGAGGATAGGGGACATAGAGAGTCAAAGGATGCAGAAAGGGAGGAGAGGAGGGTTGAGGAGGCAGAATCAGGAGATAGGTTGGAGAAGGTTTGAGCAGAGGGAAGAGATGATAGGATGGAAGAAGAGAGAGTAGCGGGGAGAGAGAGCGAAGGTTGGGACGGCGCGATACCATCCGAGTAGGGGCAGTGTGGGAAGTGTTGGATGAGAGCGAGAGGGAAAAGGATACAAGGTAGTGGTCGGAGACTTGGAGGGGAGTTGCAATGAGGTTAGTGGAAGAACAGCATCTAGTAAAGATGAGGTCGAGCGTATTGCCTGCCTTGTGAGTAGGGGGAAGGTGAGAGGGTGAGGTCAAAAGAGGAGAGGAGTGGAAAGAAGGAGGCAGAGAGGAATGAGTCAAAGGTAGACGTGGGGAGGTTAAAGTCGCCCAGAACTGTGAGAGGTGAGCCGTCCTCAGGAAAGGAGCTTATCAAGGCATCAAGCTCATTGATGAACTCTCCGAGGGAACCTGGAGGGCGATAAATGATAAGGATGTTAAGCTTGAAAGGGCTGGTAACTGTGACAGCATGGAATTCAAAGGAGGCGATAGACAGATGAGTAAGGGGAGAAAGAGAGAATGACCACTTGGGAGAGATGAGGATCCCGGTGCCACCACCCCGCTGACCAGAAGCTCTCGGGGTGTGCGAGAACACGTGGGCGGACGAAGAGAGAGCTGTAGGAGTAGCAGTGTTATCTGTGGTGATCCATGTTTCCGTCAGTGCCAAGAAGTCGAGGGACTGGAGGGAGGCATAGGCTGAGATGAACTCTGCCTTGTTGGCCGCAGATCGGCAGTTCCAGAGGCTACCGGAGACCTGGAACTCCACGTGGGTCGTGCGCGCTGGGACCACCAGATTAGGGTGGCCGCGGCCACGCGGTGTGGAGCGTTTCTATGGTCTGTGCAGAGAGGAGAGAACAGGGATAGACAGACACATAGTTGACAGGCTACAGAAGAGGCTACGCTAATGCAAAGGAGATTGGAATGACAAGTGGACTACACGTCTCGAATGTTCAGAAAGTTAAGCTTACGTAGCAAGAATCTTATTGACTAAAATGATTAAAATGATACGGTACTGCTGAAGTAGGCTAGCTGGCAGTGGCTGCGTTGTTGACTTTGTAGGCTAGCTGGCAGTGGCTGCGTTGTTGACACTACACTAATCAAGTCGTCCCATAGTTTCTACAGTGCTGCTTTTCGGGGCTAGCTGGCTAGCTAGCAGTGTTGATTACGTTACGTTGCGTTAAAAGAACGACAATAGCTGGCTAGCTAACCTAGAAAATCGCTCTAGACTACACAATTATCTTTGATACAAAGACGGCTATGTAGCTAGCTATGTAGCTAGCTACGATCAAACAAATCAGACCGTTGTACTGTAATGAAATGAAATGAAAATGTGATACTACCTGTGGAGCGAAGCGGAATGCGACCGGATTGTTGAGTGCGGAAGTTCTATTCGGTAGACGTTGGCTAGCTGTTGGCTAGCTAGCAGTGTCTCCTACGTTAAGGACGACAAATAGCTAGCTAGCTAACCTCGGTAAATTAAGATAATCACTCTAAAACTACACACTCTAAACTACACAATTATCTTTGATACGAAGACAGCAAAGACAACTATGTAGCTAGCTAACACTACACTAATCAAGTCGTTCAGTTGAGTGTAATAGTTTCTACCGTGCTGCTATTCGGTAGACGGTGGACGTTTGCTAGCTGGCTAGCTGCTGGGCAGATAGCAGTGTAGACTACGTTAGGACGACGAAATACGATAATTACGCAATTATCTTTGATACAAAGACGGCTATGTAGCTAGCTAAGAAGAAATTGCTAAGATTAGACAAATCAAACCGTTGTACTATAATGAAATGTAATGAAATGTAATGAAAAGTTATACTACCTGCGGACCGAAGTGCGGTTGCGACCGCTCGCTCCAACCCGGAAGTAGAAATAGTAGAATGTGGTGATTGACAGATTCGTAAGCCTTGGCCAGGTCGATGAATACGGCAGCACAGTATTGTCTCTTATCGATGGCAGTTATGATATCGTTTAGGACCTTGAGCATGGCTAATGTGCACCCATGACCAGCTTGCATAGCGGAGAAGGAACGGTGGGATTCGAAATGGTCAGTGATCTGTTTGTTAACTTGGCTTTCAAAGACCTTAGAAAGGCAGGGTAGGATAGATATAGGTCTGTAGCAGTTTGGGTCTAGAGTGTCTCCCCCTTTGAAGAGGTGGATGACCGCAGCAGCTTTCCAATCTTTTGGGATCTCAGACAATATGAAAGACATTGAACAGGGTAGTAATAGGGGTTGCAACAACTTAGACAGATCATTTTAGAAAGAGATTATCTAGCCCGGCTGATTTGTATGGGGTCCAAATTTTGTAGCTCTTTCAGAACATCAGCTATCTGGATTTGGGTGAAGGAGAAATGGGGGAGGCTTTGCAAATATTTTCAATAGAAACGTCCTTCATTTAGAAGGACACAAGTACTTACTGTAGGACTGTCAATTTGATATGCCTTTCGCATTGTGGCATTTGTACTTACCTCTTATGGTAATGAATACACTGACTAATACTGTAATGTGATTAGTCATGATAACTATCAAGGGTTGGAATCAGTAAACATGTCTGTGTTTAGTCCAGTTGATTCAATATCTTATTGCAAGTTGCAAAATGTGCAGTAGCTTTATTTATGCGTTGCAATTCATTAACTTTACATTATTTGTAATCTGAAAAGTGAAAAGACTTGACAAATGTTATGGTTTTGTGTGTGTGTGTGTATTGGCGGGGGCGGTGGTGTGGAAGGGGGTTGTGGGTAATTTGTAAATTGGTCCAATCAAACAGATTGCAGCACAGGCTCTGCCCACCATGACCTGCAGTCCCAGAGTTCATTATCATAATGAAAGGTAGAGTGTGAAGTCTCAACAACACTGTGGCAGACACACACTCCCGATGATACATTGGCCATCCTATCCTTTAACGCCCTGCTCTATCATTCCTTTCTCATTTTCAGGATGCCTCTCAAACTTGGCCCATGAATTAGGCCTGCAGCACCACAGCAGTGAACACATGCACTGTGCCTACAGGGCCATATGGAGCCACAGCCTTGCAATCCGGGCAGCCTGCCTAGCTGCCGGATGGATCACACCTCTAACAGCTTGGGGAGCGGTTCCATCAGTCTCTATCAGGCTGCGTGCACTGTAAGGTGAGGCAGGGCTACGTTTTCATTACCCGGGGCCGGGAAGCGGGGGCTTAGCTAGTTATGCCCGCTGATCATCTCATTTTCCCAGTGGAGTTTGAGCAGCTTGGCCCTATGCAGTGCCGCAGATGCAGTACCTCCAAACGCGTGGGCTTCTCACTACAGAGGCGGGGCACAGCCAGTCCAGAGAGCTCTGGAAGCTCCAGGCTCCATCCTCATTACAGGCTTTTACTGCAGGAATTACGGCCCACGCTTATTTCCCATCTGTGGCATTTAGCTGAAAGTGGCTGTCATAGTTGTCCTCAAGGAGACCCCTGACTCTCTTCCCCTGTGGTAACTGTGATATTGGAGCTATGCTCCTTAGTTACCGCCAGATGGAACAGTGTGGGGCTTGTAAATAAGCATTTCATGGTAGGTCTATACAAATCAAATCAAAATCAAATCAAATTTATTTATATAGCCCTTCGTACATCAGCTGATATCTCAAAGTGCTGTACAGAAACCCAGCCTAAAACCCCAAACAGCAAGCAATGCAGGTGTAGAAGCACGGTGGCTAGGAAAAACTCCCTAGAAAGGCCAAAACCTAGGAAGAAACCTAGAGAGGAACCAGGCTATGTGGGGTGGCCAGTCCTCTTCTGGCTGTGCCGGGTGGAGATTATAACAGAACATGGCCAAGATGTTCAAATGTTCATAAATGACCAGCATGGTCGAATAATAATAAGGCAGAACAGTTGAAACTGGAGCAGCAGCACAGTCAGGTGGAAGTTGAAACTGGAGCAGCAGCATGACCAGGTGGACTGGGGACAGCAAGGAGTCATCATGTCAGGTAGTCCTGGGGCATGGTCCTAGGGCTCAGGTCAGTTGAAACTGGAACAGCAGCATGGCCAGGTGGACTGGGGACAGCAAGGAGTCATCATGTCAGGTAGTCCTGGGGCATGGTCCTAGGGCTCAGGTCCTCCGAGAGAGAGAAAGAAAGAGAGAAGGAGAGAATTAGAGAACGCACACTTAGATTCACACAGGACACCGAATAGGACAGGAGAAGTACTCCAGATATAACAAACTGACCCCAGCCCCCCGACACATAAACTACTGCAGCATAAATACTGGAGGCTGAGACAGGAGGGGTCAGGAGACACTGTGGCCCCATCCGAGGACACCCCCGGACAGGGCCAAACAGGAAGGATATAACCCCACCCACTTTGCCAAAGCACAGCCCCCACACCATACCTATTGTATTCGGTGCATGTGACAAATAAAATTTGATTTGACTCATCCACATTTAATTGACTATTGAAAGCAACTGCAGAGCTGAAATTACTTCAGTGGTATCGTCAGTAGAATGTGGGAATAACGATTTCTGACTGAAAAACGAATGGCTCCTCATTTCTCAAAGCAAAGCCCGGTCAAACACAAAATCCATGGTCTACTGGTGGTGGGGTAAATCAATTTTTTGAAATTCCTGTAGATTAATCTCTGGGGATATTTCTGAGGGTATGGCGTCACCCTGTGGTCAATATTGGCAGTCCTTATAGATCTCTTGAAGAGCTGATCATTAGGGGAGTCAAGTGGTGATGGGGATTTTCAACCCACTTCCTGGTTCATTACAGTCAGACAAATATACAGACCATGAAGTCAGGAGTCTGGAACCTCCCTGCACTTATTTGCATCGAGCTAGATTCTGCAAACATACAGAAGGCATACAGGAGATGTTCCTTTTCCCTTCAATCATGCTGAAATTATGCATTGTCAAATGTCACACTCAATAATATATCCAGCCCAGAGTGGTCAAAGAAACCGAAAATCCTAGTATTTCAGATTGAGTAACATCCATACTAGTCATCTCTCTCCCCTGTTTTAGCTATCACATGTGTCAATTCTGTTTAGTAGCTGATTTGAAGGCTACACTACAGACTTCTCCAAGATAAGACAATGATTTATCCTAGCTCCGGCACATCAAGAGACCATGGGACATCAATGCTTTTAGTCTCACACAATTGCACTACACTGTTTACATCAATTACTGTTTTCACCAATTTCTCCCCATTCAATATCAATGTTACTGTCAGAATGGGACCAAAGTGGTCAATATAGATGTAAGTCTACTCATAGACTTTTTGTGCTACATGCTTCCCTAGCACAAGGAATGGCTGGTGTACTGGCTCATGTAATGGGGAGATGTATGGGGAACTATGAAATGAATAGATATCATGATCCAAGAGGGTGGATCAATGAAATAACGTTCCCATCAAAGCCTTCAATGCAGCCATCCAGAATATAACCAATTGTAGATTCTTTTCTCCTACTTTCTAAAATGGACTGCTGAATTTTTGTGGGCATAAATTCCATTGTGATAAATATAAACATTTATTCTACCATTCACATCAGCCATCACATTGTTTGAGACAAGCGCCTTGAGAGAAACACAATAGAATTGGTCTGCTTTTATATCTAATTTGTATACATCATAGCGTGGGCTTACCAGCTGTATAACATTCAACAACATGAGCATCACAACTGTATCCATTGTGTGACTGGAGAGGGACACAGTAAGCACATTACTACCATCGCAACTCCTCTACTGTGAGAGTCCAGGCTTATAACGAGCTCTGGGATAATATCGTGTTTTTTATTGATTAGCTTTTTTCAGTGTTTCTTTTAAGATGGAAGCCATGAACAAACTGCAATTTTCAGAGCATGGATAAGATTCCACAGAGAAAAACTGAAATGAGAAAAAAAAAGCTGAACAATGGGTATTACGCCTTGGTACATCGAGGGGAGGCAGAGTTGTTTTTCTTCCTGTGGTGTAATTGTATTTATGCTCCCAATGCCTGCAGACCCAAGAAGACAACTGCCACATTTGGAGCACAAGGGAACAAACAGGATTAGGTTAAACACGATTTTGATTAGCTGATAAATATCAATTCCAATTATTACCAAAAGCCACCCCACATAAAAGAACACAAATAATCAAGACAACTAGACAGACACTTCTGTTGCCTTGTCCTAATTATTAATCAGTATTGTGAGTAAATGAGCCCCACCTGACATCACTACAAATGCATGTACCATGTGAATTCAAGGCACTGATGTATTCACAGAAATCAACCATAAACCATGGTGTTTTCTCATAATCATTGCCACAGAATAGAGAGTATATTGGCTTTATCTTCTTTGCCTAATCTCCATAGTTCTAGTCGAGTGCAGTGGATGCCTTTAATGCATTTTCTTTGTTGCTAATGAATTACACTCGAATTCATCACTTATTTGGAGCACAGAAAAAACCTGAAGTTAGCTTTTTACTCAAATGTATCTCAAATGATAGTTTAGAACTATTCCAACCTGTTGTGCTGCTGTCGAAGTGAGTATAATGCCAGGTTGCACCTCTGCCATATCAATAAACATCTGTTCAACAAGAGACTTGATGGTTGTCGATGATGTATCTCCCTTCTAATTTTCTTCAGTGCTCTCTATGGACCTGAGAATGGCTTTGGGCTCGCCTGATCTTTGTTTCAAATGGACAACCAGACAGGGTTTTAGACAGAAAGCTGAAACATTGCTATTGATATTCTTTAGAACATTCAGCATCTCTCACTTGCAGTGTCACTGATCCTAGAGTCTGTATGTTCGAGTCAATACTCCCTTAGGCTAGCAGGAAAGCAGTAGATTTCTGAATACAGAGCCCAGCTCTCTCAATTATGGACTCCCAATTATGTTAGTCTAGTATGCACAGGCTAGTCCTGAGGTTGTGCCTACTTTAAGCATCTCTCCGTCAAGGGAAACAGTATTCTGTCTAACAAATATACAGTATCTACATATACACTGAACAAAAATATAAAATGCAACGTGCTACTATTTCAAAGATTTTGAGTTACAGTTCATATAAGGAAATCAGTCAATTTAAATAAATTCATTAGGGCCTAATCTATGGATTTCACATGACTGGGAATACAGATATGCATCTGGTCACAGATACCTTAAAAAAAGGTATGGGTGTGGATCAGAAAACCAATCAGTAGCTGTTGTGATCACCATTTTCTTCATGCAGCATGACACATCACCTTCCCATAGAGTTGATCAGGCTGTTGATTTTGGCTGTGCAAAGTTGCTGGATATTTGTGGGAACTGGAACATGCTGTCAAACACGTAAATCCAGAGCATCCTCATATAGTCTTTTAATCATTTTAAGCACATTTTAACACCGGCATAACACCTAACAAACACTTTGTACTTTTTAAACACTTTTTACAAAGGCCAGGCCCTGTAGTTACCTCATATCCTACTGGGCATAGATGTCAGTTCAACATCTAGTTTTAATTACCATTTAGTTGAGTTATCAACAAACAGGAATTCATAGTGAAATAAACAAAAAATGTCACCCTGTCATTGGATTAGGATAGAAGTTAGGTGAAAAAAAAGACAATATACCCCTACATCGATTACTTTTTGCAAATTCAATCATTTTTCCATGTTGATTCAACGTCATCACATAGAATGTTGTTTTCTTATTACATGGAAACAATGTTGATTCAACCTGTTTTTGCCCAGTGGGATCCCAGTTATAATGCCTTGCATTACGCCTGTCAAGAAAACACTTTGATTTGCTCAACTTGCCATTGGCTCAACCATTGCATTGGCTCAATTATCCCATAGCCAGTGGCTCAACTTACCTCAAGGCAAACATTTTTACTCTATTAGCCTATACAGCCAGAACGATACACTGTCATGCTATGTTTAGAACCTCATATTGAAGCTTATAAAGACCCCAACTGATGTATGGAACAATATAAAAAGTATCTACTTTGGTTTAGATTCAAGCATCATGAAATCTTTTAACTTGGTGAAAATCTTATTTTTTAACTAACTTGCTTACCACTTTTTCCATGTGTTTTTTTCCTTCACAGACTCCTTGAAATGATGACCTCTTCCTAAAGATTTGATCAAATGCTAAGTTTTGTGTATGGTTACCTAGAATCAATGGTGGCTCAATTACCCCATTTTCTCAACTTACCCCACTCTCCCCTACATCCTATACAAGGTTTGTGTTGAGTTGGTAATGCTGCAGTTTGATTTTCTCCCGCCATTGAACCTTACAGATTAAAGTGATGAGATAGATGGTTGGTATAAAAACATTTGAGCAGAGGAAAGTGTAACTTTTGATTACCAACATCATCATACATGTTGGCTAGCTGCTCACTTTAGCTCAATACTTAATGGGGAAAAAGACACACACACACACACACACACACACACACACACACAGGCCAGTATAGGATTACTTCAAAGTTATTTTTTGAAAAGGTAATTTCAGCAGATTGTTGCCTTCATAGCTACACAAAAACCCTTTCATAGGCACAGGCAGACAAATGTATCCAATGTATATTTTATGGATTTTCTGAACAGCCTGAAATTATGGTTATTGCGTTCTCATTACAAAGGAAGAATGCTAGCTCCATACAATACGGGTGTCGAGCACAGGATGTTTGCCAGTGAAGATGAGCGGTTCCACCAGGACAATGAGAGAGACATGTCTGGAAAACTTAATGAGACTAATAATTATGTAAGATGAGCTCATCTCCTCGGCTGAGATGACAACCTTTCATTTAGCTGGGACAATTGGTTCTATCCCAGTACTCTATGGAACTGTCCCCAACCTCAGACATCCATCTGTCTACTCTTCTCTGATCTGGGAAGTTCAATGATTCTATAATGAGTGTGACAACCTCATGCATATTCACTAGAGGTTGAAATATACATTGGGAGTTCATGACCTATATCATATAATGTAGGTCATGAACTCCCAATGTTGCCTTCAATGGGTCACTCAGACAAATGGCCCTAATTAATTAAACAATATTGACTTACATGTATATAAGTTGTTATAATGAAATGCCATTGATTCTCAAATAATTAATATATCAGCAGTGACTAAAACTACTGGGGTATACATTTAAACCACCAATAAATGGAGTAAACAACTAAACTGAGCCTTGGTAACTAACACTGGAGAACACTAAAAGTACACTCCGCATATCTTTCTGGGGTTGTTAAATTGACTAAACTGGAGGAATGGGGAGCATTGTGCCTCCACACAGAAAGCTTCCTTTCTAATTAAGAATATGTGCATAACAAAGCAAGTGGCACAATTGGAAACATTTTATTGCCACATTACCTGATTGGTTTTATGAGAAATACAGGGACTGTGAGGCCAGGAAACAAAAGAAACAATCATTTCAGCACTTTTCTACACCTGTTTGTATAGTTTTCAAAGTTAAGGACCCTGCCAAAGTTCATATTAGTGCTAGAGACATCTCAAGGGATGCTCACGATTGCATGACGAAGAGGCCTGTACACAAACAGGCATCCATTTATTATTGATGCCCTTGCAGGAGCAACCAGAGGCAGTCCTTGTTAGCTTACTTTCCCCAGGTGCAGCTGAGATTCTTTTAAAGGTAGCATTTAGCTACCCGATTCAGTTCAGCGATTCTTTGCCTCACAAAGGGGGTAATTTATGATGCAAAGCGTCATGTAGGGACAATATGAGAGCACACATTTTTAGGGAGTGATTGCAAGCCCAAAGGCATCCAAATGCAATGGGATAGAACCTTCCCTGCCTTTCTTTACATAAGCAAGTGAAATAGACAGAAGATACACGTCATTTGATTTGCACAAAATCCAATGAGACCTGGGAAGTATCTGGTTCATTATATAATTACGTAAAAGCTGCTTCATGCTTAATTCTATAGGGAATTTAGACAGATTTAGAAGTTGTTCTCACCGTGGAGACTTAGAAAGTCACGGGACATCAATTTCTCTCTTTTCATTTTTGCCTTTTCTATTCACAACTGTTTAGTTTAGCCTTCCACAGCAATGGTAAGCAAACAGTACTATCATCCCTAAGGAAATACCATGTTCCCGTGTGATCTGACAGTAATCACATTGGAACAGAATACATCTACATTGTTTTTAATTTACTCTCAATTAATGTCAGGAAATGTACAAATGTACAGCGTGAGTAACTGTTTTGATAGTTTCACTTACAATTTACCACTGACATACTGTATCTTAACCTCTGAGAATAACATGAGAGAAGACCTGAATTGGTTCTTTGATTTTGTTAAGGTTTTTCTGCCCGTAACGAAGTAAACTAATTATAGTTCTAGTCCTGCATTCTCTGCTTTTTAAATGAACTTTGTTGTTTCATCTGCTGTATTCTCAGCAGGGGAGGTAACAGTAAGCTGTGTAGGCTAGGTAAGCGTCTCACACTGTGGTCTGCTCAGGCAGCCTTTCTCCACAGAGCGTATAGTGTACAGTAATCACATCTGTCCCAGGGGACCTGAGCTAGAGAGCCATAGCACAGTTGGAGCTGGAAGCTGCCTGCTTCTCATCTAATCATCTCAATATTGACTTTTCTTTTGCAATGAAATCTCCCTTACTCTGCATTTTTGCTCTTATACCAGCATACAGGGGGACCAAACTGATATTACACGCTGGGCCCCATCTGCATTTCCTGAAGCAGATTGGGCCATTATCATTGCCCAATTAACTCTTTTTGATTGGATTTCTTTGTAGTGTGAGTGTCTGTCGAGAATAATTAGGGCTGGGTTTGATTTTGTTGTATCGACAGGCCTCAGTGTACTGTGTGAGCTAGCAGATGCAGCGAATGAGATCTGCATTCCATCTTATTTAAATTGCAGCTTAGTTAGAAAGTGATAGCTGTAGAAACGGTGGCAAATCATCTACTGTGATGATCCAAAAAGATGGAAGACTGAGTGAAGGTTTATCATCTCTGGCAGGGTAGGGTAAACACTTGAAAGGGAGAGGTCTCACTCATAACCATCAAGATGGCACAGCTACACCCATCACACCCACTTAGAAAACACACACCTATGGAGCTATAGCTGCAAATTTCAACGGTGTGCCGTAGCTGCACACACACACACACACACACACACACACACACAGTGCATTTGGAAAGTATTCAGACCCCTAGATTTTTCCACACTGTTACATTACAGCCTTATTCTAAAATGGACTAAACTATCATTTTTCCTCATCAATCTATACAAAATACCCCATAACGACAAAGCAAAAACAGGTTATGACAATTTTACAAATTAAACATACACAAAAAATACAGTACCAGTCAAAAGTTTGGACACACCTACTCATTCAAGGGTTTTTCTTTATTTTTACTATTTTCTACATTGTAGAATAATAGTGAAGACATCAAAAATTTGAAATAACACAAGTGGAATCATGAAGTAACCAAAAACGTTTAAAACAAATCAAATTCTATTTTATATTTGAAATTCTTCAAAGTAGCCGACCCTTTGCCTTGACAGCTTTGCACACTCTTGGCATTCTCTCAACCAGCTTCACCTGGAGTGCTTTTACACCTGCTTTGTTTGCTGTTTGGGGTTTTAGGCTGGGTTTCTGTACAGCACTTTGAGATATCAGCTGATGTACGAAGGGCTATATAAATAAATTTGATTTGATTTGATTTGATTTTCCAACCGTCTTGAATGAGTTCCCACATATGCTGAGCACTTATTGGCAGCTTTTCTTTCACTTTGTGGTCCAACTCATCCCAAACCATCTCAATTGGGTTGAGGTCAGGTGATTGTGGAGGCCACGCCATCTGATTCAGAACTCCGTCACTCTCCTTCTTGGTCAAATTGCCCTTTCACAGCCTGGAGGTGTGTTGCGTCATTGTCCTGTTGAAAAAATAAATAATAGTCCCACTAAGTGCAAACCAGATGGGATGGCGTATCGCTGCAGAATGCTGTGGTAGCCATGCTGGTTAAGTGTGCCTTGAATTCTAAATAAATCACAGACAGTGTCACCAGCAAAGCACCCCCACACTATCACACCTTCTCCAAGCTTCACAGTGGGAACCACACATGCAGAGATCATCCGTTCACCTACTCTGCATCTCACAAAGACATAGCGGTTTGAACCAAAAGTAGCCCATTTGTTTTTTCATCAGACCAAATTACAGATTTCCACTGGTCGAATGTCCATTGCTCGTGTTTCTTGGTCCAAGCAAGTCTTTTCTTATTATTTGTGTCCTTTAGTAGTGGTTTCTTTGCAGCAATTCGACCATGAAGGCCTAATTCACACAGTCTCCCCTGAAAAGTTCATGTTGACATGTGTCCGTTACTTGAACTCTGTGAAGCATGTATTTGGGCTGCAATCTGAAGTGCAGTTAACTCTAATGAACTTATCCTCTGCAGCAGAGGTAACTCTGGATCTTCCTTTCCTGTAAGTATTCAGAACCTTTGCTATGAGACTCAAAATTGAGCTCAGGTGCATCCTGTTTCCATTGATCATCCTTGAGATGTTTCTACAACTTGTGGTAAATTCAATTGATTGCACATGATTTGGAAAGGCACACACCTGTCTATATAAAAGGTCCCACAGTTGATACTGGATGCCAGAGTTGAAACCAAGCCATGAAGTCAAAGGAGTTGTCGGTAGAGCTCCGAGACAGGATTGTGTAGAGGCACCAAAACATTTCTGCAGCATTGAAGGTCCCCAAGAACACAGTGGCCTCCATCATTCTTAAATGAAAGCTGTTCAGAACCACCAAGACTCTTCCTAATGATGGCAGCCCAGCCAAACTGAGCAAACAGGGGATAAGAGCCTTGGTCAGGGAGGTGACCAACAACCCAATGGTCACTCTGACAGGGCTCCAGAGTTCTTCTGTGGAGTTCCCCTCTGCAGCACTCCACCAATCAAGCCTTTATGATAGAGTGGCCAGATGGAAGCCACTCCTCAGTAAAAGGCACATGACAGCCCACTTGGAGTTTGCCAAAAGGCACCTAAAGGACTCTCAGACAATAAGAAACAAGGTTCTCTGGTCTGATGAAACCAAGATTGAACTCTGGCCTGAATGCCAAGTATCACATCTGGAGGAAACTTGGCACCATCCCTACAGTGAAGCACGGTGGTAGCAGCAAAATGCTGTGGGGATGTTTTTCAGCGGCAGGTACTTGGATACTAGTTAGGATCGAGGGAAAGATGAACGGAGCAAAGTACAGAGATCCTGATGAAAACCTGCTCCAGAGCGCACAGGACCTCAGACTGGGACGAATGTTCCCCTTCCAATAGGACAATGACCCAAGGACAAGGCCAAGTCAACGCAGGAGTGGCTTTGGGTCAAGTCTCTGAATGTCCTTAAGTGGCCCAGCCGGAGCCCGGACTTCAACCCGATCAAACATCTCTGGGGAAACCTGAAAATACCTATGCAGCAACGCACCCCATCCAACCTGACAGAGCTTGAGAGGCTCTGCAAAGAAGGATGTGAGAAACTCCCCAAATACAGGTGTGCCAAGTTTGTAGCATCATTCCCAAGAAGACTCGAGGCTGTAATCACTAACCAAAGGTGCTTCAAGAAAGTACTGAGTAAAGGGTCTAAATACTTAGGTAAATTTGACATTTCAGTATAATTTTTTTGTGTAAACTTGCAAGAATTTGTAAAAACATGTGTTTGCTTTCTTATTATGGGGTATTGTGTGTAGATTGATGAGGGGGAATCCATATTAGAATAAGGTTGTAACGTAACAATGTACACACACACACACACACACTATGCCATAGCTTCTGATATTCACGTTTCTATAGCTTGAATTATGACTCACCATTGCGTTGTATGTACTAGTGTGACAAGTTAAAGGGTTTAACAGCATAGGTCTGTAGGGAGAGTTTTTAACACAGCCATATAGTAACAGCTCTGTAATGCAAAATCCATTGAACCTCATGAAGAGTGAAGCACCTTTTACAGGAAACCATTCCCTCTTTTGAGTTTGCTATCATAGCTGTAATTGTTCTTGATAGAGCCCCCTGGTTAAATGTGATGAAACGAGACATACCTCCCCTAACCACATCCATCGTTCCAGCCACACTGTGCTCACACAATTAATGTAGTCAGTGCAGTGTGTCAAACTTTTTTATGGTTAACAACAAGCACAGTTAAGGAATACCTGCTGGCAGTGCAGGATGTGTTCCATCTCTCCATTTCAACATCTATTTAATTGCGGATCACTATGAATCAGATGCCATTTTACAGACTCTCTGCTAGAGAGCTACGTATGAGAGTGTTTAGGTAAAGTGATTGGGAAAAGTACAGCTAACACTTAACTGTTATTCATGAAATGACTGATTGCAGGGGAATAGGGGCCCTGTATCGTGTTAGCTGCACTGCAGCCCTGTAGAATTTCAATCAGAGAGAGAAGCCTACTGAATTTAGGAGGTTACAGACTTGCCATAAATCAACCATGATTCCACAGAAGTCATGAGTGTTACTAGATATGTCATCATATTTTGATGTGAATGGAAAACTTTGTCAAGTAGTGTACTTAGCTATTTATCTTATTTATTTATTTATTTTCATGGGAGCCCAATTTACACCAGGGTCTCATTCTCAATGAGACCCTCACAAATCAACATGATAATTCAATAAAACAGCAAAAAAGAACATACAAGGTATAGCAGCAACAGATACACTACATTTCAACAACACAAATAAATGATTACGGTCAACCAAAACACTTGCTCCTTACTCATCAGCTTTCTAAACTGCCCTATTGGCACCAGGGATTCTAGATTTAATGAGGTTTGTAAATTATTCCAAACATGGGAGACCTTAAAATGAAAGAGTGATTTACTTAGGTTGGTAAAAACACAAGGGACCTCGAGTAATATTTATATTTTAACAGAAAAGTGAGATATGTTGGAAGCTGGTGCAGCAGAGCTTTCTAAACGTAAAGGGAGAAATGAAGTGATCTACGGGAATTTAGAGAGGTCCAGCCAACCTTCTGATAAAGGATGCAGTGATGAGTATTAAACCTGTTATCTGTGATAAAGTGAAGCGCTATGGTACACAACATCCAAGGTAGATTAGTGGCTCCTGCATTCTGATAAATGGTGTCACCATAATCAAGAGTCTGGTAGGAGGGTTGCCTGTACAACCTGCTTCCTGCTGTTTATGGCGAGGCATGATCTACAGTGAGCTCCAAAAGTATTGGGGCAGTGACAATTTTGTTGTTGTTTTGGCTCTGTACTCTGTGCAGAATGTCAGCTGTAATGTGAGGGTATTTTCATCGATATCGGGTAAACCATTTAGAAATATCCCAATTTGTTTATATAGTCCTCCCCTTTTTAGGGGACCAAAACTATTCACTTAAATGTGCTAGTTGTTTTGTTTGTGTTCCCGATTATCTTGTGCCCAAAAGAAATGAATGGTAAAAAATGTATTGTCATTTTGTATTCACATCTATTGTAAATAAGAATACGATATGTTCCTAAACATTAATGTGGATGCTGCCATGATTACGGATAGTCCTGAATTAATCATGAATAATGATGAGTGAGAAAGTTACAGATGCACAAATATCATACCACCCCAAAAATATTAACCTCGCCTGTTATTGTAATGGTGAGAGGTTAGCATGTCTTGGGGGTATGATATTTGTGATGACATGTAGACAACTTTGATTCAACCACTGTGTGCCCAGTGGGAAATAACAGCTTGGACAATACGTAAGGGATAATCAATGAGGGGCTATGCATTCTATGGAAAATAATGAAATAATAACGTAGTAGTTGTGTTCCTAGACAAGCTAGCAGAGTGGAACTGACCTTCCACGGAGTTCCACATTATTTTCCAGAGAACGCATAGAGCGCCGAGTTGATTATCCCTTTTATACCATGGCTATAATTTAACACATTTACATTTACATTTACATTTAAGTCATTTAGCAGACGCTCTTATCCAGAGCGACTTACAAATTGGTGCTTTCACCTTATGACATCCAGTGGAACAGCCACTTTACAATAGTGCATCTAGGTCTTTTAAGGGGGGAGAAGGATTACTTTATCCATTTGCCGGTAGAAATGTGTTCAACATCCAATGGAAGTAACTAGCAAGTTTACTAGATAGCTACAGTAGTTGCTGTTGTAACCAAACAAACAGACATGCTAGTTTAGCTTACCAAACAATAATTCATAGCTTGCCATAATGAAAATCAATTACACATTTGCTTTCAAAAGCAGCTCACACATAGAACATGTAAGAATGAACTATAGCCATTGAATTGTACCATGCAAGTTTACCGTGTGTAATAGGGAAATAATGCATCCTCTAGAATGCCCTTCAAGCCAATCAGAAACAAGTGTTCAACAATGCCATGGTATAAAACATTGTAAACCTTAGTGTGCAATAGAGCAGGACTTCTGTCGGTTAGCAATCTCCGGCTACCAAAACCAAGGAGTTCTGAGTTGGTGATCTACTTCTCAGATAGAGTTTAGTGTCAAATCGGAGGGCCTGTTGTCCAGACCTCTGGCAGTCTCTGTGGGGGTACCACAGGGTTCAATTCTCAGGCCGACTCTTTTCTCTGTGTATATATATCAATGCCGGCGCTCTTGCTGCGGGTGATTCCTTGATCCACCTCTACACAGACAACACGATTCTGTATACATCTGGCCCTTCTTTGGACACTGCGTTGTCCATGCTCTTCAACCAATCGCTGCCCGGACATTTATTGCCTTACCTCTTTACACCATTTGCACACATTGTATATAGATTTTTCTATTGTGTTATTGACTGTACCTTTGTTTATCCCAAGGGTAACTCTGTGTTGTTTATTGTCGCACTGCTTTGCTTTATCTTGGCCAGGTCGCATTTGTTAATGAGAACTTGTTCTCAACTGGCCTACTTGGTTAAATAAAAAAATAAATATAAATCTTGTTGCAATCTCAGATAATCAGACTCACCGTCTGCATTGATAGTTAATCACATTCACAGAATAATTTATGGAGATGAGCAGTGGCATGGCCAATCCAAGCCTCCCAATCCACTCCTGCCTCCTCTCCTGCTGACTTCCTGTTCTTGTTGTCCCTGCTAGCCCCTAGCTAGGCTCTATCAGCTAACTAGTGTCGGTTGCATCTTGTGTCTCCATGGATACCAGGGTATTAGACTTATTAGATAAGATTAACTTAGAGCTACCCCCCTACTTTTTCAATTTCCGCCTGAAGACATAATCTAACTGCCTGTAGCTCAGGCACAGAACCAAGAATATGCATATTCTTGGTACCATTTGAAAGAAAACACTCTGAAGTTTGTAAATGTGAATTGAATGTAGGAGAATATAACACAATAGATCTGGTTTAGATAATACAATGAAAAAAAACATGTTTTTTATTTTTACTGTTGTATCATCATCTTTAAAATGAACAAGATTAAACAAACATTCAGATAGGATGATGGGGCCAGTGAAAAACATAAGAGGGCAACGGTACTTGTGCAATGTTTCAGAATGATAACTTCCAAAATGAGTGTGCTACATGACACGTATCATGAAGTAACCCAGGTATCCCACACAAGTAGCCCAAATGTACCCAAGTGGCCAAATTGGTGAAGTTATACATTTTGAATGGAATAACTACGTACAAAATACCAAAATGGTATTCTAACAGCCTCCCCCCAAAAAATGGAGAAAAAACATGAAAAAATATATATATACAGTGGGGCAAAAAAGTATTTAGTCAGCCACCAATTGTGCAAGTTCTCCCACTTAAAAAGATGAGAGGCCTGTAATTTTCATCAGAGGTACACTTCAAATATGAAAGACAAAATGAGTTTCAAAAATCCGGAAATCACATTGTAGGATTTTTTGTGAATTTATTTGCAAATTATGGTGGAAAATAAGTATTTGGTCACCTACAAACAAGCAAGATTTATGGCTCTCACAGACCTGTAACTTCTTCTTTAAGAAGCTCCTCTGTCCTCCACTCGTTACCTGTATTAATGGCACCTGTTTGAACTTGTTATCAGTATAAAAGACACCTGTCCACAACCTCAAACAATCACACTCCAGACTCCACTATGGCCAAGACCAAAGAGCTGTCAAAGGACACCAGAAACATAATTGTAGACCTGCACAAAGCTGGGAAGACTGAATCTGCAATAGGTAAGCAGCTTGGTTTGAAGAAATCAACTGCGGGAACAATTATTAGGAAATGGAAGACATACAAGACCACTGATAATCTCCCTCGTTCTGGGGCTCCACGCAGGATCTCACCCCGTGGGGTCAATATGATCACAAGAACGGTGAGCAAAAATCCCAGAACCACACAGGGTGACCTAGTGAATGACCTGCAGAGAGCTGGGACCAAAGTAACAAAGCCTACCATCAGTAACACACTACGCCGCCAGGGACTCAAATCCTGCAGTGCCAGACGTGTCCCCCTGCTTAAGCCAGTACATGTCCAGGCCCGTCTGAAGTTTGCTAGAGAGCATTTGGATGATCCAGAAGAAGATTGGGAGAATGTCATATGGTCAGATGAAACCAAAATATAACTTTTTGGTAAAAACTCAACTTCAGCCGCAGGTGTTGTGGTAGTGCTTACTGCAAGGGACTGTTGGGTCAGATCAGTTCTCACACATTAGGGTAATGCTAGAGATAATGCTGGTCTTTTCCATGAGCTCATCCTGCTGTGAGCGAGGGTTCTCAGCCATGATGAGTATCAAGTCAGACTGGAAATCCAGCCTGTCTACCAGCATGATTAACAGTCTGCTGCTGATCTCCATCTATGGCCCGGAGACTGAGGACTACAAGGCATAGAGGACCGTTATCAAGTTGTGGCATTTAAAAAGGTCACGGTCACCATTCTTCAATGGTGAAGCAGAGAAAGTGAAGGCTGGGGGAACACACACACGTTCTTTATTGTATGTTGTCCTGTTATGTGATTTAATGGGGCTGCTGGTGGGGCACTGTAATATTTCTATCTGAAGTTTATTCAGTAACCAGTTCACAATAACATTGTTCTCTCTTAGATATTTTGCATACATGAGGTTAGCATGTTCAATTAATAAATGATCATTATTAATAATATATTGGATATTTCTGTTTTCATTAAGATGCAAAAAGGTTTTTTCTTAACTAATTAAATTTATGTAATAAGACTGTCTATATATCGGTCTCAGAAATACACACATTACTTTAAAAGGACTGCAAATGACCTAAACCAATGTTGATATATTAAAATGTTACAAAATGATAGTATTTACATTTTGGGATGGTTAAAATTCAGTTTGGGACAACTGAGATTGCACATCGGGACGGAAATGGGATGGTGAAATATCAAAGCATTTCAGGGGCCCCCTTCTTGACTGTGAACAGAAATGTATTATTTACTGTTTGGATGGTGTATCAATACACTCAGTTACTACAACGATACAGACGTCCTTCCTAACTAAATTGACGGAAAGGAAGGAAACCACTCAGGGATTTCACCATGAGGCCAATGGCGACTTTCAAAACAGTTACAGAGTTGTATGGCTGTGATAGGACAAATGGCTGTGATATGAGAAAACTGCAGATGGATCAGCAACATTGTAGTAACCTCACAATACAAAGCTAATTGCAGAGTGAAAAGGAGGAAGCTTGTACAGAATACAAATATTCCAAAACATGCATCCTGTTTGCAACAAGGCCCTAAAGTAATACTGCAAAAAAGGTGACAAAACAATGAACTTTTTAGTCCTGAGTACAGTGTTATGTTTGTGGCAAATCCAATACAACACATTACAAAGTACCACTCTCTATATTTTCAAGCATCGTGGTGGATGCATCATGTTATGGGTATGCTTGTAATTGTTATGGACTGGGGAGTTTTTCATTATAAAACAGTGTGGAATGGAGCTAAGCACAGGAAAACACCGAGAGGAAAACCTGGTTCAGTCTGCTTTTCACCAGAAATTAAAATTAACTTTCAACAGGACAATAACCTTAAACCCAAGTCCTAATCTACAGTGGAGTTGCTGAGTGTCTGAGTTACCGTTTTGACTTAAATCTACTTGAAAATCTATAGCAAGACCTGAAAATAGTTGTCTAGCAATGACCAAAATCCAATTGAACAGAGCTTGAAGAATTTGGAATGGAATAATGTCTCACAATCCCGGTGTGGAAAGCTCTAAGAGAGTTACCCAGGAAGACTCTCAGCTGTAATCGCTGCCACAGGTACATCTACAAATTATTGCCTCAGGGGTTTGAATACTTATGTAAATGAGATATTTCTGTATTTCATTTTCAATACATTCACTAGAATGAAAACAAGTTTTTAGCCACTTTGTCATTAAGGGTTATTGTGTGTAGATGGTTGAGGAAAAAACTATTATTTAATACATTCTCTATGCAGGCTATAACACAACAAAATGTCGAGAACGTCAAGGGGTATGAATACTTTCTGAAGGCACTGTGTAGAGAAATGTTTTACAAAACATGTATCAAATGTATTTTCTGTATAATTATATGATAATATTCTATTGCACAATTTATGATGTATCACACGCCTTACTTTTATTCGTAAAATCAGGATTATACCTCTGGTGCCATTTATTCCAATTAGGCTGGTTATGATTTCTCTCTGTCATTTTCACCCTATTCTGTAACTTGGAGGGTTTATGAGATAGCCCCTCTAGTAATTTAATAGGATCTCTATGATCAGCCTTTGATGTGAATAGCAAACTCTATGTTTCTTATCATTAGCTTGTTTTATGCTATTTTTGTGTCACTGATGGTACAAGAAGCAACAGTAGGCCTGGAGTATGGAGCACTCTCTTCTGGCTACATGCCAGCCAATTATCTACTACATTCAATAGATTATCATTAAACATTAGCCTACCGTAGGTAGAATAATTGTGGGATATAGTCATATGGCTAGTCAGACAGAGAAATGATTTGCAAGGATTAATGATCAGAACAGCTCGTAAGCTAGTTGCATCTTTCATATTTTATTTGAAACATTGATTTGCTGCATTTGTCATTAGCCAGCCTGGCCTCAGAACATTTACATATGATATGACATCTTATTTTGTTTCCCTTGAAAACCTACGATAAACATTTATAAATATGGTTACTTAAAGTCCAAAGCAGCCATTTTTATCTTAATATCAAATCATTTCTAGGTAAGTACTTTACTGTGATAGTTTTCAATTTAAATGTTCAAAAATAAAAGAAAATAGCTTCTAGGAGCAGTAGTGTATGCTTCTATCAATGTAATTGTCTGCATAATTTCCAATCCCCCATATTTTTTGGTTGTTATATTTAAAAAAATATACAAAATGTAACACATTTCTTTATTATTTTTTTAAATGTCTTTATTATTTCAGCCTAACCATACCACCCCTTGTGAGTGGTTATAGGTAACCGGTCACAATTTGGTTACCTATAAGTACAAACATAGTTATTGATTTGGGGTTATTTCCAGATATATTCAAAACTACCCACAATGCACCATTTCTAACGTAATATGGAGGATCTACTCTGTGCTACCATTGGATGGGCTCCAGCCATCAACCTGTAAGTCTCTGTTCTTTTGAACTGCGGTTATGTTTTGGTTGTGCTGTGTTGTGTTCTAACTGGTCTCCGGAAGTTGAGCTGTAGCTTGCATACCATAACTGTGCTGTTTGGCTAGGCTGGTTATGCTAATAGCTAATGTTAGTTGGCTAAATAGCTAATGTTAGCTGGCTGACTAGCTTGCTGGCTAAGATAACTCCATATAGCTAACATTCTTAGATATTTCGTTAGAAGGCATTATGTATTTCCAAAACTTTGATTTACAGTACTTTAATGTAGCTGTAAACTGGGTCCTGATAGCAACTGCCTGACTCATTCAGTGCTAACTTAACATTAGCAGGCTGGTAGGGCTAACATTATCAGATGAGTAGGGCTAACGTTAGCAGGCTAGTTTGCGAGCAACCTTGCAAGTTTATTTGTAGCAATAAATCCAAAACGTTTTTGCTTGTAAGTTTGGTGAAAATTAAGTGCCAACGATTTGGTTTAATTTGAAGTTATACATTTGAAGTTATTTCTGTTGGACTTTACATTATAGGGAATAGGCTGGCTTGCTGGGTTCTCCATATTACATCACATCCCGGAAAAACATTTTCCGACATGACTATGGCAAATTTCGGAATTCTAATGGGTTTTACGTAATAACCCCAAAAACTGTAATTTTGCATTGGGACTTTTGATGGGTATACTAACGCAAATCCATATGTTACATGTGGTTATGTATATTCTACCTACCCTTTAAACAATACTTTTTCCAGAAAATACCTTAGGTATCGTCATTTGACCGCATAAAATTAGCTTACAGTTCCATGAGCAGGAGAAAATATGCCGACAGACATTCTAGAATGACCATCAGCAATACATTTAGCTAGACATTGTCAACAGTTCATGAGCTAAAAAACGAAAATACACTTCTTCTCATTTACACATTTGATTCCGAATGGTTTTTAGTTACAAAATACTCATAAAAGAAACATGACAGCGATATAATTATTCTACAAAACCCTGCTAATGACCTGCTATCTCAATAGTTTTCTGAGTTAGCATGCTAGTAGAAAACAAGCTATGCAACTCACCGGAGTTTCCAAACTGATATTGACAACACTGTGTTCTTGATAAACACACTCTCTGTCTTGAAACTAAACAAAATGGAAAAATGTCAAATAAATTTTGCTCCGATTAACTCTTTGTGGTAATCTCTCTAGCAAGCTTGTGATGGTATCTGCTGTTTCTCACTCACGGAATGATAGAACCTTCTATGCTAATCTACAATACTATAGCGCCCTCTAGAGGAATGTATTGACTAAGGAAAAACCCAAATTCTACAGTCGTGGCCAAACGTTTTGAGAATGACACAAATATTAATTTTCACAAAGTCTGCTGCCTCAGTGTCTTTAGATATTTTTGTCAGGTGTTACTATGGAATACTGAAGAATAATTACAAGCATTTCATAAGTGGCAAAGGCTTTTATTGACAATTACATGAATACTGTCATGATGGAAGAGGCATGGTTCGTCACCAAACTGTTCCTGGATGGTTGGGAGAAGTTGCTCTCGGAGGATGTGTTGGTACCATTCTTTATTCATGGCTGTGTTCTTAGGCAAAATTGTGAGTGAGCCCACTCCCTTGGCTGAGAAGCAACCCCACACATGAATGGTCTCAGGATGATTTACTGTTGGCATGACACAGGACTGATGGTAGTGCTCACATTGTCTTCTCCGGACAAGCTTTTTTCCGCATGCCCTAAACAATCGTAAAGGGGATTCATCAGAGAAAATGACATTACCCCAGTCCTCAACAGTCCAATCCCTGCACCTTTTGCAGAATATCAGTCTGTCCCTGATGTTTTTCCTGGAGAGAAATGGCTTCTTTGCTGCCCTTCTTGACACCAGGCCTTCCTCTAAAAGTCTTCGCCTCACTGTGTGTGCAGATGCACTCACACCTGCCTGCTGCCATTCCTGAGCAAGCTCTGTACTGGTGGTGCCCCGATACCGGAGCTGAATCATCTTTAGGAGACGGTCCTGGCGCTTGCTGGACTTTCTTGGGCGCCCTGAAGCCTTCTTCACAACAATTGAACCGCTCTCCTTGAAGTTCTTGATGATCCGATAAATGGTTGATTTAGGTGCAATCTTACTGGGAGCAATATCCTTGCCTGTGAAGCCCTTTTTGTGCAAAGCAATGATTACGGCACGTGTTTCCTTGCAGGTAACCATGGATGACAGAGGAAGAACAATGATTCCAAGCACCACCCTCTGTTTGAAGCTTCCAGTCTGTTATTCGAACTCAATCAGCATGACAGAGTGATCTTCAGCCTTGTCCTCATCTACACTCACACCTGTGTTAACGAGAGAATCACTGACATGATGTCAGCTGGTCCTTTTGTGGCAGGGCTGAAATTCAGTGGAAATATTATTTTGGGATTCAGTTAATTTGCATGGTAAAGAGGGACTTTTCAATTAATTGTAATTCATCTGATCACTCTTCATAACATTCTGGAGTATATGCAAATTACCATCAAACAAACTGAAGCAGAAGACTTTGAAAATGTATATTTGTGTCATTCTCAAAACTTTGGGCCACAACTCTACCCTGGTGTAAATTATGTGGTTCACATCCTCCCCTCCTGAATCGTCATGTGTCCATGCATGTACTACTCTCGCCTTAAGTCGTAGGAGTCAACTGGTTGATGTCGGGGAATAAGTAAAGGCCTGGGAGAATTCTTGGTCTAAACCATTTTAGAATCAAATGCATAACTAAGAGTAGGTGGTTGCGCAGGGATTTGTTAGTCAGTTTTTCAGGTTCTGCTCTTTGCCTTGCAGATCTTCTGTTTCCTCTTCTTCTTCTTCTATTGTATTCACTGGCTCCGGATTCCTCTTTGCCACCCTTCATTACATTCCTTTACTCTTGAACTGTAGATTCCACAGGATCCAATCCTCTTTCCACTTTCCTTTCCTCAACAGGTTCTACATCCTCCACTTTGCCTCCTGGATCCTCTTCAACAGGTAAGTCATCAGCTCTAGGATTCACTTCGGCAGGTAAGTACACCTCTCTTTCAGGGTCTCTTCCTTCCAGCACCACTGTAGGTAGGGATGTCTCAGCTTCAGATTCAACTCTTCCACAGGATTCATCTCAGCACGGTCATCTTCTGGAGTAGGATTGACACTTGCTCGAGGGTTTTCATGGACAATGGTGATTGTCGGGTAAGTTATCTCTTTCTGAGCATACTGAGGGTAGTAGTACTCCACCTCTTTATCGTTTCCTCCTTGTTGTTATGTCTCATATTTCTCCTCAGATACTTGACTTTGCTGAGGAGTCGTTGGTTGGGGACTCTGTTCACTGTCTTAGTCCTCTTCAACAGCAGATCTTGGTGTAGCATCCTCTCTGGAAGGTCAGAGGTTTACAATGCTACGATGTAGACTGGGGAGTACACGGTCTGGCTCCATCTGCCCGCTATCTTGTGTTTCCCTCGTATTCCAATGTTCCCGATGAGAACACAGTCTCTTGCCTCAAGGATGGACTCTCTGACATTCAGGTTGTACCCCTTCTTGTTTCACTGTGCAGTCTTCTCGCTGTGTAGATTGCGATCTTGTAGAGCTCTTTGAAACTTTCCCCAAACTTCTTGACGTTCTCAGTGTGAATAAACCTTCTGGGCACAGTCCAAACACCACATCGATGGGAAGGCTTGGCTGTCTTCCTCACATCAACTGGTATGGGGAGCACCCAATTGTATCCTTCTTGGTGCAGTTGTAGGCATGAGCCAAGGGTTGTACGAAGTCACGCCACTTCACATTGTCTTCCTCTTGAAGTGAAGCATTTCAAGGAGTGTCTGGTTGAAGCGTTCCATGGGATTCCCACGTGGATGGTAGGGTGTAGTTCTTGTTTTCTTTATCCCGAGCAGCTGACGGCGGACTTGAGGTCACGGCCTTGGTTGCTGTTGAGGCACTCAGGGAAAACATAGTGAATGAATAAGTTGTTCCACAGTGCCTTGGCAACAGTCTTAGCTTCCTGGTCTGCAGTAGAAATGGCAACAGCAGAACTGAAGTGGTAGGTGATGGCCAAGATGTTCTTCATGTCTCTGCCAAACCCGATTCTAGGGAGAGGTAGTCCATTCACACAAAATTGAGAGGTAGACTGGTCTTGATGTTTACTAGAGGGGCATGCTTCTCGGCCTTTGCCTTCTGTTTGATGCATCTTCAGTTCTTGATGTATGGACATCCTGGGCCAATAGAATCTGTGCGGACAAGATCCGTTATCCTGTCGATTCCCATGTAGCCAACTGCATCGTGGCGACCTTCGAAAGCCATTTCTCAATATTTCATTTAGGACAAAGACTTCCTGCTGCCTAATGCGGTACGACAGACATTTCCCAGTGGTGACAATGGTAATTACTTTGCTGATGGTGGGATCATTCCTCTGCTCTGCAGTCCAATCTTGCTGTGACATCTTGGGAAGAGTGCTTGAGCCAGGAAGTAGGTCAGCGTGGGAGAACTTAGCTGGTATGGTATCCAAGCTGCTTGGTTGTGTGGACATGTGGACAAACAGTCTGCGTCTTGATTCCCATTGCCAGATCTGTACTGGATGTTGAAGTTGAAGTTTGGCAGATTGGCTAGCCACTGGTGTCTGGCAGCCTCGAGCTTGACAGATTCCAGCACATATGTCAGTGGGTTGATGTCAGTCATGATGGTAAATTCACACAATGAGATTGTCAAGGAACACAAGGACTTCGTTCAGGTTCAAGCTGCCCATACACTTATACATGACACGCTGAAAAGTGCTGGGTGCGTTTGATGCTCCTTGTGGCATCCGATTGAACTCCCAGAATCCCATGTGTGTAACGAAGGCTGTCTTCTGTTTTTTTTTCCCTCCTCCATTTCAACTTGATAGTATCTCAACTTCAAGTGCATGACAGAGAACCACTTCGAGCTTGTCGGAGCTGTTTGATTTTTGGGAAGGGGTATGCGTCTTTGATGGTCTGGTTGTTTAACTTCCTGTAGTCGATGTATAGCCAGATGGCACCACTCTTCTTCTTCACAATGACTATCAGTGAGGGGAAATGACTATCAGACTCTCTGATGATGTTGGCATCACAAGCTCTTTCAGGTCGTACAGTTTGGTAGTCAGACGGATGTATGGGTCTGGCTCTGTGCTTGAATGGAGTTGGATCGGAGAGACGGATGCGGCCTGTCGGTGGTGGTGGGAGAGTGTGACACTTGAAGCTTTACTTCTGGATGTTTGCAGTGAGGAGAGAGACGTGGGGATGGATAGTTCTGCAATGTCATGAGCAGTCTCGTTCCTGAGTAGAATGGGTACTTTATTAAACGATTACATTCTTGGACTTGAAAGGATGTAACTACAGAAGACTACCTGGTAGACTGGAGCGAGTGGGAGGCTTCACCAGCAGTGGGAATCCAGCAGCAGCAGTTTTCCACTAGGGCCTGCTATCAGCTATACAGGCGATTACAGTCGTTTTCAGCGGGTACTTTTTCCACTTAAATTTAGTTGGCTACTTTTCAATTAGCTAGACAGAAAAAAGTATGTTGAGCCCTCTCCTGCTACAATGAGCTACATGCATCTTCTAGTGATGTCTTGATAAGACAGGCGCCTGTCAGTCACAAAGTGAGCGATGACAGGGAAGCACTGCTGGTTTGACAGTGCTGTCTGTCCTGCCTCTTGGTACCTGTGTGTGTGTGTGTTGCACATCCCATATAATGTGATGACAATGAGTCAAACTCCACTTAGCCTATTATTTTCTGACACATTCATTTATTTTCTTACTGGCCCGGAGCCAGTAAAAACATGTCGGCCCAGTGGATCTCGTCAGTCACTGGCCTGACAGGTACAGTAACCATTGAAGACTACACAAGTAAATGTCATACTATTTGTATTTGAGAAATAGGATTGGTCGCTCATTCAAGCACTACCATGCTCCCGTGAGTCCCAACCTATCGAGCAGTACATGAGTTGATGCCTTCACACAGCACATGCGAGCTGTCCAGAGCAAAAAGAAGCTTCTACTCGCTGAGCTTACTTGCAAAAGTAAACCTTGAATAGTGAACATACTAGCAATATGCTGATTACTGTTGATGCAATAAAAAAGCCACAAATAGACAACAAGCATTCATCTTGGCTAGCCTACTGTAGCCATGTCGATATCTCTTTTGGAACAGCTTTCTATTTTCAAAACTTCTCAAAAGGACATACTTTAGAAACAAAAAATGAATACAATTGTGACAAAGCAATTCTAAAGAATAGAGTAATAACCTGCATTGCAAAATTATATAACACAGCTTTTAAATACATACCATAATAACCAAATATAGATTATTAATAGCTGAATATAGAGAGAAAGCATGCCAACCTATAGGCCCTGCATGACCCAATGCATTTAAAAGCTACACCATGTCTGGGCCAGTAGAAATTCTGTTCAGGCCATAAAAAAATTGTTTGGACATGCTGAACACGTTATTCATCCGCTTCAAGAGAACCACATTGAGCCGCGGCGCAGGCCCCCGTCGTTCACTCTGTGGTCGACGTGAGTAAGTCATTTAAGCATGTTAACCCTCGCAAGGCAGACGGCCACACTATATTCCAAGCCCCGTCCTCATAGTATGTGCAGACCAGCTGGTCTGTTTTCCCACTTGCTTCAAGATGTCCACCATTGCTCCTGTACCCAAGAAAGTGAAGGTAACTAAACTAAATGACTAGCACTCACATTTGTTATCACAAAGTGCTTTGAGAGACTAGTTAAGGACATATTACCTCCACCTTACCCGAAACCCTAGATCCACTTCAATTCGCACACGACCCCAACAAATCCACGGAAGACGCAATCACCATTGCATTGCACACTGACCTATCCCACCTGGACAAGAGAAATTCCTATGTAATAATGCTGGTCATTGACTACAGCTCAAGCTTTAACACCAGAGTGTCTTAAAGCTCATCGCTAAGATTAGAGCCCTGGGTCTGAACCCCACCCTGTGCAACTGGGTCCTATGCTTCCTGATGGGCCGACCCAGGTGGTGAAGGTAGGCAACAACACCTCCGCTATGCTGATCCTCAACATGGGGGCCAAGCAGGTCTCCAACTCCATCATTTTTAATTTTAATTTTATTTCATAAGTTATTAAGTTAAGGAAATAAATAGGCCATGGTGGCGAAGTAATTACAATATAGCAATTAAACACTGGAATGGTAGATCGGCAGAAGATGAATGTGCAGGTAGAGATACCGGGGTGCAAAAGAGCAAAATAAATAAATAAATACCAGTATGGGGATAAGGTAGGTAGATAGATGGGCTGTTTACAGATAGGCTAAGTACAGGTCCAGTGATCTGTATACTGCTCTGACAGCTGGTGCTTAAAGCTATCCACGAAGTCAAGGATCGGTAGGATGGTCAGTTTTACGAAGGTATGTTTGGCAGCATGAGCGAAGGATGCTTTGTTGTGATATAGGAAGCCAATTCTAAATTTAATTTTGGATTGGAGATGCTTAATGTGAGTCTGGAAGGAGAGTTTACAGTCTAACCAGACACCCAAGTATTTGTAGGTGTCCACGTATTCAAAGTCAGAGCCGTCCAGAGTAGTGATGCTGGACGGTGAGCAGGTGTGGGCAGCGATCGATTGAAAAGCATGCATTTAGTTTTACTTGCGTTTAAGAGCAGTTGAAGGCCACGGAAGGAGAGTTGTATGGCATTGAAGCTCGTCTGGAGGTTAGTTAACACAGTGTCCAAGGAGGGGCCAGAAGTATACAGAATGGTGTCAGAGAATCACCAGCAGCAAGAGCAACATCCTAGCTTCTGGGCCTGAGTAACAGGAAGTTGACTTTGGGCACCTCAGTCATCCAAACCTCCGAATACTCCGAATAGCCCCCTATCCCTAAAAATATATTATTAAAGTAATGATGGACTGTTGTTTAACGGCACAGTCAACATAGTGTTTGTAAACATAGAAACTTCTGACCCACTGGAATTGTGATACAGTGAATTACAAGTTAAATAATGTGTCTGTAAACAATTGTTGGAAAAAATTACTTGTGTCATGCACAAAGTAGATGTCCTAACCAACTTGCCAAAACTATAGTTTGTTAACAAGAAATGTGTGGAGTGGTTGAAAAGCAAGTTTTAATGACTCCAACCTAAGTATGTAAGTATGTAAACTTCCGACTTCAACTGTATATAGAAAAAATACAGAAAAATACCCCCAAAAACGGCTCTGCTCAACTGTAGTCTATGCCACATGGAAAACGCTATTATTACTTTATTATAAAGGGGCTTTTTCTTCAACAGTAAATTCACTAAGCATCGGAATGCATCTTGGTGCACAGATGAGAGAATTGCCATTGGCGGCAGATTGATGAAGGACGATTGGTGTGGGCTAAACTAACCAATACACACCTCCAACAACAACACATAAAACCTCACATAATTCTGACCAAAAACAATGACAATTTCTCTCAACCAGTGACATATGGGATTTTTAGGTGAGCGCTAATGCCACCCTGTGATAAACAATGCCCACTTGTCAAAGGCAAGGGCGCAAATTATTTTGCTTGTCCATTCCAAGCGCATCTCTCCAGGGTGCTGCTGGAGAGACACATCACTGCGGTGCTCCACCAACGTTCTGTCAAAAGAATTATCTAACAAAATCATGTGGCAGACAGGATATGGTAGAACGAGTAGGTGGCCTTTTCTGTAGCCTACAGCCTGGAAATAAAATGTATGGCAATATAATGACACTGACACTTTTTTACATCATGTAGATTTCTCTGATCAAATAGCCTAACCTAAATGGTGCCCAATCAAATAAAAAATGTGCTGTCATGTTAACGACAACATATCATAAAAACAGGACAGGTCAAAGTCAAATGGACCATATGTAATAGAAAATCACAACTGTTGTCCAGGAGTTTCGAATTTGTATCCATACATTTTTTGACAAGATGATCATAGTGAAAAATAAAGCACTAATGTATTTCCCGCTTACGATAATGCCTGATAAAGTTGGATAGTTGATATTCAGAGCCTAAATAGCCAAATTGATTAGTCACAGGAATCAAGACTAATAAAACGAATGCAATGGCTTGTTTTACAAATGTCGGTCTACCACATGGATGGGTATTCATAAAAGTCCATTTGGGCCAACATGGTAGGCTACACCCCAGTAAGCACGAGCAGATCTTTTTTTGGTCCTGTCCGGACCGGATGTCTTATTTTGATGTTTATCAAATGGTAGGCATCCCACATAGATGGTCATTCATAGAATGCAATATCAGGCAACAGTGTAGGCTACACCACAGTAAGCATGGACCAACGCCGTGCTTTTGGACATCGTTTCGTTTTCTTGGTGCGCTATTTCCACATCCACGGACATTGGTTTTTGGTCCAGTCCGGACAGAATCTGCACCAATCATAGACGTCTGTTTGATTCAGTTTTGTTGGGGTCCAGACCGGCCTTGATTGCAATGTCCATGACAGATTTTTGGTCTGGTCCAGACAAAATCTGAACCAATCATAGACGTCTTTGTTTGGTTCAGATTTAGTCCGTTCTGGACCAGCCTTGATTTTGTCCAAACAGAGATATCTATAAATTACATGTAACCGAAAATTAGCCTGATTTCAACATCGGGAAAAATACATATGTGACCGACCGGCTCAAATCGGTCTTATGTAGAAAAATTTGAAATTGTTTTTTTTTACATTGGATAAAAGCAGAGACTCTACAAAATGGTATATCATACACTACAGTTGAGGAACAAAGGGAAAGTAATTCTGCTTTGAAAGTTGATAAACTTGTAAACTCACATTTGAGAAAATGGCAATTGAATGTTTGGTACTTCTACTGGAGAGCCCTTCTTGTCTACACCCATTCAGCATCGTTCACACCCTCTTAAGCTTTAGCCGCACCCATCTCTTTAAGGGTTGATCCAAGCATTCTGTACAAACAACAGCAGTCAGTGAAGCACCCAAGCTAACTTGCTAGCTACTTCCACACACAAATAAGAGAACACCCCACTCTGACCATTTTACTTGCACTAGTAGAGCTTGTTAGGCTGTTTTCATGTTATTTTCATTTAACCTTTATTATATGGGGCAGCATTTTCACTTTTGGATGAATAGCGTGCCCAGAGTACTGCCTCTGTCCCAGATGCGAATATATGCATATTATTACTAGTATTGGATAGAAAATTGGATAGAAAATACTCTGAAGTTTCTAAAACTGTATGAATGATGTCTGTGAGTATAACAGAACTCATATGGCAGGTGACAACCTGAGGAAAATCCAACCAGGAAGTGGGACATCTGAGGTTTGTAGTTTTTCAAAGCTTGGCCTACCGAATACACATTGAGAAATGGATAAGGTTGCACTTCCTAGGGCTTCCACTAGATGTCAACCATCTTTAGAAACTGGTTTGAGGTCTCTACTATAAAGGAGGGGCTCATGAGACCTCTTTGAGTCAGTGGTCTGGCAGAGAGCCTTGGTCTCATGACGCGCGCTCCCGACAGAGTTACCTCTCGTTCCAGTGCTTTTCTGAAGACAAAGGAATTCTCTGGTTGGAACATTATTGATGTTTTATGTTAAAAACATCCTAACGATTGATTCCATACATCGTTTGACATGTTTCTAAAGGACTGTAACGGAACCTTTGAGATACTGGGCTGAACACTTGTCAAAGGCAAGGGCGCAAGTGGACATAAATGATGGAAATTTATGGAACAAATCAGTCATTTATTGTCGAACTGGGATTCCTGAGAGTGCCTTCTGATGAAGAATATCAAAGGTAAGTGAATATTTATGGTGTTGTTTCTAACTTTGTTGATTCCAAAATGGTGGATATTCCTCTGGCTGTTTTGGGTTCTGAGCGCCGTTCTCAGATTAAGCTTTTTCCATTTTTTTTTAATCTGACACAGCGGTTGCATTAAACTTCTTATGGCTAACGGACCCCCCATTCAGCTGAAAAGGTGGCGCGGGACATTCAAAAATATTTTTGGGAAATATTTAACTTTCACACATTAACAAGTCCAATACAGCAAATGAAAGATAAACATCTTGTTAATCTACCCATCATGTCGGAACCCCTGCGCTAGAAAGGAAGGGGAAAAAAGCTGCTTTAGACAGGATTACCTAGACATAGTGACCAGCTCAAATATACAGAAGCGTGCTATACGGCAGACCAATCCAAACTCATCTCTCGGCATGTCCAGCCCACTCATTATCTCAGCTAATCATAGCAAGTGAGAAGGTTGCTGACTTTTACTGTGGCTAAACCAACTAGGCTCGTAATTTAACCATTTTATTCGTATTTATATATGGCATACAAGTTTATTATTAAGGCACATGAAAGTTCACATGTTCAAGAAAGCATTTCTGCCAAAACACACATTTTGGTCAACAACAAAAAAGTCATAATGATATGTCAAGTTTCCTGAAATGGGTCACATATTTTAAAAATCTGTAACACAAGTATTTTCAACTTTCATTCAGAACCAAAAATGAACCAGATTTCAACATCCCAAAAAGTCCAGAAAAAACAACTTTCAATATGTATTTTAAACGTACTGAAAATACTTATTTTCACCTTTCATTTAGGACCCAAATTGAACCTAACTTCAACATCTGGAAAATAGTTATTCTATTCTAGTTTTGATGGGGCAGGCATTTTGTGGTCTCGCATAGGGCAGCAGAATGGCAAGGACTGGCCCTTGCCAGGCCTATGATTTCTTACTGGGATCCAGCCAGCCGGGCGAGGATAGGAGTAAAGAGAGCTGCTTCGACAGATCTTCGCCGAGACCAAACCAGAGGAATCCTGGCTGGGGTTTGGCACGGAGTCCAATGACGGTGTCATAGATCGCCCCCCACCCATCCAAAGGCTATGGCAGTTTCCCTTTCCGAAGACCTTATGGGTCAGATTGGCACCGCCCAACAGTGAGATCCGGAGGTGCTAAGGCTTATGGCTAATGTAGCAGTTATTGATGGGAAGAGGCTACAGGATGAGGGTGATTTACATTTCCCATATTTTACTATTAGGAACAGCGTATTATATTGGGTATGTAAGAGAAGGGAGGGGGAGTTAAAACTATTGGTAGTACCAAGGTCATATCAAGACACTATGCTGCACTTGCCATACTTCCATTTATTGGATGGACATTTAGGATGGGAGAAAACAGCTTAGAGGGTACTCACCTGGTTCTACTAGCCGGGGGGTGACCAGAGACGCAGCCAAATATTGCAGGTCATGTGACAGGTGTCAGTGTACGTCCCCCAAGGCCCAATTTCGCAATCCCCTGATACCTCTTCCCATTATAGAAACACCATTCGAACGTATTGCCATGGACCTAGTGGGGCCACTGCCACGGTCAGCCCAAGGACACCAATACATCCTCCTAGTAGTGGACTACGCAACCAAATATCCCAAGGCTATTCCATTACGAACCATGGTGACGAAAGGCATAGCCAAGGAGCTGGTCATGTTGTTTTCGCGAGTAGGATTACCCTCAACTATTTTAACAGATCAAGGCACTCCCTTTATGTCGCGGCAGATGAAAGACCTATATAAGATATACAGTGTAGAGCAGATTAGAACAAGTGTTTATCACCCCCATATGGACAGAGACTGAATAAAATCATCAAGAGCATGTTAAGACGTGTAGTGGATGAGGACAGGAAAAATTGGGACATGCTGTTGCCCCATCTTATGTTTGCCCTGTGCGAAGCCCCCTGGGTCTGGTCTAGGATTTTGTCAGTGAATAGGTATGGCCTTATGAGATGAGGAATGCAAGATATGTAAACATTATTAAGTGACTAAGATACCATAGAATAGTATATAAAACAGTATATACATATGAGTAATGCCAGATATGTAAACATTATTAACGTGACTAGTTTTCCATTCCTTAAAGTGGCCAGTGATTTGAAGTCTATGCCTATAGGCAGCAGTCTCTAATGTGCTAGTGATGGCAGTTTAACAGTCTGATGGCCTTGAGATAAAAGCTGTTTTTCAGTCTCTCTGTCCCAGCTTTGATACACCTGTATTGACCTGGCCTTCTGGAAGAAAATCGGGTGAAACCAGCAGTGGCTTGGGTGGTTGTTGTCCTTGATGATCTTTTTGGCCTTCCTGTGACATTGGGTGCTGTAGTTGTCCTGGAGGGCAGGTAGGTTGCCCCCGGGAATGCGTTGGGCAAACCGCACCACCCTCTGGAGAGCCTTGCGGTTACGGGCAGTGCAGTTGTCGTACATTACATTTACATTTAAGTCATTTAGCAGACGCTCTTATCCAGAGCGTAATACAGTTAATGGAAGTAGTGTATGTCTAGTAAAAAGCCTACAAGGGGAATTTAGTTGTATTATTGTAATGGACTAAGATGAGAAGAATGCAGGGTACTGTGCAACTCCCTATTCTGGTAGAATTGCAATCCTTGTGAAGGTTTAAATCAGTTCAAGTGTTTGTGTCATTCTGTTTCAAATTAAGTTCCAACTGTATTGCTGTGTTTGCTACAATATAATAGCCTGCTCGTGTTTTCCCATAAACAATGGCTTGACTTACTTTTGATAATACCCCAATAAAGTTGAGAAAGGTTTTTTAAGGTTTGGTGTGGCTATTATTAAGCATTAGCTACTGCAAGGCTATGATATGAAGGCAGTTTTCACCAGTGCTCCAACTGACTCCCACAGTTGAACTTGAGGTGAGGAAGAATGTTTCAGGCCTACCAGAGTTAGTCCTTTAACCTAACAACATAATGCTTATCTTTATACTAAATATTCTGATAGGAAACAAATGAATTAGCCTCCTTCTGTACGTCTATATCTGTATAGCAGACGCAAAACTAAGAAGAACTGGGGCAGCAGGGTAGCCTAGTGGTTAGAGTGTTGGACTAGTAACCAGAAGGTTGCAAGTTCAAACCCCTGAGCTGACAAGGTACAAATCTGTCGTTCTGCCCCTGAACAGGCATTTAACCCACTCTTCCGTCATTGAAAATAAGAATTTGTTCTTAACTGACTTGCCTAGTTAAATAAAGGTAAAATAAAAAACTGCAGAGGTTGACACTGTGGGTTACAATGATTGCCCACTAAGGAGCCTGAAGCTCTATATAATGTGTTCTTGGGAGAGTTGTTAAGTTGATGTAATATTTTTCACCAGAACAGCTATGGGCTGGGGAATTAAGTTAGCCAAATTCCCAAAGATCTGACTTGTATAAAGTTAAGCATTCTTATTTATTTAGACATGTCATTGAATCTCGTGTTGTGTACATAGAGCACATGCCTCAAAATAAGTCCTAGTCCTTTCTCTGTTTACTGACGATGTGGGACATTAACTCTAGTACCTCCGCTCCTAGTTTTGCACCAGAGGAACTAATTATGTTACTTTTCTCTGCATAATAAAAAAAAATATGCTAATGAGTTGGAAGAAATGATTTCCTCCTGGTGTTTTTCTAGGCTAAACCATATTATTTTTGTGCTTACAATACAGCGTTTGTCCCGGAAATTCCAAATTAGGACTGTAAGGGACATGGGCAGCTATTGGGAGGGTTTATTCTCCAGGTCTTTATCCATTTTCCAGAAGCTCTTGGGGTTAGACCCACAGAGAGAGAACTGCTCCTTAAACTAACTTTGGCCTTCCAGATAGCCTGAGTGCACTTATTAATCATTTGCCTGAACGAGAGCTAATCAACCTGAGTATGCGTGTACAGAGCCTTTCGCCAAATGCAATTCTTGAGGTGGAGTAACTCTGCAAGATCACAGTCGAACCAGGGGGAACCTGTTTTTAATTCTCATTTTCTTTATGGTGGCGTGTTTGTTAGCAATACCACTGAAAATATTTTTAAAAAGAAGGTCCAAGCGTCTGACAGAGGGGATCAAGCTGATTCTATACCAATTTGCAGAGGCCAGGTCATGAAGGAAGGCTTGTTCATTAAAGTTTTTTAGCAAACGTCTATGACAAATCAGGACAGGTCGTTTCACTGAGCAGCCATTACGAACACAGGATGTAAAACAATGATCACTAAAGTCATTACAGAAAACACCAAATTGATACCTATCAGGATTATTTGTGAGGATAACGTCGAGGAGAGTAGCCTTTTCTGGGTGTTTGAAGTCATAACCTGTGTGATTGGTAATAATCTGAGAAAGATTTAGGCAGTCCCATTGCTTTAGGACTTGGTTAGGTGGTTTAAGCATGTCCCAGTTTAGGTCACCTAACAGGACCACTCCTCGGCATACAGTGTTCCTAAACTCAGTTAACACTGATCGATTATTCCTTCCATGATTTAGTGCTGGTTGTTCCTGTGATTGGGTCACATCCTTCCTCCATAGACCCATGTGCTGAGGGAGAGACGATTTTTAATTGTCCCTCAAAGGCAATCGCAATAACTCCCATAATACCAGTTGACGACACATCCACGTTCGGACTGGACGTCGACTCATGTTGATATACTCCATCTGCTACATTGGAATTACACACTGATGAGGCAACAGCAGGTGATTCCCCCACCACTGACAAGCCATCACGAACTGATTAAGACTTGTTCGATATTACTGAACCATATCCTGGTTTCAATTTACAGGTACTGCAACTAATGACGGAGGCAGACACACTTGTCAATGACACTGAACGACAACAGATGTGGGACTTAACACAGGGACATCTGGTCGACAGACTAGAAGGATTATGGGGTTATGGGTATTCATGTGGTGCTTATTCCTATGCCACCCGGAGCAGCTCCTACGTTTGTGACAATACAAAATTCCGCTTGCAGCGTACGTGGCGGTACAGGAGATTATCAACTCCCTACTAGCGAAACAGATAATCAGGGAATGTAACAGTACATACAGTGGTTCTTCCTTTAAAAGTTTTGAGCTTATGCCTTGACCATTTGTGGTAGATGGTGGCAGATTGCACCATACTATCACAAGGGGGAGTTAGAACGCTGATCTATCGGTAGTCTAAACTGTTGCACGAATTGACTATCTTTTAGTAAATGAATGGAGGGTATTTTCATTCCGGGAGTCTCTAGTCTCTGGCACTAGAGTCCTGTATCAGGCAACAACAAAAAAATGCTGGTAGTGGTCCTGGAGTTGAGGGACTTGGGTAAATACAATTGGGGAATTACACTTGACATGTGGACTGACGATTTAGGTACGGTGGGCTTTTGGTTTCTCGCCTTCTAAAACCAGAAGTAAATCATTCTAAGTAACAAACTGGATTAATTTACCAGTGTGAAAGAGTGATAGCCCCTCTATATACAGTAAAGTGAGTTTCTGAAACACGGAGTCCTTTCCTGATGTGAAGAAAAAATTTAATGAAAAAAACTCAAGCGTGAATTTGTCAGCATAAATTTGAGGGACTCCCTCGTTGATGGCTTTGGATCAAAATAAATACAGTTGAAGTCAGAAGTTTGCATACACTTAGGTTGGAGTCATTAAAATGTGTTTTTCAACCACTCCACAAATGTCTTAACAAACCATATTTTTGGCAAGTCAGTTAGGACATCTACTTTGTACATGACACAAGTAGTTTTTCCAACAATTGTTTACAGACAGATAATTCACTGTATCACAACTCCAGTGGGTCAGAAGTTTACATACTGTTACGAATCCCTTTTGGCCCGACAGTCTAGGGGGGATGGTAATGAGACCCGTAACATAACTCAGGCAAATTATAATAGTGACAAAGTAAAAGTGTGAACAAAATAACTAGGACAACTGAAATCTACTGTCAAACTCAAGGTTTATTTGAAAACACACAGCAATGGGGGGGGGAGCAGGAAAAGGGGCTGAGTTGGACCCAAGGAAAGAAACAATAAGTATTCAAAAACACCCCTAAACTAGACTAGCCTACTTTAACAGCTAACTAACCAAGAATACAGTGGGTGGTCCGCCCAGTTCTAACTAGTGTATTTAACAAAGTCTACCTACGGGTAGTGTATGCCCATGGGCAACTTGTCTTGGTGGTTTCCCACCAGCAAACAAACACCATAACCAAAAACAATACTCACAGGTGAGGACAAAGGGCTATGGAGGTGCTCAAACAAAAGAGAGGTTCATACACAAAGAGAGAGTAAAACACAGAGACCTACAGACATGGAATTTACAGAGAGATTGAGCTCTAGAGCAAACAACTGACAGGGTTTTTAAACCAAGGGAAAGGAACTGTGATATGGTAGGAAACAGGAGGAGGTGTGTCTTCTGATTGATGATTGGATTGGTGACTGATTGGGGAGTGATGATTTTCACCTGTGAGGGGAGAAGGAGAGAAAAGAACACAGGATACACACACACACACACAGGATACACACACAGGATACTGGTATCCGTAACACATACACTAAATTGATTGTGCCTTTAAACAGCATAGAAAATTCCAGAATATGATGTCATGGCTTTAGAAGCTTCTGATAGGCTAATTGACATAATTTGAGTCAATTGAAGGTGTACCTGTGGATGTATTTCAAGGCTTACCTTCAAACTCAGTGCCTCTTTGCTTGACATCATGGGAAAATCTAAATAAATCAGCCAAGACCTCAGAAAAAAAATAGTAGACCTCCACAAGTCTGGTTCATCCTTGGGACCAATTTCCAAACGCCTGAACGTACCACATTCATCTGTACAAACAAGAGTACGCAAGTATAAACATCATGGGAGCACGCAGCTGTCATACTGCTCAGGAAGGAGACCCATTCTGTCTCCTAGAAATGAACGTAATTTGGCGCGAAAAGTGTAAATCAATCCCATAACAACAGCAAAGGACCTTGTGAAGATGCTGGAGGAAACAGGTACAAAAGTGTCTATATCCACAGTAAAAGGAGTCCTATATCAACATAACCTAAAAGGCCGCTCAGCAAGGTATACTTCTGGCCCTTCTTTGGACACTGTGTTAACAACCCTCCAGGCAAGCTTCAATGCAATACAACTCTCCTTCCGTGGCCTCCAATTGCTCTTAAATACAAGTAAAACTAAATGCATGCTCTTCAACCGATCGCTACCCGCCTGTCCAACATCACTACTCTGGAAGGCTCTGACTTAGAATACGTGGACAACTACAAATACTTAGGTGTCTGGTTAGACTGTAAACTCTCCTTCCAGACCCATATCAAACATCTCCAATCCAAAGTTAAATCTAGAATTGGCTTCCTATTTAGCAACAAAGCATCATTCACTCATGCTGCCAAACATACCCTTGTAAAACTGACCATCCTACCAATCCTCTACTTTGGCGATGTCATTTACAAAATAGCCTCCAATACCCTACTCAACAAATTGGATGCAGTCTATCACAGTGCTATCCGTTTTGTCACCAAAGCCCCACATACTACCCACCATTGCAACCTGTACGCTCTCGTTGGCTGGCCCTCGCTTCATACTCGTCGCCAAACCCACTGGCTCCATGTCATCTACAAGACCCTGCTAGGTAAAGTCCCCCCTTATCTCAGCTCGCTGGTCACCATAGCATCTCCCACCTGTAGCACACGCTCCAGCAGGTATATCTCTCTAGTCACCCCCAAAACCAATTCTTTCTTTGGCCGCCTCTCCTTCCAGTTCTCTGCTGCCAATGACTGGAACGAACTACAAAAATCTCTGAAACTGGAAACACTTATCTCCCTCACTAGCTTTAAGCACCAACTGTCAGAGCAGCTCACAGATTACTGCACCTGTACATAGCCCACCTATAATTTAGCCCAAACAACTACCTCTTTCCCTACTGTATTTAATTAATTTATTTATTTTGCTCCTTTGCACCCCATTATTTTTATTTCTACTTTGCACATTCTTCCGCCAGGATAGCGGAGTCAATCACCACCTTCCGGAGACACCTGAAACCCCACCTCTTTAAGGAATACCTAGGATAGGATAAAGTAATCCCTCTCACCCCCCCTTAAAAGATTTAGATGCACTACTGTTCCACTGGATGTCATAAGGTGAATGCACCAATTTGTAAGTCGCTCTGGATAAGAGCGTCTGCTAAATGACTTAAATGTAAATGTAAATCTACCATTCCAGTGTTTTACTTGCTATATTGTATTTACTTTGCCACCATGGCCTTTTTTTGCCTTTACCTCTCTTAATCTCACCTCATTTGCTCACATCGTATATAGACTGCTTTGCTTTATCTTGGCCAGGTCGCAATTGTAAATGAGAACTTGTTCTCAATTTGCCTACCTGGTTAAATAAAGGTAAAAAAAAAAGAAAAAAAAAAGGAAGAAGCCACTGCTCCAAAACCGCCATAAAAAAAGCTGGTTTGCAACTGCACATGGGGACAAAGATCGTACTTTTTGGAGAAATGTGATCTGGTCTGATGAAACGGAAATAGAACTGTTTGGCCATAATGACCATCATTGTGTTTGGAGGAAAAAGGGGGATGCTTGCAAGCTGAAGAACACCATCCCAACCGTGAAGCATAGGGATGGCAGCATCATGTTGTGGGGGTGCTTTTCTGCAAGAGGGACTGGTGGACTTCACAAAATAGATGGCATCATGAGGTAGGAAAATTATGTGGATATATTGAAGCAACATCTCAAGACATCAGTCAGAAAGTTAAGACTTGATCGCAAATTCAAAGGCAATGCTACCAAATACTAATTGAGTGTATGTAAACTTCTGACCCACTGGGAATGTGATGAAAGAAATAAAATCTGAAAGAAACAATTCTCTACTATTATTGTGACATTTCACGTTCTTAAAATAAAGTGGTGATCCTAACTGACTTTAAACAGAGAATTTTTACTGGGATTAAATGTCAGGAATTGTGAAAAACTGATTTTAAATGTATTTGGCTAAGGTGTATTTGAACTTCTGACTTCACCTGTAAGTACCAACATTCTTTTTGATAGTCTTTAATAAAGAAATGACTGTTTTGACCAAGTTAATCTGCTCATGTTGTGCGTGTTTAATTATTTTTGACATTGTGGTCACAATGAAGAATGTAAACAAAATAAATGAAATAAATCCTATTCATAATGAATAATCAGATGTGTGTTGCAAGCTTGATTTTTTTTTACTTACTATATTAGGTATTGGATCACTAAAAAAATATAACTTTTACCGTGTAGTTTACCATTAAATGGACTAACGGGGATGTGGACATACTCGGTATTAATATCCCGAAAGAAGGAAATGATCTCGCTCAATTTTAATAGAAGTTAGCAAAAATAGTTGATGTTGATGTTGTTGCTACCATGGAAAGGAAAATAACTGTCTATTTGTGGACAAATTACCTTGATTAACTCTTTAGTCATATCACACCTTACATATTGGTTTATGGTTTTGCCTACACCTAATGACCTGTTTAAATGATATGAAAAAATAATATTCAATTTGATTTGGAATGGCAAGCCAGGCAAAATTAAAAAGGCCTATTTATATTATGAATATGAATTTGTAAGGCCGAAATTATTAAATATAAAAGCATTAGACCTCTTACTTAAGGCGTCAGTCATACAAAAGTTATACTTAAATCCGAACTGGTTCTCTACCAAATTAGTAAGAATGTCTCACCCCATGCTCAAGAATGGCCTTTTACCCCTTATTCAGATTACAACCGCTCACTTTCGGTTATTTGAAAGTGAAATCATCTCCAAAATATCGTAATTTTTTTAAGCAAGCCATATAAAGTTGGTTGCAATTTCAGTTTAATCCACCAGAAAAGACAGAATAAATAATACAACAAATATTGTGGTCAAACTCAAATATACTTAATTGATAAAAAAAAACAATATTTTTTATAAAATGTTTTAAAAGGGTATAATTTTGTAAATTATATCATAAATAGGACTGGTGGAGTTTTCACACATGCAGCTAACACAAATATATGGAGATGTTTGCTCTACCCAAAAATGCAACCAACTAATTGCAGCATTAACGCAAAAATGGAAGAGGCATGTGGAAGGGGAAAAAGTAAGGAACTTCTGTCGGCCCTACATTAAAGACCAAAATTGGTTTAAGAAAATTGTGATACCCCCTAAAACAATTAATACATTAATTAACAAAAACAATTATAATAACAAAAAAAATACTCCACCCATAACTTTTGGACTTTTTAACATTCCCAGAAGGGATGGATTATTTTAACCTACTGCAGCCCTAAAACAATGGGTTTAACACTCTGAATTAATGATTATATTGAAGCCTGAATCCGCATCTTAATGAGCTGCGAGAGCCGATCTGTTATCCGATGATTATTATTATTAACCCTGCATTATAATTGTATAAAATCCCCTTAGATGTTTTCTGTAAGATTTTACATTTCTAACTCAATATCACAGACCAGATTTGCCCTAACAAAAAATGCATCAACCCCATACAAATATATAAATGTATTATTAACCCTGCATTATAATTGTATAAAATCCTCATAGCTAATAATTTAGACTCTTACAATCCTCTAAATGTAATGAGATCTACAGGGACATTTTATTTTCATTTAGAAGCCGCCTCTTAATGAGTTCTGATAGCCGTGTCATACCAATTATTATTGGATTATTCACCATGTGTTAGAAAACAGATATTCTTTTATATATTTTTTTTTATCGAATTCAATAATATATTTGTACCACTGTAGATGCTGTGTTTTTATTTACAGTAGTGATGGACAGCTGGATGCATTTTGAAAACATGTTGTTTTTTCACAAGTGTAGCAGGTTGTGAACTCCGCAAGCATTTCCATGATGGGCTATGGGCAGGAAAATAGACCCTTCATACCTCAATTTATTTACAAAAGGATAGTCTAATAGCTCAGCTAGGTGTGAAAACAATCCCCCCAATTTGCAATGTATTAAGTACTCTAAAGTTTAACATTTCTAACTCCAAACCTCATGCAACCGCAAAATGTTGGATAAAGCATATAATGTACAGTATTTGTTCATCAACATCTTTATGCTTTTTTTTTGTATCGTCAGTTTCTCAAGCCAAAACGACTTGATGGCCTTCACCAGTTTATCGTTGCATGTAGGCTTGGCAGAGCTACAGATAAATGTTTTCAGTTGATGCCAAACAAGTTCGATCGGGTTTAAAATCAGGAGACCTACATGTAGAGATGATTTTTTTTTTTGTAGAAATACTGTAGGCAGTGGCAAAAGTGGGATGCATGCCAGCAAAGCCACTACACATAAAAACAAAGCTGACATGGCAGACTTTCTTAAACAAATGTGGTTTCTACTGACAATTGACATGTACAAACTATGGCATAAGGGGATGACAAGCGGATAAGAGGCCATCCGTAATTTTGATAAAGACATTAATGAGCAAGTGACGACGGACGTAGTCAATATAACTATTTGTTTAGTACTTTTGAAATGTACAGCGACAAATTCAGAACATCAAATCAAATCAAATGCAACCTTAGAGTGAAGTGCTTACTTATGAGCCCCTAACCAACAATGCAGTTTTTTTTTAAACAGAGTAAGAATACAAAATAAAATAACAAGTAACTAATGAGCAGCAGTAAAATGACAATAGCGAGACTATACACAGGGGGGTACCAGTACAAAGTCAATGTGCGGTGGCACCGGTTTAGCAGCGGTATTAAAGAGGGGGGCAATTTGAGTAGCCATTTGATTAGATGTTCAGGAGTCTTATGGCTTGGGGGTAGAAGCTGTTTAGAAGCGTCTTGGACCTAGACTTGCCGTTCCGGGAACGCTTGCTGTGCGGTAGCAGAGAGAACAGTCTATGACTAGGGTGGCTAGAGTCTTTGACAATTTTTAGTGCCTTCCTCTGACACCGCCTGGTGTAGAGGTCCTGGATGGCAGGAACCTTTGCCCCAGTGATGTACTGAGCCGTACGCACTACCCTATATAGTCAGGAAGTCCAGGTTCCAGTTGCAGAGGGAGGTGTTTAGTCCCATAGTCCTTAGCTTATTGATGACCTTTGAGGGCACTATGGTGTTGAACATTGAGCTGTAGTCAATGAATAGTATTCTCAAATAGGTGTTCCTTTTGTCCATGTGGGAAAGGGCAGTGTGGAGTGCAATAGAGATTGCATCATCTGTGGATTTGTTAGGGCGGTATGGGCTGTTCTTGCAGTGTACTCCCTGTACACATCAGAACCGTAGGATAAATACATGTGGCAAATGTGGCATATAAACATATAAACAATGAAAGCTCTTACAATATGCAATGATTACATTTCTCTAAAACAGGTTATAGGCTATTTGTGCACCACCAAGTTAGAACAGTAGGTGAAATTAAGAGGTAAAAATATACCAAATTATTAGGGTGAGGCACATTGAATGCCGTTTGGGTCTTGGCGTGTCAAAAAAGATACACGTCATATAACACTATTAGCTTTTAATTTGACACGTCAAATAACACAATTATATTATAGAATATTGTGTGTGCTGAATGTGCACGTGCAAGCCAAGCACCACAACTACTGCCAGTAGCACTGTCAAAGCTGTACAAAGAAAAGTAGCCAATCAAGCACCCACCCAGCCATGAACGATGTGTTTACAATACCGCGTTGGTGAAAATAGACCAAATGATTAGGGTGAGACACATGGGCTACTAACAGCTTACTACACAACATACACTTAGTATTTCTCCCTTACATATTACATAATTTATGCAGCAACATACAATACATTTTTGGACTCACCTTGTGAAGGTGGCGCAGTGGTCCTTTGTTGGCAAATTCTGTCATCAAACTTTGTCATCAAAGTCTGTCATTCTCTGGATCTAAAAAAACACAGCCACTCCATTGAAAAGCATGCTAACGCTTGAAGTTAGCCACCGATTCCTTCCAAACGACTCATTGTTGAATTTGCGGTTTCAAACGTGTTGTGTAATCTTTATGTATAATGGCTGTGCACCGATACATTTTATCTATAATTTATTTTCATTATTTCTCTTCAAATGACAAGGATTAAAAAGGATTTGCCAGTAGATTGTCGACTTGATGACAATTGATGATGACTGCTAGCTAAGATGTCCATTCAAAGCTACTGTAGATATAAAGATATTTTATGTAATTATATATGTGGCCAATGACCTTGAGCCTTCTTGGATGGGCACTTCTAATTTAACTCTATGGGAGAAACCAAGGGGCTGACATTTTCGAGCGCTAACCTTAGGATTTGGGATGAGGACTTGGTGTTGTAGGTCTATTTACCCTGCAAATTGCTCAAAGGCCACAGTTAATTAATCTGTAAAGATGATGTCATTGAATGTCTCGCCAGCTTTGATCCATGCCTGGGCCTGCAGCAAGCAAAGTTCTTTGTTTGTCAGACGAATCATTGGGTCGAAACTAGAGTACAAAACAATAGAACACACATGGTTAATGTTCTGAAAATATATATATTTATAAAATGTCTTACCCAGCCTTTCCATAAGTCTCCTCAAGGTTCTTCAACTGTCTTCTGACTGTGATTAGAGCGATGTTGATGTTGTGCCATGATGCCAGAAGATTCCAGATGGCCTTTGCCGATCGCTCATCATCTTTATTCATCAGTGACTGGATTGCTTGAATAGTCTTGCGGGAAATGGAATACAATGTAAAAATGTGCAGCAGACAGAAAGACCAGCAGTAGATTTATTTAATAATATTTTTTTGCATTATTGGGCCTACAGTACAGTATTGTAGCCTACTGTACCTGATCATTTTCCTGAGCTTTTGCATTCGACTTTACACAGGCATCTGATGATGGTGTTTGCGAATAACACTGTCCATGACCATAATCCCCAAGTCTAACAGTATTTTTGAAATGTCTCCAATAGATTTTCCGTTCCTCCTGAAAGCCCTAATCTGCTCACTTAAATGAATAGAGATCCTGGTCATGGTGCTACAGTATGTTGTTACAGAATAATCAAAGTGAGGACAATCGGCTATCTGCTGTATACTTACAGTATGGCCTATTGTAACCTGGAGTCACACCTTTCCAGTGGTGCTACCCGTTCCAGGGTTGTGACTGTAATCACCAGAGGACTTGGAAATGAGCCGGTGCTGAGAGGATCACCAGACCTAAAGGTATTTTGGGTTCAGTACATTTTCTTTAAAACAAATACATAGCCTATCAATGTGTAGGCATACTGTGTAATAAAATCAATAATTGTGTACTAAAATGTGAATGTGTTTTTGCAGAGCATACAACCATGCCGATAGACAACCATCCGTGGAGCTCAATGGCCCAGTTTCTAGGTCGGCAAAAGTATCTCCTGACAGTGACTTGCACATTCACAAAGTGGGTGGAGTGCAAAAATCTGTAGGATGGAGTTCATTTGGCTGATCCTGACACTGCTCCCTGGTCAAAACCAACCCAGCAGATGTACTCACGAGCGGACTCCCTACGGCAGGTAGGGTACGCCAAATAAAAATGTGTTTCACATTTTAAAATAAAAAATATATATACACATTTATTCACATTTTAAAATAGTCCATTTATATTTTCCAATGGGGCTATACGTTTGGGCGAGGATTTTTTCCCACCTGAGTAGCCTCATTTCACTGCCAAAATAAAAATCTAGTGTTCATCAAAATAACAACACAATGTCAAATACAGGTAGCCTAGTCAAATAATTAACATCCAATCACGTTAACCGTTACTATGTCGCGGGAATTCCACTGACGGTCCGAATGTAGCCAAACGTAGCTGCTGCTCATTCCGTTTGCTCGAAAATTGATAAATGGTTCAAAAAAAGTAAGGCCCGTGTCCATAGAGATGCATACCAGCTCTACTGGTAGTACTGCTACTACCAGCAGTACTACACTTGCACCTGTCGACGACACAAGTTGTTCTGCTTCCACGAGCACATCCAATGCTAGCATCAGTAAGTCTACATTAGTTGTTAGCCCTGCTAGCATGGAGCATTAGTGAATCTAATGCAACCGAAGAGCTAATGCCCCCTTACCTGGGAAAGCACCAAACAACAGACAGGGACGTTGGACCATCGAAGTGGCGCAAATATGATGACTACATTGATTTGGGGTTCACTCATATTGGGAGTAGTGCCTTTCCTCAGCCACAGTGTGTTAAATGTGCAAAAGTACTATCTCACTACTCGATGAAACCTTCACTCTTGCTCAGACATTTAGAAACAAAACATGCCAATTTGAAAAATAAGCCACAAGAGTTTATTGAGCAAGAATTAAGATGACTTTCAAGTAGTAAGACACGTATAAAAGCAACAGATACCATTAATAAGAAGGGGCTAGAAGAGTCTTATATGGTGATCTACCGACAATGCTGGGGGAAAAGGCCAAAAACACTATACAGACAATGCCTTCAACAAACAACACTGTTTCACGATGCATCAGTTACATGGCAGGAGATGTTTTGAAACAATTACTGCTTTGCATACAAGCCAGTGAATTCTATGCGTTACAGCTGGATGAGTCAACAGACGTGGCGAGCCTGACACAGCTCCGGGTATATGTCCGTTACGTTAATGGGGGGTCAATTAAGGAAGACATCCTCTTCTGCAAACCACTGGAAACCAGGACAGCAGGAGAGGATATTTTTTAAAGTACTGGACAGCGTTGTGACATCAAATGGACTTTGGTGGTCAAGATGTGTTGGTATCTGACCTGATGGCGCAAAAGCCATGACAGGGAGAAATAGTGGAGTGGTAATGCGCGTGCAAGCAGTTGCTCCCGACACCACTTGGGTACACTGCAGCATCCACCAAGAGGCTCTTGCTGCCAAAGGAATGCCCCTGAACTCTTGTGTATTTTCTGTACTGTGCAATGATAAGGGCAGCAATTACGCAGGTACTTTCCCGAAACGATTGACACAAACAACTGGATTCGTTGTCCCTTTCATGCCCTACCTCCAGTCCACTTACCTATATATATTGAATTTAATCAGATGCCACTGCCAGATTTATGGATTGGGCTGCGCTCAGAGTGTCCTGCCTTGGCAAATCGCGCTGTTAAGACACTGATGCCCTTTGCAACCACATGCCTATGTGAGAGTGCATTCTCGGCCCTCACTAGCATGAAAACGAAATACAGGCTAAGACTGTGTGGGAAATTATTTATGACGGAGATTCTCTCCAATACAACAAAACATTACGTAATTTCAAGCATACCCTTCTCATTAACCCGTGGTGAGTTATTCACAATTTTCAATGAACAAATATGGTTTTATATGTAAGGTGGTTAAATAAAGAGCAAAATGATTGATTATTATTATTATTTGTGCCCTGAGCCTATACAATCTGTTTGTCACTTTCCCCGAGCAGGGTTGTGACAAACTCACACTTATTCTTATGTATCATATACTGTGTGTGTGTCAGGCTTACAATGATGGCAAAAAAAACATTTGAGAGTGCAGTGACCCTGGTGCTAGAGGGGGTAATCAGCTGGAGGTTGAATGTTTGAAGGGGTATGGGACTATAAAATGTTTGGGAACCACTATTCTAAAGGCATAGAAATGTCACCTCAGCAATGAATCTGTTCAATATAAACAAATTAATCATCAACAACTTTTTTGTTTTTCATCAACGATGGGTGATTTATTCCAACATATTGTCATTGTCACAATGAGATTGGAAACATAACTCACAAGCCTATATGACCAAAAAATATCGAACAGGCTTGTTTGGGTAAGGCTCTACCAGGCTTTCACCTCACCTGGGGTTTGAAAGCCTGTGGAAGTTCCTGCCGGAAAAAGGCCAAAAGAAGCTGGAGGAGATCCAAGCTGTTTGCCCCTCCCAACAATTCGAATAGGCGTGTTCAAACAGAGGCAGAGTCGAAATCGAAAGCCAATCATGTTCAATGGTGCCCATGTCCAAGTGTCATTTCAATCAAATTATATGAACATTTAAATACATTTAAAAATCTTAAATATCCATTTTCTGAAAATATTGCTTGCAATGCTAGCACCGTAAATTAGCTTACTCTGGAAAATGTGTTCTTCTGAAGAGGGATAGCAAGGGTGGTTGTTTTTGAAAAATCTTGGCTACTCACAGACAATCAGCCAGCAGGGGCTCCACTCATACCTAATAGGAATTTCCCCATGCTTTTGAGAACAATGTGACAGTCATGAGCAAGGCCTGGAAGCCGAGGCTAGTCTAGGCCTAATCTCAAGCAGTCTTTCCAAATGAGGTGGAAGGGCTGCTTAAAGCAGCAGCTTTAATTAGGGAAGTGATGAGACAGACAGTTGTGCCAGAGACACAAACCACCTAGAGGATAGGATGATGAGAGGCTAAATTAGAGGAGATTAAACTAATACCTGTCATAAATGTCAAGAAGGTTTATGAACCTGGATATCTCCAAGCCATCATTAAACTCCACCAGCAGAAATGTATTGACCTGTCCATCAAAATGGGAGAAAAAAATTACCAGAACGTTATTGCTTTTTACCCCAGTTCTTAACATTTTGGAAATATATTGGAAGTGAAATCGAGGCGAAACTCTGATAGGCATGAAAAATTACCCCATCAACAAAAAAAAATGTTTTTGCAATTACTCCAGAGGCCAAAGAATTTATAAAAGTTTGTTGACAAACATCCTCATGAAATACAACATTAAAAACGGCCACATAAATCTTTCTATCAAATGTGTTTTACTGAGTTGGACTAGATAGAAAGCACACACATGTCAATCATCTCTGGAATGTATTTAACCCTGGGATATGTTTTAATGATCTCCCCATAATAGAAGTACTGTACACGTACAAATGGCAGGTTAGTATTTGGATCAGACTTTCCATGGTCCCGGGCATACATATGTGGTTGCGGAAAATCCCTTGAGGATTCCCTCTCTTCAATTGCAGGCAAATTTCCACATGTACAGTAGTCATACATTACAAAATGGAACAATGGTATCAAGTGCACATAGCTCTATAAAGAATACAAACAACAAAGTGGGGAATTTATTCACATTATATTACACTTTACTTTTAAATAATGGATCACGTATGCAATCAATAATGCATCGTTTTATCCAGCTTTTTTGCTGACAAAAGCAAAACAAATCTACTTGACTTCAAATGAAATCGTACCCGCTTGACTGTTTTCCCCCAGGATAATGTACCAGTGCTGTTGTGCTTTGTGTGACACTGTAACTGTACTGAGGGCTACCACACAATACAAATCAATGTGCTGTACCACCTAAGGGAAAGCCACAATAAGGTCAATATTCTAGGGTGGAAAAAGCTCATGTAAAGTTATACAGTAAGTAAGTTCTAGGCCTACAGTATGCATAATGCACTCATTCATTGACTGTTTGGGAAATGGATGTAGTTGTCATGTCCAATTTAGTGTATTGATAACTTTTTTCTCTTACGTAAAAAAGTATTTGAATCAGATGTTATTCCCGACTCTACTCTGCTTGTGTCAGCTAAGTGTGTAATTGTAAATAGCTTGCATTAGTGACTAGCATGTTTTTGCAACTCTGACAAACTCTAACTGACCTGGATTGCTTCTTCTCATACTTTTATTCTGAAATGTACTGTGAAATGACTTGTCGGGGGAACTAGACCTGTTTTAGCAAGGTCATTCCAGTGGTTGTCATGACTGAATGCTCTGATGATTTAATTTTAAACATTAATTTACCTAAGAGTTTCACGATATTGTAATAATGATTTCCTATGCTCTCTTACTGCATATTGACATTCACTTTGTCCACAGAGGCTATCTTCATTTTTCTCTACATGTTCACTTCTACGTGACAAGCTGAGAGATGTTTGAGCAAAGATACTGCCAAAAGTGGATGACGTATCCTGCCCTGACATTGGTATTTTCGCAGAGCCCTGTTCCTACAGTGCTCTGATCAGGGGAGCTGCTGATGGGCCTGCCAGACAAATCAGAGGGTAGTCATGGTTCTGTCTGCTCTTCCATTATGGCTCTTTCTCCATCTGATTGTCTCTTTCACAAAGCTGTTTGATTATTGTCAGGGCATGTGGTAAAAGGTCCACCATTTAGTTACAATATTTGACATTGTTAATTGTATAGCTGATTGTATAGCTTGACTAGCTGATCTCAAGGCAGATCTCACCAACTAATTTCTCTGTTACACACTATCATTATTCTCTTCCATATGTTTTTACTGTCACGTTGAAACCTGTCTCCTCTCTTAACCCTGGATTAAAATGGTAAATTAGCCATCTAGTTTTCAAAAGGGAAAAAACTGCATACACCATTGAATGAGAAAATACAGGGTGTTCACTGTCTGTCACACATTTCTAGGCTGGGGCATGAAAGAAGGGGGGTTGAAGTTGCATTGTGCCATGTCTCATTTTCATGCTGACAGTGGGTTGAACCTGCCTGGAATAGACAACTACTCCAAACCCCACCACTCTCCCTCCAAACACACTAAAGAAACTAATTCTGGAAAAAAAGGAACCTGGGCCAACATCCAGAGAATGTGCATTAAAAAAAGTGACATGCCTTTCTGGGGGTGTTTCATCCCCCATGCTCAAAGCAGAGAGAGGTGGCTGTATTCCCTGCAGTAAGCTGCCATGAACTGCTCACTGAGTAAGTGCTCTTAGTGTGATAGGCATGCCAGCTGGGGAGAGAATGGCTGGCCTTGCCACACACAGAGCCCTCTCCAGCATGGAATAGAAGAGGCAAGTTTTTCCCTCGCCTGTGCCCACACATTAGGTTTTTATGTTCCTGCACTTCTTGTCAACACCATGAAATCACTTCAGTTGAAAACAGTGCTCAGCAATACAAAGGGGGTTGTGTGAGGCGGATCTTGCTGAAAACCATCATAACAGTGAACTCCTGAAAGAATCTTGAATAATGATGAGTGATAAAGTTACAGAGGCATAATATCATACACCCCCCCAAGGTCCTAACTTCCCCTGTTATTGTAATTGTAAATGGTGTCTGTAACTTTCTCACAAATTATTATTCACAATTCATTCAGGATTATCCGTAATCATGGCAGCATCCAGATTAATGTAGAAGTGTTTAGAAACATATTCCATTCTTGTTTACCATAAAAGTGAATCCAAAATGACACAATACATTTTACCATTCATTTCTATTGGGCACAAAATACTCTGAAACACAACCAAAAACAAACAGCAAGCTTGATGTAATCATTGCATGCTAGGAATATAGGACCAAATACTAAACTTTTGACTACATTAATACACATAAGCAAATTTGTCCCAATACTTTTGGTCACCTAAAATGAGGGGGGGCGACTTTTAACAAAAAGTGCTGACATTCCTAAACGGTTCAACCGATATGGATGAAAATACTCTCAAATTAAAGCTGACCATCTGCACTTTAGCCCCATTCTATCATTTCAAATCCAAAGTGCTGGAGTACAGAGCCAAAACAACAAAACTTTTGTCAATGTCCCAATACTTCTGGAGCTCACTGTATCTAATGTAGTTTTTATGGCTCTGACTCACCGTCAAGAAAGGATACTTGTATTGCATTATACAATTTATTAACAATGTGATGCACCTGCCATTACATTTAATGTCACGTCAATAGCAATGTTGCCAAAGAATGCATTGGCAAAATTGTACCATTACAAATGCTTAACCTTGCTCAACAATAACCTATACTACACATCTAGATCGGGTGTGGGTTTTCAAATCTTTCTCATTTCAACTGTCAAAGTGTTATCCAATACTTAAAGATCTGAACACGACGGTCATTCTTGGTGATCAACACTACATGAGTTGGCGTACACTGGACCTGGTGCAGCTGTAACATTATTGAAAACGTATATTCTGTTGTGAGGAAATCCAATGCAGCTCACATACTCTTTCTGCTTTATTATTTGAGAGTGCAGTACTGACATCTAGTGCTATAATGTGATACTAATTCCCTTATAGGACTGACAGTGCTATTGCATAGTGATATTGCATTGACTAGAGTATTATGTTGAAGGCTACATCATTTCTGGCCAAAAATAAACAAGACACAAATGTAATGAGCATGACATTTACTCCTTACAGTTTGACACATTCATTGAAAATGCAAAGAGTAACCTAACAAGTGCCACCATATAAATGATACACCTATCATTTCAGATGATGTGTTGTTGAGCAGTCTTATCATGCCCGTTCATATTATTGATATTAGTGAAATAAAACCCACACAATCAATTAACAATAGGTGTAGCAAACAGTGATAAAAAAAAACAATCAGCCTGGATTTATAACGCAAAGTATTCCCCAGCAATGCCCTGACTTAGTTATTTTTTAGAGCAAACATTTATTGCCTCCTGTGGCAGTGTAAAATTAATCCATTCCACAAAAGGCTCCACGGAGTGGAGATTTGTGGCCCCACACAATCCTGTTAACGCTCCCGAGTGGCGCAGTAGTCTAGGGCACTGCATCTCAGTGCTAGAGGTGTCACTACAGACCCTGGTTTGATCCCGGGCTGTATCAAAACTTACCGTGATCGGGAGTCCTATAGGGCGGCGCACAATTGCCCCATTGTCATAGGGTTTGGGTGCTGTAGGCCATCAATGTAAATAAGAATATGTTCTTAACTGATGTCCTGTCGCAACTATCATTAATGCGATGACAGCTATTCAAAGAATAATTACATACCACAATTAAATTATTGCACGATTAAATTAATCAGAAACGTAACAATTAATTCAATAGTGATCTGGAGTACCGTGGGGAAAGTTTATTTAACGCATTACCGTTTCCAGAATTAACTCAAATATCGATCAGAATATTTAAATATCATAGCCCCTCAGGGGTGTGTGCTTACTCCCTGTTCACGCCCCCATCCACATCAATGGGGCTGTAGTGGAACAGGTTGAGAGTTTCAAGTTCCTCTGTGTCAACATCACTAAGGAATTAACATGGTCCACACACACCAACACAGTTGTGAAGGAGGCAAGACAACGCCTCTTCCCCCTCAGGAGGCTGAAAAGATCCTCAAAAACTGCACTATTGAGAGCATCTTAATGTGATGACTGCTATTTATTAAATAATTACCTAATACTTTTAATTATTACTCGATTTAATAAATCATGTAACAATTTACAATTTAGCAATTAAGGCACCATTGGAATAGTTATTTTTATTTATTTTTTATTTCACCTTTATTTAACAAGGTAGGCCAGTTGAGAACAAGTCCTCATTTATAACTGTGACCAGGCCAAGATAGAGCAAAGCAGTGCGACACAAACAACAACACAGAGTTACACATGGGACAAACAAACGTACAGACAATAACACAGTAGAAAAGGCTATATACAGTGTGTGCAAATGTAGTAATATTAGAGAGGTAAAGAAATAAAATAGGCCATAGTGGCGAAATAATTAACATTTAGCAATTAAACACACCAAACACACTTTAACAAGTTACTATCTCCCGACTTAAACTCTAAAGATATTATAAATATCTCACATCAGTAACAGTCAATTATTAATTATTAACTCATCAGTCTCATTCTGAACGCCGTTGACTTCGTAAATCTGCACGGTTTACAACCGACTGGTGGGAGAGGGAGGGGGGGGGGGGGTTCTGGCTATCTGTCAGCCCTGTGCCGAGCTGATCTGGCACCTTTGATCCTCGCCAAAGAAAGAGAGTCATGACACTCTGTTTCCGCAAGGCAAGTGTTACCGACGCACGTCTGTAACCAACAGGACCCTGAACAGCATCTACCACCAAACCATAAGACTGCTAAATAGTTAACCAAATAGCTACCCAGACTATCTGCACTGACCCCTTTTTCACTAACTTTTTTGACTCATCACATATGCTACTACTACTGTTTATTATCTATCCTGTTGCCTAGTCACTTTACCCCTACCTATATGTACACATCCACCTCAGTTACCTCCTACCCCTGCACATCAACTCAGTACCCCATGTATATATAGCCAAGTAATCATTATTCATTGTGTTCCTCGGCAGGGGCAGGGGCTCAACGCCCCTGCCGGTTCGTGGGGAGTATACCCCCAGCCGGCTTGCCCTGCGCCCATGTCTCGCCCCTAGATGGGGGAGGTGGGTTACAGTCACGCCTGTTCCCGCTCTTCCCCCCTGGCGCTCAAGGGCGCCAGGCTGCCCTGCATTACGCACTCCTGACACTATAATTTAAGCACAGCTGCCTTCCCTCGTCACGCACTTCAGCGATATTGGACTCACCTGGACTCACTCAATCACATGTTTATAACCTCCCCTATATTTGTCAGTTCCCCAGCACTGTTCCCTGCTGCTGCATTGTTTGTCATATGTCCATGTTACCCGTGATGCTGTTCCTGTCTTGTTCTATGTCTGTTCCCGAATAAATGTCTGACTCCCGGTACCTGCTTATCCTGTCCGGCGTCGGGCCTTACAGAACAAGTGATTGGCATGAATTTTGGGTTGACAATGAGGCTATTGTTGCTATAATTTTACTGTCAAAATAATGTTAGGAGATTCATTTGCTTACAACCTTTCGTGTATTAATACACTTGGGGGAAGTAGGTGAGCTCAGGGCGAGCATCCCCTTCCAGAGAGACATCAGGGACTATAACATACTTTCACAGAATCATGGCTCTCTCTGGATATACTGTCCCCGGCCATAGAGCCAGCTGGGTTCTCAGGACATCAAGCAGAGAGGAATAAAGAACTCTCCCTGGGAAAAATAAAGAGGGTGTATGTTTCATGATTAACTACTCGTGGTAACGTATAGGAACTCACATCCTTTTGTTCACATGACCTAGAATACCTCACAATCAAATGCAGACCACATTACCTCCCGAGATAATTATCAAACAGGAAAAACATCAGTGCAGAGACAAAGTAGAGTTGCAATTCAACAGCTCAGACACCAGACATCTGTGGCAGGGACTCCAGACAGTCACGGATTATAAAGGGAAAACCAGCCACGTTGCGGACACCGTTGTCTTGCTCCCGATCAAGCTAAACACCTTTTTCCGCCCGCTTTGAGGAAAACACAGTGCCACTCCCATGGACCGTGAGCTCTCGTTCTCCATGGCCGATGTGAGTATGACATTTAAGCGTGTTAGCCCTCGCAAGGCTGCTGGCCCAGAAGGCATCCTTAGCCAACTCCTCAGAGAATGCACAGACCAGCTGGCTGGAGTGTTTACATACATATGTGTCTGACCAGCTCAAATCGGGCTTATGTAGCAAAATTTGAAGTTATGATTTTTACATTGGATAAAAGTAGAGACAGAGCTACAAAATGGTATATCATACAATACAAACGATGGGAAAGTAATTTTGCTTTGAAAGTTGATAAACCTGTAAACTCACTTCTGAGAATATGGCCTTTGAATGTTTTGGTACTTCTACTGGAGAGCCCTTCTTTGTCCACACCCATTCAGCATCGTTGATTAAAATGTACTAACAGCAGCAGCCAAGCACCCAAGATAACTTGCCGGCAACTTCCAGACATCAAAGTGAGAGAGAACAGCTCACTGCACATTACTCGCCCTAGCAGAGCTGGTTAGGCTGTTATGTTATCCAGAGTGTTGGTGACTGCAACTGTGCTGTCAGATTGTCCGTTCGTAAATTCAGAGCGTTTCCCATTCAGAGCATTCGTAAATTCATCATTTATTCTGCGCTCTCTGGCACACTCAGATGAGAGTGCTCTAAAATCAGAGTAGATAGCCAGACTGAATTTATGAATGCACCCGAAATGGTTACTTGCGTAGTGGAGATAGCTGGCTAGCTAGCTAGGTAAACAATTAAACTTAATCATAACTCATGACGTTACTACCCTGCATGAATCTGCAGGTAGCTAGCCAACCAGGTTCAATGTTAGCTAGATAACATTAGGCTATAGCTAGCCAAGTAAATTACTCTTTCTGTCAACATTAGAAACATGTAACATCTGATAATGTAGATAGCCAGACCATCTTACCAGTATAGATCATTTTAATTTTGTAATTTTCTATTTAACCTTTAGTTAACTTTATTTTATTTTAATCATTGGACGTGTCTCCTGTTGGATGCCATGGTTGCCCTTAGTTTTAAGATGTAACACGGAAACTATCATTCTCAAATTCCACTGATTTTAAAACTCAGTCCTCCAGAAAGTGGAGCAACACTTATGTAGTTTTAATACACAATACATTGTGAAAAAAGCCACTTTAGACAGACCGAAGTATGCTATATGGCTATTCCAATCTGAAGTATACTATATGGCTATTCCAATCTGAACTCATCTCTCGTCATGTCCAGCCCACTCATTAGCTCAGTCAATCATGGCTAGCAGGAAGGTTGCTGACTTTTTCTTAGGCTAAACAAACTAGGCTTGTTTAAATGAAACAATTTTATTCATATTTACAGATATCTGTAGGTAACAAGGAGAACCAATCTCCAGTGTCTTTAAACAAAGGATTTAGTATTCTAAGCTGCATTAGTATTTTTGTACAAGCTAGCAGTAAATGAACTAGAGACAGATATTCTGCGCCATGTATATCTTGATGTCTGTTGCATGAAAGCAAAATGTGCCTTTGAATACATTCTCTCATCTGTGATTTATCATGAACATCCAGGAGGATGGACTTTGCTATAAAATGCCTTGGCTTAGTCCTGCTGGTTGGGCTCTCAACGAATCACCTACTCGTTGACAAGCTCCATTACTGCAGTAATTAAAAAATAAGGTTTATTGTTTTGAAGAAATGTAAAAGTCTCTCTTTTTGATTACAATAATTACACAACTGCATGACCACGCATGTCTCCAACTCAAACATCAAGTTTGCAGACGACAAACAGTGGTAGGCCTGATTACCAAAGATGACCAGATAGGTTGCCGACCCCTGCCGTAGGCTCTTTTTTGTGGAGTGCCAATTAAGAATGTATCCCAACATTTAATCCTAGGGTTAGGGTTATCACCAATTTATTTTAAGAATGTGAAATGTCAGAATAATAGTAGAGAGAATTATTTATTTCAAATTGTATTTATTTCATCACATTCCCAGTGGGTCAGAAGTTTACATACACTCAATTAGTATTTGGTAGCATTGCCTTTAAATTGTTTAACTTGGGTCAAACGTTTCAAGTACCCTTCCACAAGCTTCCCACAATAAGTTGGGTGAATTTTGGCCCATTTCCTCTGACAGAGCTGGTGTAACTGAGTCAGGTTTGCAGGTCTCCTTGCTAACACAAGCTTTTTCAGTTCTGCCCACAAATTTTCTATGGGATTGAGGTCAGGGCTTTGTGATGGCCATTTCAATACTGTGACTTTGTCAATGTCCATTTGGAAGACCCATTTGCGACCAAGCTTTAACTTCCTGACTGATGTCTTGTATGTTGCTTCAATATATCCACATCAATTTCCTCCCTCGTGATGCCATCTATTTTGTGAAGTGTACCAGTCCCTCCTGCAGCAAAGCACCCGCACAACGTGATGCTGCCACCCCCTGTGCTTCACGGATGGGATGGTGTTCATCGACCTTGACCAACCTCCCCCTTTTTCCTCCAAACATAACAATGGTGATTATTATTATTACAATATTTTTGTTTCATCAGACCAGAGGACATTTCTCCAAAAAGCACGATCTTTGTCCCCATGTGCAGTTGCAAACCGTAGTCTGACATTTTTATGGCGGTTTTGGAGCAGTGGCTTCTTTCTTGCTGAGCGGCCTTTCAGGTTATTTAAGTTGATAGAAACTCGTTTTACTGTGGATATAAATACCTTTGTACCTGTTTCCTCCAGCATCTTCACAAGGTCCTTTGCTGTTGTTCTGGGATTGATTTGCACTTTTCGCTCCAAAGTACATTCATCTATAAGAGACAGAACGCGTCTCCTTCCCGAGCAGTATGACGGCTGCGTGGTCCCATGGTGTTTATACTTGGGTACTATTGTTTGTACAGATGAACGTGTACCTTCAAGCATTTGGAAATTGCTCCCAAGGATGAACCAGACTTGTGGAGGTCTACAATTTTTTTCTGTGGTCTTGGCTCATTTCTTTTGATTTTCCCATGATGTCAAGCAAAAGGCACTGAGTTTGAAGGCTTGTTATGGCAAGCCTAAATAAGTTCAGGATTAAAGATTTGCTTAACAAGTCATATAATAAGTTGCATAGACTGACTCTGTGTGCAATAATAACATGATTTTTGAATGACTACCTCATCTCTGTACCCCACATATACAATTATTTCAAACACAGATTCAACCACAAAGACCAGGGAGGTTTTCCAATGTCTGGCAAAGAAGGGCACCTATTGGTAGATGGGTAAAAAAAAAAATTAAAGCAGGCATTGAATATCTCTTTGAGCATGGTGAAGTTATTAATTACACTTTGTATGGTGTATCAATACATCCAGTCACTACAAAGATACAGGCGTCCTTCCTTACTTACTCAGTTGCCGGAGAGGAAGGAAACCCCTCAGGGATTTTACCGTGAGGCCAATGGTGACTTTAAAACAGTTTGAGTTTAATGGCTTTGATGGGAGAAAGCTGAGGATTCTCTTAAATGATGTTGGATGTGGCTTATGGTAGAGAAATTAACATTTAATTATCTGGCCACAGCTCTGGTGGACATTCCTGCAGTCAGCATGCCAATTGCACGTTCCCTCAACTTGAGACATCTGTGGCATTGGGTTGTGTGGCAAAACTGAACATTTTACCTTGGTCTTTTATTGTCCCCCAGCACAAGGTGCACCTGTGTACTGATAATGCTGTTTATTTAACTTCTTGATATGCCACACCTGCCAGGTGGATGGATTATTTTGGCAAATGAGATATGTTCACTAACAGGCATGTAATACAATTTGTGCACAACATTTTAGAGAAATAAGCTGTTTGTGCATATGGAACATTCCTGGGATCTTTTATTTCAGCTCATGAAACATGGGACCAACACTTTACATGATGCATTTATATTATTACTCAGTGTAAATTAAGAGATGTACCATGGGCCTACATACTGAATTTTGTGTTATTTCCAAAGTTTTCAAACATTTCAAAGGAGGAAAATCTATCCTGACTGATAATTAATTAATAAATCATCTATCCTGACTGGAAATTAAGGAAAATTTGTTCAACATGAGAAAAGACACCTACCGGTACATACAAAGTTGATGTTTTCTACAGCGCTACCTATAGGCCAATCGGTGCCGTTATTTTTTGGCCATGTCTAGTTTGTTCCGAATTAGAAAAAATATGCCAAACTATGCTTGAGTTATTTGAACATGTCAAGGGGGGGGAATAATTCACAGAATAAGAATAGGTTTCACAGCTTCACAATAGATTTCATATATTTATTTTTTTACTATGAAGATTATTACATCCAGTGATCGCTGAACCACTCCTTCCTGAATAGAAACCGATGAAATGAAACTGAGTGAACATGTTAGAGTTGACCCTTGTGACGTGACGATGGGAAGGGAGGCTCTTATGTTTACACATCAATGCGTGCAAGAGCAGTTGCGAACTGTATAATCTAGCATCATTTAAATGTTTCGCGTTCTTTTCTTTATAAATCTAAAATCGCAACTTTGTAAATCGAAAAATTAAAGCGTGCAAAAGGGTAACGACGTTACCGAGAGATTCAAGACCGTAGTTTTGCACTCATAGTGTTGTAGCTAACGTTACCCAGCTAGCATTACATTAGCTTAGGTGTCATGGACGAGCTAGCTGTTGAAGTCAGGGGGACGAGTGGGGCTTTTTACAAGGTGGGTTGGTAACGTTAGCTAGATGCTAGTTCTAGTATTTGAATGCGTTTCTGTTGTACAGCGGTGTCTAGTAAATATGTTGCGTTTGAGTCCGCCAGTGAGCTATCTTGCTACAGCTAGCTAGCTAGGGGGTAACGCGTCAGGCCCAGACAAGACAGCACAGGCTTATTCTGCCAGACGTGCAGCCAATGCTAGCTAACAACACATCTGAAGTTGGTTCAATAAGGCCATAAATAATTTGAGTTTCATGCTGTTGGTGGTATTTGTTATTTCGTCGAGTAACGTTAGTTTCAGCTGTTGGCTAGTTAATATTGCAACGTTAATAAGACTTGCTATCTAGCAACAGTCAATGAGATTAAAATCTATTTGGCTTTGACCTCTTGTTGGCTCAATAACTGTCTGCTTCATGTCTTGTTTTTTCTCAACCCTTTTCTCATTTTAGGGATATTTGAAGGATGTTCATGAAAGTGCTGTCACCGTGTCCTTTGAAAACAAGTGAGTGTTTGGTTTCCGGCAACATAAGCCAATTAGCTAACGTTAGCTAGCTAGCGTTCAAATCTAATGTGGCCTATCCAGCTAGCCAACTAGCTAGCTACTGTAACTAGTTGGTAGTTACAGTAGTTAGATAAATAGCAACGCAGTATGCTACTTTGAATCAGACCCAGGCATTGAGTAATAGTTAACCACCATGGACTTACATGTCTACTATAATTAGTTGTACTTGCAAATAACAATTGGTAACTTCTCTTTTAATTGAACAATAGTGTGTGTGCACCGCACACTTGTTCAGTCGTTGATTAATTTCCCCTTGTGAAGTGCCCTGGTTTCATTTGTTTATTTCTATTCTTTCAGTTGGCAGCCAGAACGTCAAATTCCCTTCCATGATGTTCGATTTCCTCCACCCACAGGTTTTCAGAAAGAGATAAACGAGAGTGATGAAGTTGAGGTATGTGCTGTAAGTAATGGATAAGGACTTCCCTCCCACTGGTCAATGTCAATTAAACCCAATACTTTGCTGATTGCTAGTAGGCTAGGATATACAATGGCAGCTCGATAGTTGTGTGTTTCTTGAAAGCAGAAGGGAACTGCTGTTTTGTGTTCTTTCTGTTTGGTTATTCACAGGGGTTTGGTGAATGTGTATCGCAAACAATTGAAATGGATATCAGTGAGAATAACTCCACAAGATGTACTTAATTAATCAAATATTATCCACTGTTCTATCCACAGGTTTATTCTAGGGCTAATGATAAAGAGCCATGTGGGTGGTGGCTGGCGAAGGTCCGGATGGTGAAGGGAGAGGTAAGTCCAATGCAGCGGTTCAAGTGAGAGTTTGCATTAATTTATTATTATGTAGCTATTGTAATCTTATCATGATGATCCCCATGTAAGTCTCTTCTTCTCAGTTTTATGTCATAGAGTATGCAGCTTGTGATGCCACGCTCAATGAAATAGTCACATTAGATAGGTTACGGCCTGTCAACCCAAACAAGACAGCTACAAAAAACTCCTTCCTGAAAATTCACCTAGACGTCCCAGAGGACTTGCTGCAAATGTAAGTAGGCCTATTCTTCAAGGCTTTTTCAAGTAAAGTACTAGATTTATGTTGTCATTGCTGCCGTATGTGTGACTATTGGTTTTGAGGCTTATGTTGGACTATTACTATTGGGCCAAAACTGTTTTCTGTTCATAGGTGTTCGAAAGACTCTCATAAAGATTTTAAGAAGGCAGTGGGAGCATTCAATGTCACTTATGACTCAGACAAAAGACAGCTTGTTATTCTGGTATGTTCAATTCTTTTTCTGCCTTCTAAAAGTTTCACACCTCAGTCCCTGTTAGGTATTGTTTCATACAGTTCCCGCATAATTTCTCTGATTTTAGTCTGTGAACGAGATTACAACCAAAAGGGCGCAGATGCTGAGCGACATGCATTTCCGGAGCCTGCGCACCAAGCTGTCCCTAATGCAGAGGAACGAGGAGGCTAGCCGCCAACTGGAGGTACTTAAAGTTTAAGCACACTCGCAAGTCAAACACATTAGCTAGATTTCCATCCAATTGGTGACAGATTTTCATGCAAATGTTCTAAAATCTGCATAACAATATGCACACAATATTTCATCGCATTTTCAACTCTGCTGATGGTTTTCTCACACAAATGTTGTGTTTATATAGCGAGTGTGCCCACTTAGGTATTGGCGCGTATAGCCTACATGAGATTATTATTATTATTATTATGGAGAAATATTATTTGTATTTGTCAAACGGCAGCCAATAAGACCCTCAATATTTATTGGAAAGCAGTTTCAAGCTCATCACCTTGTACTTTCACCACCCTCTGAAGTTCGTCATCATTGATTTAATCTGTAGCCTAATAAACGTCATGCTTTCCAGACTGGTCATAGTGGGAGGATCACACAAGTCCCCAAGTTTACTTTGATATGATGGTTATTATATAAATATTTACTCATAAAAGCATTTCCACTGACATTTCTCTTGTAATTCATTTTACTAACACAAAGATCCTACCTTGTCTAGCGTATTATTTTCTGTAAGTCTACCAAAATACTTTCTGTTTCCATCAGGCCTGTCATTAATTTTTTTTTTTTATCCGACATGTACTTTACTCGCAGAAAAAGATTGAAATGAAATCTGTTTATTGTTGCATATTAAGACAAAGCCATGTTAGCGTTGTTAACCTCAATAGGCTCTGTCTCTGCATGAGGTGAACTATGGTTAAGCTATGCGTGGGGTTATGGTTTGTGTGCAGAGCTCTCGGCAGCTGGCATCTAGGTTCCATGAGCAGTTTGTGGTCCGAGATGACCTGATGGGTCTGGCCATCGGGACCCATGGTGCCAACATCCAGCAGGCCAGGAAAGTACCTGGGGTCACCACCATAGACCTGGACGAAGAGACCTGCACCTTCCACATCTATGGCGAGGTAGGGAACTCACCACACAACTAGCACAAATATGGAAGCTCACAAACCTCTACTCACAAGCTATATTTACTTGGTCATACTAGTGATGGACATGCATGTATTTTATCTCCTCTGGGTATGATTCAATTGCAGGATCAAGAGGCAGTGCGCAAGGCTAGGAGCTTCTTGGAATTTTCTGAAGATGTCATCAAAGTACCAAGGAATTTAGTGGGTAAAGTAGAAGATGATAAAGTTGTGTTCTGTTTGAAAAGTCATCAACTCAGTCTCCATTTTATCATCATTCATAATCTAATACCACATCTCCTTTGCCAGGGAAAGTCATTGGAAAAAATGGGAAGTTGATCCAGGAAGTAGTGGATAAATCTGGTGTTGTTCGAGTTCGGATCGAGGCTGAGAACGACAAGAAGCCACCTCCAGTGGATGAGGTAAGTGGCTAGAATCAAATTAATTCTGTATTCACTTTAATTGGTTTCTACTGATGACTTTGGAGCCACTCTGTCCTCATTAGATCCTGTCTATTTATTTCTCTTACAGGGCATGGTGCCGTTTGTCTTTGTGGGTACAAAGGAAAGCATTTCCAATGCTAAAGTACTGTTAGACTATCATCTCAACTATCTGAAGGTTAGAAGCTTTCCCCTATTGCTTTGCTAAAATTTGCAACACGATTATGTTCCTTTTTATGGATGTTAAGATAAATGCCACTTAGCAGAAGCTTTCATCCAAAGACTGATATCAGGAGTTTGTTTACCTTTCTATTGACTGTTGACTTCATCGGAATGATAGGTTCTGCCTAACATTCACTATTAGATATATAGGTTACTTTTAAGGAAGTAAGTTATTGGATACAGACACACTGTCTCCATGTAGGAAGTGGACCAGCTGCGCATGGAGCGGCTGCAGATAGATGAGCAGCTGAGGCAGATTGGGGGAGGAGGCCCCAGGGCCCCGGGGACTGGACGGCCTGACAACAAGATCTTCATTGTAGACAACGGTGGCATAGGCATGATGGGCATGGGCTCCCAGAGAGGAGGGAAGCCGTTCAGCAGGGGAGGAGGAGGCCGTGGACGACGCGGTGGTCCCCCTTTTACCTCCGGTATGTAACTGGAAAGGGTGGAGCCTGTATCAGCATGTACAAATGGAACAGTAGGCTATGTCCAGAAGGCACTGATTGTCTATGTTTTACTGTATGTTCATACGCAACAAGTTCAGCCTATATGGAACCTTATTTCCTTATTTTTTTTCACAATACTATGGCTGTATGGGACTGAGTGGAACTTGGTAAATTGGTGATTTATTTACAGGATAACTAATTATCGCTCTCACCAGGCACCAACTCTGAGGCTTCCAATGCGTCCGAGACCGAGTCGGACCACAAGGACGAGCTGAGTGACTGGTCTCTGGCCCCCACTGACGAGCTGACAGGGGGCTTCCCCAAACGACCCGATACACGCAAGAGAGGGGGAGGAGGGCCTCGCGGACGGGGAGGGAGAGGAAGAGGAGGCTTCAAAGGTCTACTATCCATATTCGAACTAGCCTATCTATTGTTACTATAATACCCCTACTGTGCAAGGGCCCCTACTGTGTATATAAATGCATTCGTTGCCTTAGGGTTTTATGTACTGCTGTATGAGTCAGAGTAATGATACAATCATTCTGCCATAATAACATTTTGAGGTCCTGTATATTACCTTGTCTGTCTCTGTAGCTGAAGACATCCAGTGGACTGAGTCACGTTCACGGAATACCAGAGACCCTAAGCTAAGGCCTCAGGAAGATTCTTTGCAGGTGAGGAATTCCAGAAGCACCAGCTGTTCTTTGTTCCTGGCAGCGGCCTCAGTTGCTGTGTCATAACACTACCAGTAGATGTCACCATGTACCGTTTCAAGACCTCTGGGAAATTTAGAAAATAATACAATTTGCGCTTTGTAGGAACTTGATTTTGTCATTTGGTTATAAAATGAGCCATTTTGGTCACACAACAGGAGCCGTTTTGCAACTTAGTCAATGACCTCTGACAGATGCTTAACAGGTAGCAGATAATGGATCCTATCAGATATTTATGTAGTTAGTGCTGTATACTAACTATTGTACAATTTATGCTCCCCGCATATACAAACCACGAAGACTGCCCGAATGCAAGATAGTTATTTTGATGGCTCACACGGTGAGTCTACTGTAGCCTACTGTACATGGTAAGCTGGTACACGGATGAGGATTTTTCTACAATATTCATAACATTTTGACACAATTACAATCTTTATATAAAAAAAATCGAATTACATACATTTATTTCAGTGAACAGTATCAAGCCAGCAGCAGAGGAATTATCTCCTCTAACTCTCCCCAGTTTTATCTTTCGGCTCTCACTGTCTAGCTGGCTAGCTTTAGGATATTTACTAGCCCATACCAGAGAGCAACTTTGCTATGTTATTGACATATGGCAGTACACAAACAAAATCTAGCTCACTTATTTAACTAGTTAGAAAGAAACGACCACAAATTCCTTCAGAAACGGAGGGGGAGAATAGCTGGCTATAGCAAGCCAATGTTAGCTGATGACTCTTCAACAAGAAGCCACTTTGACAACATTTATCCTACGATCAAAAAATAATCTTTCCCATTGAACAAAATCCACAATTCACAGTTCTGAAGAAAGCCTGTCTCTGGGACTTCACCAAAATGACCCCAGATCTGCGATCAGATCCATGACCAAAGCGTCGCATTTCAATTTAGCCCGCAGGCAGGCTCTATAGAAAACTCCCCTGGCGCCACAGACACTTTCCAATGAGCCATCCACACACACACACACAGAGCCCAAATGCAGACAGCCAGCAGCTCCCAAAACACAATTCATGCGGCAAGCTCCATAAATAGACAAAACTTTCCCATTGAGCACAATCCACCCCTCTAAAGAAACCTGCCTCCTTTCTCCAAAATTTCTCCAGCTCCACGATCGAATACATGGCCGATGCGTCTCATTTCAGTTTAGCCCGCCATCTACACACAGACCCCACATCGGTCCCAGCCTCGGCTCTATACAGAAACATTGACTTCCATCGCGACTCTATTCCCATAGGCTTGTACTTTCTATGACATCACCAGCAGTTAGCTTTCTACAGCTGGTAGACATTCGGTTACTTTGATGTTAATCAGTGTTTTTTAGGTGGAAGACGTGAACTTAATGCGGTAGCTCTTTCACTTACACAGTGAAGCCCTGATAAGGCTCTGTCTCTACTGGTGCTGCTGGCTGTTCGGGATAGTCACGTTGTTGGTAGGGACAGTATCCACTTTGGAAAAGCAACGTTTTGCTGAACCCTCCTTCCGTTGTTGATGGCCATGGAAGTTCTCAAGTCTTGAAATGTGCCCTGCAGATTGAGATGCCCAATTCAACCTCGTCATTCTCAAAAATGTTTTTCACTTTTTACAAAGTGTTTCATTTGCGTGGCCATAGAGGCATAGCAAGTGTTTCCACACCCTACTACTAAAAAAAGCTTGGCCATCTTGATTAATTAAAATGCAATTGTTAGTTCGCTCCATACTACTAACCCACAAGTTTATTTTTATTTTTTACCCACGAGTAGATGAAGGGTGAGCATGGATTTTTATTTCCTCACTGTGCAGCTGACATTGTGATTGTTTCCAAAGTTAGTGCTGATTTGGAGAACCTCAAATCCAACTTTTAGGGGAATATTACAGTATTATACAAATGTATTTCAAAGTTTGTGATTTGTGAATGTCTTCTTGGGGTGCTCTAATAGTCATATTTGCATTTCTGACATTGAGAAATGGTTCCTTTATGCCCTTTTTCATTTAAATTGGGGAGACGTGAACAAAAGTTCGAGCTCCGACCATTGGGTTTTTCACCACATGACTGATAGAATTGATAGAAGTGCCGATTTTTAATGGTCATCTGTGGCGTGTGCAAACGTAAAGTGATAGCACATTAGCCGACTATTCTCCAGGAGAATCTAATATAAATGCATCTGGCTGTCGGACAGCCTGCTCCAAACTCTAATTCACCTGTAAGTGACGCTACTCCGTTGTCCTGCATCTCCCCAATCTACCAGCTCATACAGTATTCTCTGGTCCCACAGATCCGAGTGGACAGTAACAATGAGAGGAGTGTGCATGCTGCAGCCAGAGGTCCCCCTGGCCCCGCAGGCGACGGAATTGTCCCCGGAGCAAACCGACAGAGACCCATCAAAGAGCGACCTATCAAGAAGGAGAGGCAGGAGGGCCCTAGTGGTGAATCCACTGCTGTGCCCCCGGTGGTGGTGAACGGGGTGTCGTAGATGGGGCCGACGGAAGGCACCCTCGTCTTTCTCACACACACACACACACACACGTCTCTTTCACACACACACCACGCCATCAATCCAGAAGCTTCTTCATTAGAGACACTTTAGGCCAAAGAGGACAGGTCAGGGCTGAAATTAAGCACACTTTGGACAAAGCAACTCCGACAGTGGCAGGTGGATGGGGTGTTGGGTGGGTTACTGTGTACAGGGAAGGAGCCATCTACGCTTTTAGGTGTTAACGGGAGAAGGAAAACTGAGACTGCAGTCTTTTTCTAATTGACATTGTTGACAACTACCTATCAGATGATTAAAAGCTGTGGGGAGAAAATGTTTAAAACAAAAAGAGGGGCCTCCATGATGAATCTGGATTTCTAAAAGGATATGGTTTTCTATCACTTGTTCGTGTACAGTACTAGCCTTTTCTCCGGCTAGAGGGTTGGATTGTTTGGTCCTTCCTGCCTTCTCTTTCCATCATGATGTGTTTATGGAGCCGTGTGTCACAGTGGAATATAGAACTCATTACCATGTGAGGTCACGGCTGCATCATTAGCAAAAAAAAAAAAGAATAACCCTCCTCTCTGATCTGTGCCTTTATCTCGTGTGGATAGTATCACAAATAGAAGTCAATCAGGGAAGAAGATGACATTGGAAAACAGTAATGGATTTTACTCATGTAGTGAACACACAGCTCACCTTCCAAAAAAAATGAAAAGTTTGTCTTTTTAACCTTGCGATGCATGTAGGCTACATCCTTTATCATTGGTTTCGACATTGGCGACAGTCAGCAATCTTGAGTTTTCCAAAGCGTTGCTTGGTTTCTGTTTCCTAGTGCTGAATATTGCTTGAATAGGGATGATGATTTTTGTAGCCAATGATAAAGCATTTCTCTTTTTTAAATGGTGGAATGACCATGAATTCAATATCTATCTTACCATAGGATCACAGTGGAGAAAGATGCTGTGAGTTTATTTGTGTGCATTTTTATTCAAGTCTCAACAGATTCATGTCATTTCACACTGGCTACATTTAATGGAGACTATTAGATTCAGATAGGACTCCATATCGTCAACACTGTACAGTACCTTATGACAGAAGCACTTATATATGGACCTTTTAACATGAACTATGTCGAACTGGGGAGTGATATTGAGCACATGGTCCTTTTGCCATACATTGACCAACAATCACTTTCCCTGTTGGTTTTTCATTTAAAAGTGTCAATGGGAAGACTGGTACACACATCTCTCTCCAACCCTAATATATTGTTCATAAGATATTGACAATTGGTCATTAGATTGTAAATTATATAAAGGGGGTGCATACTGTATATTATCTCATTTGTTTAAAATACTTTTTTGCTATTTTGGATTGAACTTCAAATGTGCACTTATCATTCTTTTTGGTTTATTTGCAACTACTAAATAATATGAACCATAATAAACAATGATGTGATAAGATTTCTTCAGCAGGTGAATCACATGAATGCTGTCAACAATATTACCACGTTTAGATAACCCTATAGCTAACTCTGAGTCTCATGTACCTTTGCCGTATGGAGGATGAAGTTTAGTCCCATGTTATAACCATATGTCTTATATTGGATCAGTGCTTGTGCATTAAAACTTTAGTTTACAGTTGAAGAAGAAAAAAAATACTGTGAGGGTATTCCTAGTGTCTTGTTTTAATAATTTTTGTTTTCTTGTTTACACTCTAAATTGCAACATTGGATGATGTACAGCCAATGGGCATCAGTGAACAGCTGTCTGAGCATCTCTTGTGTTGCTGTTTTTTGCCAATGTCCAATGAGGAAAATTGTCTTTCAGCAGGCTAACAGCCACTGCTCTCCCCAGCGTTAACAGTCAATAATTGAACTGGCCCCAGTCTGACTCAGTCTTTGGGATTTTATATAAATTAGATAAGTATGATGATGAAATTACATTGACATTAATTGAATATTTTGTACTAATAGCGGAGGGGTGGGATAAGCAAAAAAAAAAAGGCTTTTAAAACAGAAAATGACGGCAGGTTTAGCCCAGTTTAATGGTGCAGACTTGGAAGAGATGTTTGATCAGATCGTTATGAACGGCTTGAGCAAAGTGGGCCATGGTCTCTTCAGAATGGCACCATCCATCTGGGACTTTATCTAACCCTGCCTGGGGCATAAATGGTTTACTCAGTATTTGAATGACATTCATCTATCTGACGCAGACCGTAAACTGACAAGATGTTGCAGATCAGCTCACAGTCTACTCTGTTGTCAAGGTCAAGTCACAGTGTTGCCAAACAGACTGTTTTCTAGTTATTTATTTTGGGAACGTATACGATTCAAGAAAAATACAATTGTAAAACATTTCGTCTTGCACACATTGTAGGGTGTTGTGTTTTGAAAGCAGAACTGAAACCAGAAATACTGTAGATAGTGAACCAACTGGGTAGACTGACCTTGTATGTTACACCACTTTGGGCAATATTTTCTTTGTACATATTAGTGGAACAGATTGGGCTTTATGTTGACATTGTCTGGTTATAGTGCAATATATTTTGTATGCAAGCAGTTTCAATAAATAAAGGTTGATCTTCCTCTGCTACTTTAGAGTATTTTATTTATTTTGAGCTCTACATATAAAACGTTGGTGGCTATGGATTGGACAACAATTATCAGGATAGTTAAATTTTTGTAGCCATATTTCATCCAAGAACAGCAGCTTCAAATATGTAATGATACTTTGAACCCCTGACTATGAAAAGCTGTCTACTTTTAGAATATTAAAGTGTTGCACCCTCTGTAGCCATCATTATTATCTGACCCTGCTGGTCGTCTATGAACGTTTGAACGTATTGTAAAACAATCTGGCCTTAATGGTCACGTACTCTTAAATCTCTACCTGGTATAGCCAGAAGAGGACTGGTCACCCCTCGAAGCCTGGTTGCTCTCTCGATTTCTTCCTAGGATCCTACCTTCTCAGGAGTTTTTCCTAGCAACTCTGCTTCTGCCTCTGCATTGCTTGCTCGTTGGGTTTTTAGGCTAGGTATCTGTAAAGAACCTTGTGACAACTGCTGATGTAAAAAGGGCTTTATAAAATACTTGTGATTGATTGATTGATTGATTCTTTCCCAAAGGAAACCTGACAAAGAACCATGGAGAAGGAGATGAAGGACTGTGGCCTGTTGTGAAAACCCTCCCCCAAAAGGCAAAAAAGTAGTAGTGGTGCTTTCTCCTGGAAGGCTTATGTTCCACATAGGAATGAAGAGGATTAAGTATGTAATTAAGGATTTTGTACGATACAGTACACCTAAATATAGGGACTTGTGCAGGACACATTTCAGTACCACTGGTACGTATAGTAGCTAGGTCATTTATTTGAAGAGCGCCAATGGGAGTCTCTTTTTTGACCACGTGGTGGAGCCCTGGCACAGACTTAGTCCAATCCAATTAGCCTTGTGCCAAAAATTGGTTGTTGCACATTGAGCAGTCATGACATGAACTCAAGAATCGCAACTTCTCCAAAAGATATATGTCGATTATACTGAGCACAAATCAAAGAGGGCCCACACTCTTTCTGTCTCTCTCTCTTATATATATATATCAAGCTGAACCTCGGCAAGACGGAGCTGCTCTTCCTCCCGGGGAAGGACTGCCCGTTCCATGATCTCGCCATCACGGTTGACAACTCCATTGTGTCCTCCTCCCAGAGCGCTAAGAACCTTGGCGTGATCCTGGACAACACCCTGTCGTTCTCAACTAACATCAAGGCGGTGGCCCGTTCTTGTAGGTTCATGCTCTACAACATCCGCAGAGTACGACCCTGCCTCACACAGGAAGCGGCGCAGGTCCTAATCCAGGCACTTGTCATCTCCCGTCTGGATTACTGCAACTCGCTGTTGGCTGGGCTCCCTGCCTGTGCCATTAAACCCCTACAACTCATCCAGATCGCCGCAGCCCATCTGGTGTTCAACCTTCCCAAGTTCTCTCACGTCACCCCGCTCCTCCGCTCTCTCCACTGGCTTCCAGTTGAAGCTCGCATCCGCTACAAGACCATGGTGCTTGCCTACGGAGCTGTGAGGGGAACGGCACCTCAGTACCTCCAGGCTCTGATCAGGCCCTACACCCAAACAAGGGCACTGCGTTCATCCACCTCTGGCCTGCTCGCCTCCCTACCACTGAGGAAGTACAGTTCCCGCGCAGCCCAGTCAAAACTGTTCGCTGCTCTGGCCCCCCAATGGTGGAACAAACTCCCTCACGACGCCAGGACAGCGGAGTCAATCACCACCTTCCGGAGACACCTGAAACCCCACCTCTTTCAGGAATACCTAGGATAGGATAAAGTAATCCTTCTCACCCCCCCTTAAAAGATTTAGATGCACTATTGTAAAGTGGCTGTTCCACTGGATGTCTTAAGGTGAACGCACCAATTTGTAAGTCGCTCTGGATAAGAGCGTCTGCTAAATGACTTAAATGTAAATGTAATATATATATATCCCTCTCTTTCTCTCTCAGCTTTGGCAAAGCAATTTAGCCTGTCATTTCTGTATCCCAGAGACTGACCTAGTTTTGGCCAGCCTAACAACAGCCGCCATGGAGAGAAAGAGAGACCTGATGGCCTCTTCTTTCACTGCTCTCTCTGCCTCTCTCCCTGCTCTTTTTGCTGTTGTCACTGAGGGCTTTGTCAATTGAACCCAGCACTCCAGAGCCCCTCATCCCTTGCCAGTCCCCTTCCCCTCCCCTGGCCAACTGCCTGTACTCTCATTAATACATGCATGGAAAATCAATGGCAACACTTAAAAATGTGCCTGGAGAAGTATTTAATTAGCATGTAATGACAGACATACATTCATTAGGTGATTTTATTAGTCAAAATAGTGTTTCGGCAGAATTCAACGTGCTGTGGTTTTGAATGGTATTTCAGAAATCTCAAATAAAGTGTGGTGAGGTAGTGATGCATTTTATAGAATATGTTTTATTTGGTTTATATCTCTCTGTTAAAGATGTTTATTTTAAGTCGTCTCAGCACAATACAATTGAGGAGCCCTTTTCCTTTCTGCTCTTGTGGCACTCTACCCTGCTTTGTCTTTGTTTTTTTCAACCAGGCCCAACTTTCTTGGCACTGAGCTGCCAAGCTTCCTGCTAGATTCTCTCTCTCTCCCTCTCCCTCTCTCTCTCTCTCTCTCTCTCTCTCTCTCTCTCTCTCTCTCTCTCTCTCTCTCTCTGTGCGTGCGTGCGTGCGTGCGTGTGTGTGTGCGTTTGTGTGTATAGAAGCATAATAGAATAAACTGAGGCACCATTATCCCTTCCATACTTACCAAGGCATCACACAGTGGTCTAAATGTGAACAGCACAACAAACATCCTCCTTGCCTAAACTATTAAAATACCCAGATTGGTAATCATTACCAACGATTAGATTTCCTACTATCAAGTTGCTGATTAAAGTCTTAATCAAGGTACGTGCATGTAACATTTAAATTGGCCTGTTAATCTGTATTAATCATTAAGCTAAAATTAAAATAATTATCAAATTCAGGGTGCTTTTGGCCGTTTTCCAAGCAACATAATAATATATAGCTACAGTTCACGGTCTCATTTCTGCTCAGCTGGAAATAAATGACTAAACAAAGAAAGAGCGGAGGGTCCATTACATCCACTACATTGTATTAGTTTGTGGTTGTTCACTTATATTACTTACCTTTGTGCTCCCATTTGGACAGAGATAATAGAGTATGCAGTCATAGTCATTATTTCCAATGTGCACTAATGCTGATGGATGAGCATAGGGGACCCATGTTAAAAATGCTAGCTAACCCGTTAGCTCTCTTAATTGAAAACTGAAATTAAAGTATTGATTTTTGTATTTTCTCCAGACAAATGAAACATCTTTCCGCTAAGCCCACATGATGGCTGAGAGCAGGGCTATTCCTTTAACCCACATTAAACAAAACAAATGGCCTTGTCCAGTCTCGATTCCGACAAAGTCAGTCCCCTAGAAGTAGTGAATAGTTTCCACTAGACGCTTACCCGTGGGGTTAGTTAGCAAGTAGTAGGTGATGTCGTCAATGAATGTGCTAAACCCTGCTGTACTCATCCATTGAGTAAAGCAGGCCCTAACTCACTTTGTCAAATTCAATTCGCACAAGAGCTATTTTAGAGCTGATGTCAGATGCTTGTCTACTAATGCATTTTGATTAGTATGAAGTCTTCCCCCCCTAATGAGTCGGTGCTTGTGTAATTATCAGCCATCTGATATCTTATCTCTTTGAAGGAGAAACAATGACACTGTGAACAAACTTGCATCTCTTTATCTACACATCAATGGGACTTAAACAGGCTTATTTACATTCCACTACACATCTGACTGAAATCCTCCTTGGTGGGAAGGAATCCAGTGTTTATGAAGTGTCAATCATTTTCAATAGTGAAACAATCCCTTTGGTTGGCTCCTGTTTAGTAATCGCAGTATTGTATAAGGCAGAGGTTCTCAGACTTCTGGGTGCTGGGGACCCCTTTTGTGATAGCAAATTGATCAGAGACCCCTTCATAATCAGAAATCAACTCGAGTGAGATAAAAAATTGCATGCAAGGAGTTTTACTATGACTTTGGACGAACCAAGTCTTGTGCCCTGGGAAGGAACATTTTAAAGGCCAACCTCTTGGCATAGGAGAGAACATTATAAAGTTTTCAAGCTAATTTCCTGTAATTTAGCAAAACATTTTCATGGGGCAGGGAAACTTTCTGTTGTTGCAGTTTAAAACTTATATCCAGCAACTCTACACATTTTGCCACGAGGCAGAGATAATAAATTGCAGTTTTAAACATTAAATTGCAGTGGATTTATATTCTAAAAAAAAACATTTTAAAACATAATTGGAGTAGGACTGTGGACACCAATATCCATGTGAGCCTCCGAGGCCCAAAAAATGTCCTTAAAGGGATACTTTGGGATTTTGTCAATGAGGCCCTTTATCTACTTCCCCAGTGTCAGATGAACTCGTGGATACCATTTTTGTGTTGCTGCACGCACTTTGAAGGAAGTTGCTAACTAGCGCTAGCGAGCAGATACCATAGACATCCATTCATTGTGCTAACTCTAAAATCAGCAAAAAAAGAAACGTCCCTTTTTCAGGACCCTGTCTTTCAAAGATAAGGACAGGACTGGCAAAAAGTGCTCTTCACTGACGAGTCGCGGTTTTGTTTCACCAGGGGTGATGGTCGGATTCGCGTTTATCGTCATGGTCTGGGGCGGTGTGTCACAGCATCATCAGACTTAGCTTGTTGTCATTGCAGGCAATCTCAATGCTGTGCGTTACAGGGAAGACATCCTCCTCCCTCATGTGGTACCCTTCCTGCAGGCTCATCCTGACATGACCCTCCAGCATGACAATGCCACCAGCCATACTGCTCGTTCTGTGCGTGATTCCCTGTAAGACAGGAATGTCAATGTTCTGCAATGGCCATCTAAGAAGCCGGATCTCAAGTGCAGGTGCCTTGATGGAAGAGTGGGGTAACATCTCACAGCAAGAACTGGCAAATCTGATGCAGTCCATGAGGAGGAGATGCACTGCAGTACTTAATGCAGCTGGTGGCCACACCAGATACTGATGGTTGCTTTGATTTTGATCCCCCCCCCCCTTTGTTCAGGGACACATTATTCAATTTCTGTTAGTCACATGTCTGTGGAACTTTTATGTCTCAGTTGTTGAATCTTGTTATGTTTATACAAATACTTACACATGTTAAGTTTGCTGAAAATTAACACAGTTGGCAGTGAGATGACGTTTATTTTTTGCTGAGTTTATATACTGTACACAGTAACTAGTTAATTGTGGAAATGGTGGAATGAAAGTGTTTCACAAATTTCTTTAAAAATAAAACATAAAACTGCATTTTAATGGTGAATCCTTCTTATTGGTCAACAAAATACGGACCAAAAAACAGACCAACATTATCTGAAATATTATTATAACATTGTATTGTATTACACCCTCTAAACTTATTCCACTGATCCCTTGGCCAAAATGTCTGTTAGTAAAATGTAATAATGAAACGTAAAAAAATATATAGAACAAAACATTATAATAAAATTAAGAATGAAAAGTATGATTTAAAAAATATACCGTACCAGTCAAATGTTTGGACACACCTACTCATTCAAGGGTTTTTCTTTATTTTTACTATTTTCTACATTGTAGAATAATCGTGAGGATATCAAAACTATGAAATAACACACATGGAATTATGTAGTAAACAAAATAGTGTTAAACAAATCAAAATACATTTTCTATTTGAGATTATTCAAAGTAGCCACCCTTTTCCTTGATGACAGCTTTGCAAACTCTAGGCATTCTCTCAACCAGCTTCATGAGGTAGTCACCTGCAATGCATTTCAATTAACAGGTGTGCCTTGTTAAAAGTTAATTTGTGGAATTTCTTTCCTTCTTAATGTGTTTGAGCCTATCAGTTGTGTTGTGACAAGGTAAGGATGGTATACGGAAGATAGCCCTATTTGGTAAAAGACCAAGTCCATATTATGGCAAGAACAGCAAAGAGAAACGACAGGTCATCATTACTTAAAGACATGAAGTTCAGTCAATCCGGGAAAATTTCAAGAACTTTGAAATTTTCTCAAAGTGCAGTCGCAAAAACCATCAAGCGTTATGATGATACTGGCTCTCATGATGACTGCCACAGGAAAGGAAGACCCAGAGTTACCTCTGCTGCAGAGGAATAGAGTTAACCACACTTCAGATTGCAGCCCAAATAAATGCTTCACAGAGTTCAAGTAACAGACACATCTCAACATCAACTGTTCAGAGGAGACTGCGTGAATCAGGCCTTCATGGTCGAATTGCTGCAAAGAAACCACTACTAAAGAACACCAATAAGAAGAGACGCAGAGTAGGTGAACGGATGATCTCTGCATGTGTGGTTCCCACCATGAAGCCTGAAGGAGGTGTTGTGATGGTGTGGGGGTGCTTTGCTGGTAACACTCTCTGTGATTTATTTAGAATTCAAGGCACACTTAACCAGTATGGCTACCACAGCATTCTGCAGCGATACGCCATCCCATCTGGTTTGCGCTTAGTGGAACTATAATTTGTTTTTCAACAAGACAATGACACAAAACACACCTTCAAGCTGTCTAAGGGCTATTTGACCGAGAAGGAGAGTGATGGAGTGCTGCATCAGATTACCTGGCCTCCACAATCACCCAACCTCAACCCGATTGAGATGTTTTGTGATGAGTTGAACCACAGAGTGAAGGAAAAGCAGCCAACAACTGCTCAGCATATGTGGGACTCCTTCAAGACGGTTGGAAAAGCATTCCTCGTGAAACTGGTTGAGGGAATGCCAAGAATGTGCAAAGCTGTCATCAAGGCAAAGGGTGGCTACTTTGAAGAATCTCAAATATAAAATATAAAATGTATATGTTGAACACTTTGTTGGTTACTACATACTACAATGTAGAAAATAGTAAAAAAATAATGAAAAACCCTTGAATGAGTAGGTGTGTCCAAACTTTTGACTGGTACTGTACATATTTTGAGATCTGGCCTCGGACCCCCTTCAGTACCTCTGACTCCACTTTGAGAACCAGGAGCGTCATGCATCCATTCTTTTTAGAGGATTCACAAAGTACATCAGGATGCAGGAGCGTGGAATGTAGTGAAGCTGCTCCCCCCTCCGGAAGTTTGCATTCTTCAAACACCTAACACAGCTCATTCGCTTGCTCGCTTGCTCTATAGCCATAATCCATAACGCCTAATTCTATGTAAAAAAATATGTCTATATTTCTGCATAGGTTATCTTAGCATACCTCTTTACCTGTTCAATTGTTGTTTTAATTAATGATGCACATTGATTCTTTAAGAACTTGATGCCATAGTTTAGTACCGCTGCCACACTGGTAGTATCATAACCCAATAATCAAAGCATTGTTTGCCAACTGTGTATCAGTTATTTGAGTTCTGAAAAGAACAGTCTAATTGCCTGTCAATATTTGCATGCATAGCTCTGTCTATGAATTTCACAGTGGTAAATATCCGAGTACATAAACAGTGAATTTGAATTCACTGTTCATGAATTTCCAACTTCAGAAAATTGTTAGGTGGCTAATGTTATGGAGAAATAACACAACTTCTTTCAGACTACATAGCTTGATCAAATTCATTTACAAAACATACTTCTTGCCAGTCACCTGCAGCTAAAATCAAGTCAAATGCTGTGTGTGTCACTCTACACTCTCTCTCCTCTTACAGTGACGATACTGCACACACTAGAGTATCTAGCATCCTGCCTAGGCACCTCTTTGCTCCGTGCATCTAGGAAGGAACCACTTACCTGGTCCAGTCAGTGTGCCCTCCCCCACCCGCAAAATACCGCTGAAAGATCTTTTTACAAAAGATTATGACAAAATGTGAGCTTAAAGGACACATCTGAGGGTCACATGCCTTTGTGCCCCCTACAGGCATGACACCACTGTTGAGAACCCCTGGCATAATGGTTTTAGTTTAAATACGCCGCTGTTCCTTGATTTGAAAATACCTTGGACCATATAAAGCACTATGATATATCGCCCTTCTCTAGGCAGGTATATTTCTCACTGAGAAGATTAATCGCTGAGAACAAGAATACATGAGGCTGAGACTGAAAAACAGGAGTAATATGCAAAGTGGGACCAGGTTTCAGTATTGATCAGATGGCCACATCTGGGGGTTCTGTGTTGGAGTGCCATGAGCCATTTTAAGTAAAAATACTGTTTTTTTTATCAGGGAAGTCAGTGCAGCTGTAGCCCTTGGTTGTTTCTCCCAGACAGACTACCACAGCATACAGACAGTCAACACACCACTCCTACTATTTGGCCACAGTTATGCTGACAGATTTTGTTGACTAGTTGAATGAAGTTGTTGAGTGCTCCATAGACACTATCCACTTGGCACTGACGTCAACTCAACATCAATTCCACTTTGGTTCAACGTAATTTGATTGAAATGATGTGGAAACTATGTTGTTTCAACAAGTGTGTGCCCAGTGGATAAGACCTCCCATAGAGTACCACAGTATGAGTCATCAAACCCATAAAACCTAGCGGTCACACAGGGAGATGGTTCCAATCGTTTTTCCATCATTGATTTTTCCCATTGGGGATTTTAGAAACACTTATAAGGGCACAAATAAGGGCTGTGTTTTAGGCTTACCCTGGCGTGACGTTTTGATAACTGTGTAAATCTCTCTAGGACAAGGTGACTTTTATCAATATGTTCACCTGAATTTACACCCCCCCCCACACACACACACACACAAATGAAACGCTAATTAGCTGCTAATGATCTGGACGAGACAGATGAATCGAGGCAAAGGTAAGAATCTCTGGATTAACTATCTAATGTTAGCTAACTATAGTAATGGCTAAATTGGCTACAATTCTTTCAATTTAAATTTCTGTGAACTGTCTTGTGGAAGTTTTAAATTGACACAATACCTGTTAGCAAAGGTGTCAGCTAGAGATGACGTGCAAGAGCTTGGAGGGATGTGTTGTTTTGCATGATGTCTACTTTGAGGCTAATTATAATTTTCAAATCTAGTAATAAATAGAGCCGAATATATTGATGTCCGAGAGAGATCTACATGGTTATAAAAACATCACGCCAGGGTAACGCTTCGAACACATCGAACACATCGACAGCATCCTTACGCAAAATAGTACGCAGCAACAAAAGTTCAACATTCACCTTCTGCTACCATTTCTGTCAAACCGTCTACACACTGAACGTACTGAAACTGCCTCTGCAACATAATGCTGCAAGGACAACGCAGAGTTTCATTGGAAATTAATGTAATTCTGATGTACCAAAATGCAATGACACTGTCGGTGTGATCGAAGCGTAAGTCTACACGAAACACAGCCCTTATTTGGAGTGTTTCTAAAATTCCCTAAGGGGAAAATTAATAGTGGAAAAATGGTTGGAACCATTTCCCTGTTTGACCGCTAGGTTTTATGGGTATTATGACACCTCCACTGTGGGACTCTATTATAGGTCTAGGATTCCCATTGGCCATGATTGATCAATAGTCCATCAATAGTTACTACCAGAATTTTTATTTTAATTTTTTTAACTCAGAGCAGGAGGAAGCATACCATAGCGTTAAAAGCAGTTATTCCGATCTCACAGGGTTAATAAACTCAAGGTGACTTATTTTCCCCTGATTTTGAAAAAAAGGAAAATAGGAAATGCTGAATTCTGAGAAATGTCAGGCTCAGTCTCATACTTCGAAGGTGCAGGCAGCGGGAATCAGGGGATGAGTCACTCTGGATGTGGGATAGAGAGTGAGACTAGGCTAGGCTGGACTGGCTGTGCTAGCTTTGGCTGTGTTCCTCCTCCTGTGTGTCCAGTCTGTGACAGCGCCTCCGTGTCCAGGGATACTGCAGGAGGCAGGGCTGAGGCCACTGGATGATTGGTCCTGACAGGTCTCTGGCCATGCGCCTTGAGTGGGGTGGTTGTCAGGAGATAAGGCTTTCGTCACACCCCACTACACAGCCTTGGAAAGGCTCCCATCCCCACCCCTCCCACAGACAGACTGATCCTCCCATGCTGACTGTTTTCACACTCTGATGGGCTACAGCAGGGACCAGGCAGGTGTAACATAAGCGTGGCGTTTACAGGGTGGGAGGGAAGGACAGACAAATATGGCTCTGGTCCATCCTCCTCTCCTTTCTGGGCCAATCCCAACCCTTTCAAATTGATTGACCTTTATTTTCATTCTGACTTTCATAATTTTAGCAACAAACACTATATATAAAAAGTATGTGGACACCCCTTTAAATGAGTGGTTTTGGCTATTTCAGCCACACCTATTGCTGACAGATGTATGAAATTGAGCACACAGCCATGCAATCTCAATAGACAAACATTGGCAGTAGAATGCGTTACTGAAGAGCTCAATGACTTTCAACATGGCACCTTCATAGGATGCCATCTTTCCAACAAGTTAGTTCCTGACATTTCTGCCCTGCTAGAGCTGCCCCGGGTCAACTGTAAGTGCTGTTATTGTGAAGTGGAAATGTCTAGGAGCAACAACAGTTTAGCCACGAACTGGTAGGCAACACAACCTCAAAGAACTGGATTGCCGAGTGTGGAAATGCATAGTGCGTAAAAATCATCTGTCCTCGGTTGCAACACTCACAACCGAGTTCCAAACTGCCTCTGGAAGCAACGTCAGCACAATAAATGTTCGTCTGGAGTTTCATGAAATGGGTTTCCATGGCCGAGCTGCCGCACACAAGCCTAGGATCACCATGCGCAATGCCAAGCGTCTGCTGGATTGGTGTAAAGCTCTCCATCACATGACTCTGGAGCAGTGGAAACACATTCTCTGGAGTGAAGAAGCATCGTGTTCTCTGGAGTGCTGAATCATGCTTCACCATCTGGCATTTCGACAGACGAATCTGGGTTTGGTGAATGCCAGGAGAACGCTACCTGCCCGAATGCATAGTGCCAACTGTAAAGTTTGATGGAGAAGGAATAATGGTCTGGGGCTGTTGTTAATGATTTGGACTAGGCCCCTTAGTTCCAGTGAAGGGAAATCTTAACGCTACAGCATACAATAACTTTCTACATGATTATGTGCTTTGTGGCAACTTTGCAGCAACAGTTTAGGGAACGCCCTTTCCTGTTTCAGCATGACAATGCCCCCGTGCACAAAGCAAGGTCCATACAGAAATGGGTTGTCAAAATCGGTGGAAGCTGGCCTCCAAACAGCCCTGACCTCAACCCCATCGAACACCTTTCATAATGAATTAGAACGCTGACTGCAAGCCAGGCCGAATTGCTCAACATTCTTCCCCGACCTCACTAATGCTCTTGTATCTGAATGGAAGCAAGTCCTCACAGTAATGTTCCAACATCTAGTGGAAATCCTTGCCAGAAGAGTGGAGGCTGTTATAGCAGTGAAGGGGGGACCAACTCCATATTAATGCCCATGATTTTGGAATGAGATGTTTGACGAGCATACTTTTGGTCACGTAGTGTATTATCATATTTTTTATGCCAAGACAGTATAAGCATATTCATTCCCTGTTAATACTGAATCTAGCATTGGTAATAATAACACTGCTATTTTAATTGAGAACTTTCACTGTCTATATTCTAATAATACATTGGAATGAATCTGATATACAAATGTCAAATGTTCTCTTTTTTCCCTCGCTGCCAGAGTACTAAGTCACCATATTGCCATCTACAGTCTGCTAAATCCGTTGTGTCCTCTTTTCACATTAGCAGCAGCCCGTACAATTGTTGTATGTGGTTAGCCCAGGAGAATTTCCTCAGAGTGGGAAGAAATTTCCCTCTGGATCCAGCAGGGAGCACTCCTCCACAGCAGCAGGACAAAGCGGGAGGCCAGAGTAGCCAAAGCGTGTCAGGTGGGATCCACCTGTGACACACAACTCTCAGCCGGGAAACAAAAAACATTGTGTTTTTCTCCATTCTGCCTGTGGTATTCGACTGCTGCTCGGAGGCATGTGTCCCTAGCTGTCAGGCCATAGGGTGTGTGAGGTCCATTCATATGAGCTGGATGACACTGAACAGACTGTACTGATATACACTTCCAGACCCCTTTTTCTCCCCAGTCTAGAGTCCCTCTATCCGTTTCGCCTCGTTTGTTCTCCTCAATTAATCCTTCTATTGATGTGGTACTGATGACAAATAGCAAATGTGTCTTTCAAACAGGAAATTATTGCACCAGGATCATCCATTGTAAAAAAATATTTTTGAGTGTATTCCTCTGTCAGCTGGAATGAGCCAAAGTCACACATTTGGGGTAGACAATCCATAAACTGAAACGTTTGATAGAACTACATATTTTGTGAGATGTATGGCCAGTAAGCCTAATGGAAAATTGGAGCAGACATTGGGAGAGTGTGTCTGATTGGCGGTACATTACTGGTCCAGGCTGGTGAGTGACAGCAGTGATGCTTCCCACCACCTTGTGAACACATAGCAGATTGATGTGTTCTTCAGGTGGGTGGGTTGCTGGATGGTGTGGACGCAGCAGCATCCAGATGGCTCATTACTACTGACAGCACTTTGTTTTATCCCCCATACTCACTAAAAGGTCACAGTTTCTGCTGACGTCTGCCCATGCTCTGGGCAGGGGGGTTTACACAAAGAAGTGGGCGATTTAAGAAGGATCTGCAGTACAGTGCTAATTGAGTTTATTATTTCTTAGATAATGTAACTAAGACTGGGATGAGTGAGGTGAGGACCAGCATTGTTCCAGGAGCTTTGATATAGCAATGGTAGTAAAGCAGGTAGCATCTTACAGTGATCTTAACAATAATTCCATCGTCCTTCCATATTGCAACTTTTCATTTTTGCACGAGAAACTGTACTTGTGGACCCCAGTATTCTCTATGTATTTGGACCTTGGTGTTTCCAATGTTTGGGTCCTGTGATGCTCTGTGTGTTCAAACTGCAGGGTGTCCAGTGTGTGCTGACTGCAGGCTACCTTGTGTGTCTGGACCCACAGGATACTGTAGAATGGCAGGGCTGGTGTATGTGGACCCCAGGATTCATGGGCTCCCAGCACAGCCACAGCCAGCCTCAGACATCAGCCACAACCATCCTCCTCAGATCAGCCTGAGAGCGTTTAATGTGGCCGGCTTGGCTGTGCTCACACCAGCAGCTCCCATGGAGCTCAGCGGTACATTTAAGCCACAAGAATTAGGAGGGAGAGAATGTTTGGGCCCTATTCTCCCCCTCAGTCTATGATTAATCCCGTCATCCCGCAGAAAACACTATCATTATCAATTCCCCTGGATCCAGCGGCAGGAATTATTTGATTATTTTCTTCAAAGACCTTCTATCTATGTGGTCATTATTTATGCCGGGAACTTTTTCTCTGGCTCCGCACAAACAGATGATGCCAGAAATGAAAAGAGCTAGGGGAAAAATACAAAAGAAAAAAAAACATTCAAAAACGAACATGGAAGATTTCACCACAAGAAAATAATTGATGGTTTGTAATAATGGAGATTGTGGTGGTAAAGTCTTTCATAGGGTTCATATCATGGTTATGCTGACAAGTTGATGATGACAGGCAGACAGACAATGGCACAAATATAGATATGTGGCGTATCGGCTTTGTTTGTTTAGATATGGAAAGGCTTCCAGGAAATGTTACATTTAGTCATATTGGCATTATGCATCCCCCACACCTCTTTTATTACAACAATACATTGGTCTTTTTGACATGTTGATGACACACAGAGAATCTGATGAATATCCCCTTGATTTGTTTAGTTATGGAACGGCTACAAGGACATTTACAATTAGTCAAAACGGCATTGTATGTATCCTACATGATTTATTTTCTATTGTAATTTAATTGGAGCTTTGAGCACACAAATGCAGTATTGAAATACCGATCAATGCCAAAAAGATTTCAACGTTGAAATTAGCCAGAGACACTTTGGTTTTGTGTTCACGGCATTATAGCTTTCTCTCTCTTTTCACACTGAAAGCGTTCTGGATGACTGCTACTTAAGAGAGACTTTCTAGACAAAAGAATATGGAGTCTACAGCGAATAGAACTGTGCATGGCTTATAACGAAATAAACATTACACTAGTCACTCAGAGGCACAGAACTAATACTTATGATATTTGGCCTCTGTTTTGAGGGAAAAATAACCAAAGGCAATATTTCCAGAATCATGTTCATATCAAGTGCAGCCAGTTGGTGGATCACACGCATTTATCAAACATATATTGAATTTGGGGTGGTTAATGGAGTAATTTGATAATGGCCATAGAGAACAATGGTACTGGTCCGCTCTAAAAAAAGAGAGTTTACATTGAGAAAATGTCCCTCGGCTTTTCAGTGTTTGAGAAGAGTGCGAGGAATCAGACGGGCTAAGGTAAATGGCTGTTGAATAGTTTTTAAAAAAAAGAACACTTCATCCTCTTCCATTCTAATCTTCAATACTGCCACACAAAAATACTGTAATTTATATCGAAGACATTTAATGCATCTGGAGAGCTGGCATTTACAATGAGTTGTGTCAGAAACTAGAGAGAAAGAGAGCGAGAGAGAGAGAGGGAGAGAGAGAGCAGATAATTTAGTGGGCCTGACGAAGGTAGCTAATTAGCATCTGTCACTCAGCAGGCAGGGCTGCCGTGGAGAGGTTGATTCAGTGCCCCGCTGCCAGTGCTACTGCCAATTATCAATGAACACATTGGAGAGCCATGTTAAAGAGCTGTGTTCATATAGGAAAGCACATTTACGAAATTCAAATGACTATATTCTGGGGACCATGAAGAAAGAAGCAATATCAATATATTTTTATTTTCACTCAAGCTGCAGTTTAAAACTGTTTCTCTAGAAATTGCATATTCATCTCAGAGATTTTTATGAGCTGAATTTATGATACACACATCCAGAGTGATGCCATTGCTTTGGCCTGTGGAAGCTAGTTGTGGAACTCATGCATAATACATTGATGTTGTCAGTTATACTCAGATGAACAGACAAAAATGAGCCATACTCAATCAGAAATGCAATGATACCAGCTAAATGGATCCTGCCACCCAACAATCATCCTCAGGGAATTTTGACTGGACCTATGCTTTTGTAATGTTTACTGAAACTGCCAGACATGGGAAGTATACACAGCTCCAGTCTGAGAGGATGACTTTCGCCAGACTCTCCTTGATGTTGTGGCTGCTCTGGGGTTAGTTGTGCTGATTGAGGATCTGTCTGGCTAGCCTAGGTACGTGAAATGTGCTACTGGATCTGTCTCCTTCCACCTCCTCCAGTCTGGACAGATATGATCCTGAGCCTCCACTTTGCCCTGTGAGCTAGGGTTGAGGAGAGTTGAGATTGTGTTATGAATGGGCTAACAGAAGAGGGAAGTTAGAGAGATAATTAACTCTGAAATTACAGTGGTATAATTAGGAGGTGATCCCCCTCAGACCGTATCAACTTAGCTCATAATGACTCTTTTTCATTTTAGGAAGATGAAAAGGGACACAGAGACAATTGCAGGGCCTCCTCTCACTCTGATGAGGTATTTTCCAATCACTTCTCACAGCTTCTGACAAGTGATTTAACCACAGGCAATTTCAACAAATGGCTGCTCTGTCTCTTGCAGTGAATTATGTCCATGGGTGGACAAAGGGATTGGGAAAAATGTTGATGAACATGAAAAAAATATAAAAAATATCACCACTCTAGTATGGAAGAAATGATGAAGACATCAATTTAAAAACATCATTATGACAATTGTGTACAAATACAGAACAACTCAAAAGTTTGGACACACCTACTCATTCATGTCTTTTTCTTTATTTCTACTATTTTCAACATTGTGATTTCTACAATTTTTTACATTGTTATTAATAAAATGTTCTACATTTCTACTATTTTCACACATTTTCTACAACGTAGAATACTAGTGAAGACATCAAACTATGAAATAGCACATATGGAATCATGTACTAACCAAAAAAAACAAATCTAAAAATATTTTAGATGTTATATTCTTCAAAGTACCACCCTCTCAACTAGCTTCACCTGGAATGCTTGTCCAACAGTCTTGAAGGAGTTTCGACATATGCTTAGCACTTGTTGGCTGCTTTTCCTTCACTCTGCGGTCCAACTCACCCCAAACCATCGTAATGGGGTTGAGGTTGGGTGATTGTGGAGGCCAGGTCATCTGACGCAGCACTCCATTACTCTCCTTCTCGGTCAAATAGCCCTTGCACAGCCTGGAGGTGTGTTTTGGGTCATTGTCCTGTTGAAAAAAGAAAATGTTATTCCCACTAAGCGCAAACCAGATGGGGTGGCGTATCGCTGCAGAATGCTGAGGTAGCCATGCTGGTTAAGTGTGCCTTGAATTCTAAATAAATCACAGACAGCGTCACCAGCAAGTAACCCCACACCATCACACCTCCTCCTCCATGCTTCACGGTGGAACCACACATGCAGAGATCATCTGTTCACCTACTCTGCGTCTCATAAAGACACAGTGGTTGGAACCAAAAATCTCCGGTCTAATGTCCATTGCTCATGTCCATTGCTCATGTTTCTTGGCCCAAGCAAATCTCTTCATCTTATTGGTGTTCTTTAGTAGTGGTTTCTTTGCAGCAATTCGACAATGAAGGCCTGATTCACGCAGTCTCCTCTGAACAATTGATATTGAGATGTGTCTGTTACTTGAACCCTGTGAAGTATTTATTTGGGCTGCAATCTGAGGAACTTAATGAACTTATCCTCTGCAGCAGAGGTAACTCTGGGTCTTTTCTGTATTGACTGAACTTCATGTCCTAAAATAATGATGTAATTTCACTTTGCTTTTTTGAGCTGTTCTTGCAATAATATGGACTGTCACAACACAGTTGATTGGCTCAAAAGTATTAAGAAGGAATACAATTCCACAAATGGACTTTTAACAAGGTACACCTGTTAGTTGAAATGCATTCCAGGTGACTACCTCATGAAGCTGGTTGAGAGAATGCCAAAAGTGTGCAAAGCTGTCATCAAGGCTACTTTGATGAATATCAAATGTAAACAATATTTTGATTTGTTTAAAACTTTTTTGTTTACTACATGTTTCGAAGTGTGTTATTTCATAGTTTTGATGTCTTCACTATTATTCTACAATGTAGAAAATAGAAAAATAAAGAAAACCCTTGAATGAGTAGGTGTTCCCCAACTTTTGACTGGTACTGTATATTCTAGTGTAACGGCCGTTGTTGGTGGTGGAAGAAGAGGACCAATGCGCAGCGTGGTATGTATCCATAATATAATTTAACGAGACTGAATACAAAATACAAAAGAACAAGAGAATCAAAATCAAAACCGAAACAGTCACGAATGGTGCAAACACGGAAACGGAAAATAATCACCCACAACTCAAGGGTGAAAACAGGCTACCTACGTATGGTTCTCAATCAGGGACAACGATAGACAACAATAGTCTCTGATTGCGAACCATACCAGGCCAAACACAGAAATCCCAAATCATAGAAAAGAGAACATAGACTGCCCATCCCAACTCACGCCCTGACCATACTAAAACAAAGACAAAACAAAGGAACTAAGGTCAGAACGGGACAGTACCCCCCCCCCCCCCCCAAAGGTGCGGACCCCGGCCACAAAACCTGAACCTATAGCGGAGGGTCTGGGTGGGCGTCTGTCCGCGGTGGCGACTCTGGCGCGGGACGTGGACCCCACTCAACCATAGTCTTTGTCCGCCTCTTAACCCGCCTCCGTGGCCTCTTTAGAGCGGCGACCCTCGCCGTCAACCTCGTACTGGGGACCCGCCGGCTCTGGCAGGGGACTCTGGCAGCGCTGGACTGGCGGGAGACTCTGGCAGCGCTGGAAAGGCGGGAGACTCTGGCAGCGCTGGACAGGCGGGAGACTCTGGCAGCGCTGGACAGGCGGGAGACTCTGGCAGCGCTGGACAGGCGGGAGACTCTGGCAGCGCTGGACAGGTGGGAGACTCTGGGAGCGCTGGACAGGCGCGAGGAGACGGAGAGACAGCCTGGTGCTGGGGGCTGCCACCGGAGGCCTGGTGCGTGGAGGAGGCACCGGATAGACCAGACCGTGGAGACGCACTGGAGGTCTCGAGCACCAAGCTTGCACAACCCTACCTGGCTGGATACTCCCCGTAGCCAGGCCAGTGCGGCGAGGTGGAATAGACCGCACTGGGCCGTGCTTGCGAACCGGGGACACCATGCCTAGGGCTGGTGCCATGTACCCCGGACCCAGGAGACGCACTGGAGACCAGATGAGCTGAGCCGGCTTCATGGCACCTGGCTCGATGCCCACTCTAGCCCGGCTGATACGAGGCGCTGCTATGTAACGCTCCGGGCTATGCCTGCGCACCGGGGACGCCGTGTGCCTCACGGCATAACATGGCCCGGTCCACCTCTCTCCACGGTAAGCACGGGGAGTTGGCTCAGGTCTCCTACCTGACTTACATTTTTGGGGCTGCCTCTCGTCTCTGTTGCGCTGCCGTGCCAACTCCTCAAAATGCCGCCGCTCTGCTTTGGCTGCCTCCAGCTCTTCCCTGGGGCGGCGATAATCCCCAGCCTGTGCCCAGGGTCCCTTGCCGTCCAGAATCTCCAGGAGTCTTGAGATTTCTGCCACTGCCCGTTACCACGCTGCTTGGTCCTTGGTTGGTGGGTGATTTTGTAATGGCTGTTGTTGGTGGTGGAAGAAGAGGAGGACCAATGTGCAGCGTGGTATGTATCCATAATATAATTTAATGAGACTGAATACAAAAGACAAAAGAACAAGAGAATCAAAATGAAAACCGAAACAGAACAAGAGAATGGTGCAAACACTGAAACGGAAAATAATCACCCACAACTCAAGGGTGAAAACAGGCTACCTAAGTATGGTTCTCAATCAGGGACAACGTTAGACAGCTGCCTCTGATTGTGAACCATACCAGACCAAACACAGAAATCCCAAATCATAGAAAAAAAAAATAGACTGCCCACCGCAACTCACGCCCTGACCATACTAAAACAAAGACAAAACAAAGGAACTAAGGTCAGAACGTGACATCTAGCTACATTGTGTATGCACAATGTGTACGCACAGTACACACTGTGTATGCACAATATATTCTATTGCAGTGTATGCACTTTAAAATCTACAAACTGCAAAGTGTATGTTAATTAGTGGTGAGACAAGGCAGGTTGTGTAAGAAAGAAAAGCATTCCCACCATGAAGGTTCAGATAAGGATTTGGGAATGGTGTTCTCCTTTTCTCCCATCTGTCTGTGCAGCCCTGTGTTTCCCTGCAGCCGGTTTATGGGTCAACAACGCAAATGCAGTGTGGGGGCCTGGGAAGCACTGGGAGGCACCCAGAGCATGACGCAGAGCAGTGCTGGCATCTACCCCAGACTACCCCAAACAAAGACCCAACCAGAGAGACAGAAACTCTCACAGGCCCTTTCCCACCATGGCTTAGTCTATTGCCATCACAAAATACCAAAGACACCCCTAAAAATGCATGACAAACAAAGCACAGATACAGATTATTAGTGCATATCATGTTTCCCTATGCTGTTTAGTATATTTTGTATTATTTAGCATTTCCTTCCGTAAGTTGGTCGATTTTTTGGGGGGTAAAATCAAGTACTATAGTGAATTGGCTGCGTAGTTAAATAAGCATTAAGTGATGATAAAGGAGATGTCTGCTTCTCTGAAAGGCAACATTCCCCATGTGTAGCATGGTGTGCTGTGCACCTGAGCACCCTGGCATAAGAATCAACACTATTATGCCCCCCATCTCTCTTCCTCTCCTCTGCTCTCCTCCGCTTTACCACTGTCCATACAGAACAGGCAATAAAACAGACACTACTTTTTTCAATTTGGGCCATATGGGTTACAGATGACTCCCAGAGTGTGTTTGACCAAAACGTACGTCCCTTTACTGCTGCAACCTAGTCTCAGAGCATTTGATATGATTCTGTAATTAAATTTGGGATACTCCATTTAGTATGATATGTTACAGTTCGTATGGTTTGTATTAATTTGTGGATGTCCATCACCCATTTTATATAATATGTTATGAATTACAATTCATATTATATGTTACAAATTCTGGCTAGGTGGAAAACGTTAGCTATCTGGCTAATGTTAGCTAGGCTAGGGGTTAGGGGTTAGTTTAGGGTTAAGTTTAGGAGTTAGGCTAAAGGTTTAAGGTTGGGGTTAGGGGAAGGATTAAGGTTAGGGGAAGGGTTAGCTAAAAGGGTTAAGGTTAGGGTTAGCATTAGCTAAGTAGTTGCAAAGTCGTTTAAAAGTAATAAGTAGTTGATACGATAAAATGCTAATGTTGTCCATGATGAGATTTGAACTCACAGCCTTAAGGTTCCTAAACATTTGCATTATACACCCATCCACCCCAAGTCTTATGTAACCATACTAAATGTAACATATCATACTAATTTGAGTGTCCCTGATTCACTTTTCTATGTTACATCTAGTCTATGAGACCAGGCTGCTGACTATTCTGGCAGTGAGATTAATATCAACTTGGAGGTATATGCCATAAATTAGAACAGACTCCCAGGCTCTAAATGTGAGGAGGAGAGATGTATTGTAATAACGCATTGCATTACCAACCTTTGCCACGGCATGGTAGCTAAGCAAATCACAAAACAGTAGGCTAGACGTAGGCTAGATGTAGGCTAGACGTGTCTGTTTTGATGTTGCATACACTCCTTCTCCATATTACAGGACCCAGTCGTCCAGTTCTATATACTGTTAATGGAAGGACATTGTCTTTCTAGAGACACATAGTGCTGATGTTTTTAATGTTTCCATCATGGCTTCCTCACTACAGTGTACATCAATTTACAGAGCTGTTTCCTCCACTGCCTTACTGCCATGCCCCCTGTCTGTTTCCCACATGGCCTATGCAGCTAGCACTGCCAAATAACTTATATCATACCTATTTTCATTGTTATGATTACACCTGAGATTGATGAAAGCAATTGGCTCAATAAAAATATGAAATGCTATCACACGTCTCGAACATATCACCATTTACTGTGAAACTCCATGATATATAGCACCTCTGTGTGAGGCTGTAGGGCCCAATGGGTCACAGTGTTGTCAACAACACCCATTTACAAAGTCAATATGGGTCATAGACACTAAACACAACTCCTGAACTTGCCCTAGTCTATGATCAGTCAGTAGTAAAATGATCTTCAGTAAACAACTATTGTGAATAATGCTAATGCATGGTAATGCACAATTATCACACCCACTGCTTGATAATGCATAATGTGATCATCATTTCTAAAGGGGTTATAACTTTATTATAACCTGTATAAAATAGTGTTTGTTTTCCCCATTGGTCTATTTACTATTTTTTTTACATTTTTTTTTTTTTACATCTGAAGTTTTTTTAACAGCTGACTTTGACAACTAAAATGGGTGGGGCAAATATAATTTCAGCTAATTGGAAATGATAAACCGAATACCTCAATTTGGTGTACCCGGGCTCCGTGTAGCCGCTTCTGCCTGTCAAGCTCCGCCTTCTGTTCACTGTGGAGACGCGGAGCAGGCAGGGGAGGCAGTCGCGTTTTCCTGGCTGTGTGTGTACTGTATGTCAGTTCGCCAGCGAGACCACGGTACAGTACAGTACATCTAGTTACAGTTAGCAGATCCACATAGAATTTATGTATGTAGACTGACGCATACGTTGAGCAGGCACCGGTTCCTTCCTGAATCAGACAACTGGGACCAACCATGGACCTATTCGAGTTTGACTTCTTTAGGGACTGGGAACTGGAGCAACAGTGGTACGTACAAGTGTATATATTTTTTATTTCCGTTATGTTTAACGTCTTTGTTCGATGCTGGGAACTGAACATCGATGCGCCCGGTATTTGGCGTTGGGCTCCTGGAATGCTCGCATTCCTTCTCTGAACGCATTAAAGTGAGAGATGACTGTTATGAATTATTTTACAGTCCTCTTCGTGTCTGCGCGGTACCTCTATTGTCATATTGTGCGTAAGTAGTGGTAGAAAGTGTTCGGTGCGCACTCACATCTATGCACCTAATGCCTCCTCATGAATGGGGGAAGTTCGCCCTTTGCTGGTTTTGCGCTCCATATACTACTGTATGTCTGTATGTCAGCTTCACATTTATCGGGATCATTTGATTCGCAATTGCATAGTTTTCACCTGAACATGGGTTTCATAGGGTTTTATAGAGGTCGCCAATGTAGCCGCTGTGGATAAATTGCATGACAACTGAATCAAATGCCCTTGTCTGTCTTATTATTGTTTGTAAATATCCCTGCTATTCTTTGTCAGATAATTTACTCTAACACACATTTTAGGCATTTGTGTAGGCCTATTGTAAAGTTTGTAATAGATTTTATGGATCAAATAGATTGTGGTTTAGGATGGTTTTAGGATTAATCAATTAAGTAATTACCTGAACATATTCTTACACTTCAGTTTCCTGCCAGTATGTACATTGTCTAGTATGTGCATTATTATATATTTTTTTGACCTATTGCAATAATAATATTTCTAACCATATGATGTTTTAATTTCAAATTTGTGTGCTACTAATGTTTGTACACTGTCATTTGGATGCCATTGACTCCCAAAAGATTGGGGTGTTCTATTCATTGTCAGAAGTAGCACCAGCACATGGTGAGACAGTAGGAGGATTTTACCCCCCCCTCCCCACAAATTTTAGTTGTTTTACCTACTCCATCCATTCATTCATTCATTCATTCATTCATTCATCCCTCCTCTTAGTTCTCCTCTCCCCACTCCCTCACACAATAGTTAAAACCACAGAATAATTCATACATTCAGCATCAATTGTTTTATCTTCTCATCTTAGATTCATGTACTAGGCCTACTCTAGCTGATGAAGTGCTACTGTGCATTTAGACTGTTGAATCCCCACACCATCAGGACTTGCTAATCACGTTTGTTTCCATTGCTGCTTTGCTCATTGGATGCTGCGATACTTATTACATTAGTTGATTTTTGAGACACCTCTTTGGTTGAGTTGTTTCCATTCAGATGCATTCGATTCAGATCATGTCTCTTCATTTCCCCTCTGTCTCTGAGAGTGATAGACTGGAATGGAACGTCTTAGCTGTACACAAAGTGCTAATTACAACTTTCCATCAAAATACCCTTTCTTGCAATATCATATCCCCTAGGCTGTTTCACAAAATGATTGAGTGATTGAGAATCTTTCATGCTGCTGTAGTTGGTTTATAATGGTTGGTGGGATCTGGAGGTATACGTTGGGCGTGCTCAATGTGACCACAGTAACATGATCTATTAAATAACCAGATCACACCTTAGGCCTACCTGCAAGAGTTAAATTCATTTGATGGAGGCTACCTTGGTATTACGTAATTCAGCTTGAAGGACAGGCATGAATGAGATATGTTTGTTTACATATATTTGTATTACAGCAAATAGAAAATAGAAAAAGGCTGCACATGTCTTCCTTGCACATATCATCAAGTATGATCTCTCACAGAGTGTAGATTATTTCCATTGATTGATGCCTGCCATTACTATACTGCTTTGGCTTCTGAAATAGTTTTTTTCTTTCCGCTTCACAACTAGAACGTGTGATAGTGATGTGAAATTATGTCCACCTCTTAAGCCAAGGGCAATATCCCAACACGGATATTGATTTTAATTTGATTACTCTCATGCTGGTTTAGGTAGAGCAAGTGTTGGGTATAATCAAGTCAAATTCAGTCAGTTCCATGGTGAGAAGGAGTCAGTGAGGTGGGAAATGAGCTCCAGAGAGAGAGAGAGAGAGAGGGCGAGAGAGAGAGCAGGGTGTACAGAGGGAGTGACGGGCTGAGAGTGCCACCACACAACACTGGGGATATGTGGAGGGCTAGGGCCGGTGGTGTAGTTGTACTTCGCTCCAATCAGCCAGTCATATATTATGACCTCAGCACCAGTAATAGCAGTTAAACCTCATTTGATGAAGGTCATGGTCCTCCCCTTCTTTTCATAGTGGTTTCTCGTCACTCAAGGGGGAATTAGCAGATAGACGGGGAATTGATGCCTGTGTGTGGGTATATATGCCTGGACTACTGTACTGTACACTGTGATGCTTCACTCTGTTGGCATTGTGAGGAAAAATTAGAAGTCATTAAAGTAACACCTCCAAATAATGTGTGCTAAAGCCTGTTTTATGGACATCCACACCTTGGAATGGGTTTAACTCAGCCCTTTAAATAAGGCCTAGCTATTTATTGTCACTTTCTATTTTAATTTTCGAGCTACATTATGTCTTGACTGATCCCCAGGGATTACCCTATGACTCCAGTGTTTTTCTTGTGAAATAGTCATTTTCCCTTTTACTTGTACTTCTCAGCAGGGATTGCTGTCCAAATAATTCATTTTTATTTGGCTGGAAATGTGTAAAGCCTCGCAGCGTTGCCGGACGGTGAAAATAGAAAAAGAGAGTCTCTTTGAGGCTATGTGGGTATTGGATATGTAAAGTGATACTGGCAAGGTCCCTGCCTGGTGAACCAGGATGGAAGGAAAAATAAAATCTTAAATCTACTTCTACTGATATTCTCACCAAAGGGGCCCAAGAGCTCTGTAATTCTGAACCGACGTGTCTGGGGGATTAAACTATGCTGCTATGGCGGCAATATCAATGGATAAAGAAAACGCTTCTGAATTAAATAGTATAAAGACTTATTAAGATGGTTCAACGGACCATCATAATTATTAGATAAAAATACAGCTCACTGTAGTGTAATTCAGACCTTTGAGCAAATACATACATTAGAAGTGGATGTGAGGTGTACAGTATGATGACTATTATGTGTGGACATAATGAGTGTCTTATTGCTGTAATATAAGATAGTGCCCATAGAGCAGTGATTGTTGTATGAAACACTGGGCTTTCTGTGGATGTATATAACCCGGTCTCGGTTCGACATTTATATTTTTTCAGTTTGGTCAAAATCGGTTTTCAGAATTTCTCCACATTTTTGTAAGCTGTGCCTTGCAGTCCCTTTTCTGCAGTTTTAGTCACAGGGATTTTGTTTTCTCAAGGTCTCCAGCAGACCCACCACATTCCGCCCTGGTGCGCAGACCACAGCTGGGGGGGCACATATAAAGTGCACCCGAGGAGCCTCTCTCAATGCCAATCTCATTTGTGCCCGGCGTGAAGCGACGGCCATGCCAGGCAGCCTGGTGGCATCTCTCTGCCCGTCCACCTCCTTTACGCTCCGTCACCGTGACACGGGTGCAGGCTCGCAGTGGTTGGCATCCTGGCTCTGCCTGATGAGTCCGCTGCCTCGAGGACTCGCTCTGCCATCTGCCAATGAGCAGCGAGAGCTGTGGAATGATAAAGCAGAGCCTCTCAGTGATCATGCGCTTTGGAGACTAAAGGTGAGGGTATCATGGCCCTTCTGCCCTCCGGTCCAGTGTGCAATTAACAAGTTCATCTGGAGCAGCTCTTCCTGTCAGACCTGGGAGACCTCACCTCACTAATATCCACCTGGCCTCGGTCAAGAGCTGGACCGAAGCTGGCAGAGGGGAGAGACCGGGGAGGGGGGGAGTATTTGATATGTGTCTCAATCAAAGGATTTCTCTTTTGTCCTTGGCTGGGTGTAAATAGCCTGTGGTGGTGTTGGAAATTGTATATTTCTGTGATGGAGAGAGAAAAGTATTGAAGATACTGTAAGTATAAAACAGTAGAGGAGGAATTGTATACAAATAATTATCATTGACTGTCTAGTAGCCTGTCTAGTGTGATGTCAGTGGTTGAGAGTACCCTTATGGCGCCTACTACAGAACTATAGGATCAGGAATCCCCCCCCCACACACACACACTTCCTCCCTTCTACGTGCCCCCCTGCATCGTACAATCAGAAAGCATATGCCTACCTTTGTCATCACACCTGTCTGTCATAGTCTATCAGGCCTTACTCTGTCCTCCACTAGTTCCTCAGTACAGTGTTGGAGGGGAGGAGAGGGCATTCCCTAAGGCTCAGGCAAATAAGACCCTGACTTCCAGTCCTTCACTACCAGATATCCCGATCCATATAAGATCCTGAATTCCTGGCAGGCACTCCTCCTAGCACCCGTTACAGTTCATAACTCTGCACTAATTAGTGCACTAATTAATAAGGACTGTAGTGATGACAAAATTGAGGTAAATGGGAATTAAACAGGCTTGGCCAAGCAGGCTTGACACTGTTCTCACACCACCATGTGAGCAGAGAGGAAAGGCTGGTGTGAATGTGGATGTGGAGGAGACCATGTGAAGGGGGAAGAAGAGTCAAGACTCTATGCACGCTTGAATGGACAGACTGGTTTTTAAATATTCGGTACACTTGTGGAGAATCTACCCTCCTTCTAATCTGTTACAATGTTGTAATACTTAGTTCATCGTCATGTTACATTCTATGAACTGTGTTCTTCTTGGATAAGGACTATGTAGCTTATTACATCAAGCCCTGCTTAGGAGAAAGCTCTATCAACTCTGGGAATTGAGTTTTATTGAATTCCAGCTGATAGGACTTGAGTGAACATTTGAGTGCCTTCTATGCACTAGCTGTTCTTTGGGGAGAAATGCTGCTTTATTATGTGCTGTATTTTCCCTGTTTGCATCGGCTTTTGATGTCCCCGTGGACTCTCACATATTTAGTTTACCCTTCATTCATTCTGTTGTTATTAAGCCTCTACCACCAAAATGGAGAACATTTGAACAGTTCTCAGAACAGTAAGTGTTAGAGAAGTTAAAGAGGTTCATTAGAGCAAAGCAGTAATGAAACTAACAGCTCTGACATTTTCTCTCATCAGCCGCCAAGGTTGTATTAACTTGGTGGAATAAACCCACTTCTGAGATAACCATTCAAACGATAATTGAATTAAACAAGCAAAAAAATATTTGCCCGGTGAAAATAATTGAAATCTACAAGCAAATAAATTTGAGCACGGGTCCTCGTCAAGGCTGCCGTGTTGTATCGTCACCTGATTGGTCGGGCTATAGCTTGAGTACCTCCGAGTTAATAGCATGCCTTACTGCCACTGAGCAATTTACTTTCCAACTTCAAAGGTCAGTGCCTCCATTGAAAGCAGTGTATGACAAATAAGATGATTCAGTGGAGCCAGGCGAGGAACGGTCGAGATCTTTTTCTCTCTCATGGTAAATCAGTTTGTTTTAGGATGACCTTTTGTGATTGGTCCAGTGTAAGCCAAAGGAAATTGCAAATTCTTTCAAGAGAACATACTATTCATGGCCATTTGGAATAAGCAAAGGTATTTGTCTCTTCTGCCAGAGAACTGAGCTTGTTGTGACATTATTTCACTGTTTGCTTTGTGAAGCCATTCTGAATAGGCTCGGAATTGACATGCTGGATAAGTGACTGACCAACATTGTACAATGTAATGGGCTGCATAGAACACAGGTTTACTAATAGTGTATGTCAACTCCCTCTAGGCTTTATCATCACACAGCTGCTTTGCTTTTATAAGGTGCAACACAATAAGGTACAATATAATATTATGAATCTACATTTAATCATGAATGAGCTAGTCCAGTTTATGATCGTAGAGTATTCACACATACTGAATGCAAGTAACTTCCTCCCCCCATCCTCCTCATCACTGTAGAAAAAGGGAGAGGTAGCTAGTGGAATATATTTGCAGGCCCTCCTCTCCACTCCGGCAGAGAGCACAAAGGAAGCCTGGTGTCTGGCTGCCTGTGAATGAATCACACCTTGTTTGTTTGGGGAGACAGACAGAGGAGCAGTGAGAACTGCTAAAGCTCTGCACACCAAACACCTTGGCAGCAGGAGACACATCACCAGGCTTTCCACTTTTACCCAGGCCCCTCAAATCATCCTTTATTTACCTAGTGCTCAGACTGTCTTAATTATAATTATGTGTACCATTTTACCAAGGTGTATAATTTGTGTTCCCTTTTGTCAGTGCTACTATTCAGTACCAATGCTATTCATTCTCTGTTCAGGTACGGTTTATTCAGTGTTGTAATGCAATTGTGTGTTACACAGTATTTTCAATATTCCCCATGCACCGTAAAAATCTGATGGGGCAAAAGGTACGTGAGGATGACTGGGGGGTGGTCCGGAGGCAGAGAATTTTGAATTTTTCAAACACCTGAAACAGCTTTTTCCCTGCAATCTAGAGCCCAAATCAATATGATTAATTCTATGTATTTGTATGCATATCGAAGCATACTGTGCCTCTTGAGCTGTCTGCATCCTCCTGACTGAATATGCTTTTTTTGCATCTCTGCTAAAATCTGGGTAAAAGATTGAAAGAAATGTGAGTCTTATTCAGTGCATTTAGTTATGGCTTGCTTTTCTGAACTCTACCAACCTTGCCAGCAGGTATGCCAGGTAAAATAGTTAGAACAGCTAGTTACTCTAACTTGATTGATAGCCTGAAATGGCTTCTTGGCAGCTAGTTATTAGGATGGGAGATTGGGAACCTATCTGGGCTAGCTAAACATTATTTATGGTTTTTTTTACAGGACAAATCTTAGGGGGCACGTAACCTTATGACGCCTCTGCCCCTGTGCATTGTTGTTGTATTATACCAGAGTACATTGCACTCAGCACACACATAAAAGCAGTGAGGAGAAAAGCAGATGTACCTATTTGCTGTCACTAGGCTAGTGTGTGTGACAGGGGAGGCTGCTGTGTGACATTACTGTCATCTTCAGAGCAGCCCAGTGCAGTGCAGACCAGGGAAATGACAGTCCCAGTGGCTTTTACTGTCTGATAAAGATCACTCCACAATGCACATCTGCCTTACCAGAAAAAATAGACAAGGGAAGAATAACATCCAAAATGACTTGAATAGAGAGCTATCTGCTCTTTTAAAGTCCCTGTGTTGTTAAGTGTGGTGAGCAACAAAAGGAATAGCATGGGGAGGAACACGCTGCTGTTATCTGTAGAGGAGATACAGTAACCTGGTGATTGGGACATTTTGATGGGAGCCACTCTGAGTAGGTTGAGGTTTGAGACTGAGACTCACTTAAAACAAATGCAATGGGGGAGTATACAAACCATAGGGCATATTACATAACACAATGCATTTCTGCTTTTGTCATTATGTAAAATATGAAATAACTTATTGCACTCAATTGGTATTTGAAATTGTAATAAGTAATTTGTAATAAGTAATTTGTAATAAGTAATTTGCCTGTTACGAGATTAACACAATGTATTCTGCTTCAAAACATTTGAAATGCCTACTCGTTGGATTATCTTGGGAATGAAATATAATGTTTTTTTTCCACACAATTTGGGACAATAGATTTTATGGATATTACTATACCGTTAAACATAAGCTATCAAAGTAGACTTCTAATACTTTTGTCATTCATATTAGTCCTCTGTTATTAGCTCATTGCCAGATGAAACACTTTTCTCTGGATAATGTCTTGTAGCTTTTATGCTCTTTTGGGAGTTATTTTCCTAATATCACAGTGGAGAGAATGGGGATCTGGGTAAAACCCCAATTAAGTCAGGCAGTTTGTTTAGTTTAGTAACACCCCTCGCCACACTAAAAACCCCAAAGAAAACACATCTCATGCTGGGAAGACTTAGGTGATTCTACAAGGTTAGTTGCTGGAGGAGAATACAACTATACTCTGGAGTTTTCACATAGCTTCCCCTTTGATAAAGTATTTCCAATTGCCCTTGAATTTAATCACTGTGATAAATTCAGCAAAATAGAGCTATTGCTTTTGCCATTATAGATCCCGGTGCTTCAGAGCTGTCAGACCTGGAATAGCGCGTGCAATACGTGAGATATTCATAGAATCGTCTGTTATTTCTCTCAAACTTCAAACGCTGTGTTCCTTTGTGTCGGCATAGTTAGCAGCCGTCGCTGCCACACATTCACTCCAAGGTGGAGAAATGTCACAGGCTGCCATGGTTTTGTAATACATATTCATGCATAAATAAACAGCAATGAATCACAGCCGAGCCTCTTTATATTGGAAGTGTTTGTGACACATCCATTGTTGTCATGAACCGAAATACGAAATAAACACGGAAGAATATAAGCCAAAGCCTTCATTGACATGCAACGCTCGAGGCAGGTGATGCTGGTCTTTTACGACACATAGCCTAATCTTCTGAGCTTCCCATTGCATTTTCTTCTTCTCCTCTTTTGTCCCCTCAAGCGTTACAGACGCATGCAAGTTGACACAGCATGCGAAGTGTGCGCGAAGTGTGTGTGGACCTCCCAGACCACTAACGTTATCATCAAGGCTAATGTTTCAGCCATGCCTCAGTGAAGGAGACAGATGAACTTTTGATACTGTGGGGGGCCTATAGCAGTGGCTGGTCTAGTTTACGCTGCTGACTAACTGTTAGTAACAGTAAGTCAGCTGTGCCTTTTCTCTGTGCAGTATGTCTGAACGTAAGGGTGGTGTCAAGGTTGACAACTTAACACCTTAGCATAAATATATTAGCTTTTTTATTTCAGCCCCTGACGCTGTAATTCTGTTCCTCTGGCTCACAGCAATGTTTTCACAGTAAAGAGGCAGACTTTAGCATCACATTAGTACTTCTTTATTATTTGTCTTTTACTTGAAGCTCTTGTAGAATTCCCTGAAGCTCTTCGCATTATCTGAACCTAGTGGGATTCCTCGCCGCCTTCTCCCTGTGTGGAAAATCAAACCTTTTAGTGAAAAAGTGCCGCAGGGATTTCTAGCTAAAAGGCCTGTGTGGCTGTGAAGACTGAGAGAGAGAGACCCAGGAAGCGGTAGCTGGGCTGGGAGGGAAGTCAACAAACAAATGCCGGGAGGAAAACGTCATCAATTGAGGAGTGATGGCCACTTCACGGAGGCCTGGCGTTGGTGATTTATGGGATGTTTCTGTTTTCCCCAGCATGCCTTTTCACAGATCTCATGGCATTGACGTATTACTCTAAGTGTGAACAACATACCTGTTAGAAATCAATTTGACAATTTTGGCCTGTGGCCTGCTAGTCGACAAGACCAGAGGAAGTGTGTAGTGCGTGTTTGTGGCCACACCCTCATTGATATTTTGCTATTCATCTCTGCTCTAATTTCTGTCTTCCTCCCGAGCCGGACACACAGCAAAGTTGTATTTAACCAGCTTTATTGTGATGTGACAAAGATGGATGTGACATTGTCCTCTATTGCCCGCCAGAGTGTGTGAGTGTTAATGAAGCCATTAGCACAGTCCGAGCCACTGGAGAGAATAGTGAAATTACCATTATTCTGCAGCCATTAAGCCATAATATGCCACCGTCTCTCCATACTCACCCCCCCCCCCATTCTCTTTCTCTTTTTACCTTTATCTCTCTCTCTCCCTCCCTTTTCTTCCTTCTCTTCTCCTCATATGTGCTACCTCCCTCTCTCTTTTTCTTACGCTGTCTCTCTGTCACTGTCACACTGATCCACTCCTGCTGTCTTTTAAAGCTTCATTAATTCATTTGCTATCAAAAGCAGTTAGGTCCAAAAAAGACTGGCGGTGTTCATAATATTGTATCTTAGAATTACCATCCCCACACACTGGCTCCAGAATGAACTCTGTCTCTCTTTCTCCTTCTCTCTGAGAGAGACCTTCAAAAAAAAAAGCAAATGGCCTACACAATTCATGAATCTTATTACCTCCAAAACCCGTTTGTCATGTGCCTAAAGAGACAGAAGTCTGTTTTCCTGACACAAAAGCAAGAAGATCCCACTGCTAACCCTGAATTGATTTTAAGTTTTCTAAACTCTCTTTTTTTGTTGCTGGGGATGACAGTGGGATGTGTTCTTCTGGCTGTTCCTGGTATTGTGTAGGCTTTGGCTCCCAGATTATACACACCCTGGAATGCCTGCAGTTCTCTGTCGCTCTTGTTTGCTGACGGACTGTGACTAATTACAAACGATTTTAATTAAAGAGGAAAAGCTTCTCTCCAGTGGACGTCTGGGGAGTTGACAGGGGAATGGTTTCTGGGAGGCTTTGTGGGTGAAGCAGTTGTGATGTCTTACGTCTGCTGCTGCTTCCCACAGCTGTTTGGATGCTCACTATCAAAACGCTGCTAGGAGACAATGGTGGCCCCACATAACGCTAGGAAGTCCCGACGGAAGCGGGACAAACGCCATATGACCACATACACTACATTGCCAAAAGTATGTGGACACCTGCTTGTCGAACATCTCATTCCAAAATCGTGGGCATTAATATGGAGTTCGTCCCCCCTTTGCTACTATAACAGCCTCCACTCTTCTGGTTAAGACTTTCCATTGTAACATTGCTGCAGGGACTTGCTTCTATTCAGCCACAACAGCATTAGTGAGGTCGGGCATTGATGTTGGGCAATTAGGCCTGTCTCGCAATCAGTGTTCCAATTAATCCCTAAGGTGTTCGATGGTGTTGAGGTCAGGGCTCTGTGCAGGCCAGACATGTTTTTCTTGGTGATCATGGTGATCTTAGGCTTGTGTGCGACTGCTCAGCCATGGAAACCCATTACATAAAGCTCCCAACGAACAGTTCTTGTGCTGACGTTGCTTCCAGAGGCAGTTTGGAACTTGATAGTGAGTGTTGCAACCGAGGACAGATTATTTTTACTTGCTATGCACTTCAGCAGTCCCGTTCTGTGAGCTTGTGTGGCCTACCACTTCGCGGCTGAGCCGTTGTTGCTCCTAGACTTTTCTACTTCACAATAACAGCACTTACAGTTGACCGGGGCAGCTCTAGCAGGGCAGAAATTTGACGAACTGACTTGTTGGAAAGGTGGGATTCTATGACGGTGCTACACAGTGCTACAAGTCACTGAGCTCTTCAGTAAGGTCATTCTTCTGCCAATGTTTGTCTATGGAGATTGCATGGGTGTGTGCTGTCACCAATGCTGTCACCAATGGGTGTCGCTGAAATATCCAAATCCACTAATTTGAAGGAGTGTCCACATACATTTGTATATATAGTGTATAAATTCTCCTTTCGCTGTATGACCTGTCTAGAATAGATCAAGTCAACATGCTTCAAACGTACACTAACATTAGCGATAGCACACTTTGTTTGACACCACATTTGTCCTCAGTTGGCTTGATACAGAGAAACCACTTTCACGAATGCAGAGAAAAGAGAAACAGAGAAAAGCATTGACTGGGTCAATGAAAAGCAGAGGAGTCAGGCATTTCTGGTCTGGCAGCATGAGAAATCTTTACAGGAAGTGTCCATGGCACACAGGAAGCAGCGAGTGTGTTGGGACAATGACCCAGCCTCTCTGTGTTCATTGATTGGCCGAGAGCAGGTTTGTGCTCCCAATTAACATTGTTCAGTTTCATTACGGTCATATTAGACACAGCCGGCTTCTGCTGATCCTGACTAAGAATCCAGTAACCGGGAAATCAATTAGAACAAAAGAATGGCTACTGCCTCTCTGCTGCCTCTCCTAAAAAACAGACAGACAACCAGTTAACTGGGGCCGCAGCAGAGTGGTTTTGGCAATAACGGCATCGTTTATGGATTATGACTCTCTGGGTGCCCTGGTCAAGTGTGATTTCTTATATTGAATTAACTTCAGTAGGATGGTGGTTAGTGTAGTTGAACACATCAATTCCATATTGTTACTGATCCCAGGCTGTGATAGCAGAAACATTAGACTTGTCTCAAGTCATTAGGTATTCATTGGCTGGCTGAGCTGTAGCTAATCATCAGCATCTTAATTGGTTTACAACAAGAGAGATTATTTTTTAAATCATACATTTAGCAAAACAGATTATTTAATGATATTGTGGGATAAACATTATTATCATATTCCCATCATTATAATTCTCCTTATTCCATGATGTCACTTACTATCTATGCCATTGGCAGTATGTGTGTGCTGTTTGGTGGAAACTGTGTTTAGAAGCTTAGTAAAGTGATATGATATGATTGGTTAGGTCTGTGTGTTTTGGGCCGGTGTGTGTCACAGCTCCCCCTCATCCAGGTTCCTGGGAGCGAGTCTCTTCCCAGTCCCCTCTGTAGCGTAGTTCCAGGTCGCGTCCTGGTGGCTCTGGTGGCTCTGTGGCTGCAGATAACAGGGGGCTGGCAGGCGTGTGCACGGCCATGGCAGCCTGCGGTCTCACACCGCTGCACCTCTAGCTGCCAGGGGGGCTAGCACTGGCTCCCTTGCTAGTATTAACTCACACGCACGCACACACCCCTCCCTCCATACAATACATCAACACACACTTATGTCTAACATAGCTCACCTCTATCTGCCACCCCTCCACTGGCCTCCCCTCCAGCCCCACATTGTTGCCGTAACATGTAAGAGAGACCAGTTTGGGAGGCAGTTTAACCTATGAACAACGGATTCATTATTTCATCAAAAGATAGCATTTTTGACTGTATAGCATTCAAGACTATGTGCAATTCCATTTGAACAGAATGATGCTGAGACTGTGATTTTTCACCTTAAAACGTATGTCAAACAAAAAACATTGATTGCAAAGTTAAACAAACCATACAACTTCATGCACACGGACTACTTTCAACAATTTCTACTGAACATTTTAGAGTACAGTTCAGTACAGTAGAGTACAGTTCAATTCAGTTCAGTACAATACAGTGCATTATACTGTAGTGTGCTCCACTGTACAGAATAAGTACTGTACTGACCTATAGTATACTCTACTTTTTTTTACTGTACTGTACTGTAATGTGCTGTCTGTCCAAACTTGTGAAACATAGACGTATATGATTGATTTATATTTAGACTGACCAAATTTCACGTCCACGGAAGTTTTGGTGCTCAGTGGTTGAGTACGCTGGTTACAGTAAATGGAAAGAGAGGGCTCATGGGTAGGTGATAGTAAGAGCTGGGAAAGGTGACATTAACTGGAGTGTCAAGGCTCAGGAGAAGACCCAGATGCAGAGAGTTTCGAAGTAACAAAAGTTGTTTGCAAAAACAGGGGGGCAGGCAAACGACAGGTCAAGAGCAGGCAAATGTCAGTGCAGAATCCGAAAAGGTGCAGAACGACAGGCAGGCTCAGGGTCAGGGCGGGCAGAATGGTCAAAAACCGGGAAAGCTAGAGACAGAAAGGAGCATGGGAAAAATCACTGGTACGCTTGACAAAACAATACGAACTGACAACAGACAAACAGAACACGGGTATAAATAAAATACACTGGGGATAATGAGGAAGATGGTCGACTCCTGGAGGGGGGTGGAGACAAGCACAAGGACAGGTGAAACAGATCAGGGTGTGACATGGAGAGAGAGAGTGAGAGAGAGAGAGAAATAAACAAAATTGTTATCAGTAAAAACACTATAACTAACCTATGACTAACTTTTATTATCCTCCTTCCTTATGAGGGAGAGAAATGAGAAAATATCTTAAAGATATGTAGGGGGAACAGAATGACAAGACACTAGGCAATAATTCTGCAAAATTAAATAAACATGTTGATATTATTTGAGGGGAACGGCACCTCAGTACCTCCAGGCTCTGATCAGGCCCTACACCCAAACAAGGGCACTGCGTTCATCCACCTCTGGCCTGCTCGCCTCCCTACCACTGAGGAAGTACAGTTCCCGCTCAGCCCAGTCAAAACTGTTCGCTGCTCTGGCCCCCCAATGGTGGAACAAACTCCCTCACGACGCCAGGACAGCGGAGTCAATCACCACCTTCCGGAGACACCTGAAACCCCACCTCTTTAAGGAATACCTAGGATAGGATAAAGTAATCCCTCTCACCCCCCTTAAAAGATTTAGATGCACTATTGTAAAGTGGCTGCTCCACTGGATGTCATAAGGTGAATGCACCAATTTGTAAGTCGCTCTGGATAAGAGCGTCTGCTAAATGACTTAAATGTAAATGTAAATGTAAATTTGGCAATGGTCTTCAACATTATTGTTTTGTCTTCATGTATTTCTAATAGCTTTTAAGACTTTTTCTGGTCAACGTTTTCTAAGATCACTTTTCCATCTGTTTGACCAGAAACTAAAGCCTTTGCTTTTTCCTAATTTTAGGATGCAATATGGTGGGAAATATATAAATATATATGCCTTAATAAAAAAAATAGACTCTCAGCTTTCATTTGACACCAAATGTCATGTGATCCTATGAATTTCACATGCTACCTTGAGTTCTCAGTCACCTCCAAGTTCTGAGCCAAATTAAAAGATTGCTTACTTTCTTCAACAAGAGAGCCAGTCACATACAGTAGTTCCTTTTCAAAAATGTCAATACTTTTTCTGTGTCTGCCCTATCCCCGAGGAAGGCCATTTAGCAGACCAAGCCACATACTGTAGCTCTAGTTGCAGCATTTCAATACCTTTTCTGTTCCTCAATAAAGGACCGCAATCTAGGCTTTGAAGCTCATCTGGTTCAGAGGCAACAACAGTCTTTTGTAAAGTATCTGTATTACCTCAGTATATTCATGCTTACAGACTTACAGAGGAGAATAACAACGATGTACACACAGAGGCAAATCGGCCAAAGGAGCCGCTTTGCTAAATGATGCACTGCTTCTCCAACCGCTTGGCATCAAGCTATCGGTCGCCGCTGTGCCGGCCTGAAATGGCAGAGGAGACTAAAAGGCAATTTTATTATTTTGATAATGTTGATTTTATTGGAAAATCAATGGACTCCAGCTATGCATGTACGCTCTGGGTATTTGTACAGGATGAATGTAGACATATGCAGTGTGTAGAAATGTAATTAGCATTGAATGGGGAGCAGGGAGATGGATCCAGTGGTCTCTGACAGACAGCGATTGGAAGGTCAGACGCTTGAATGGAGCCACTGACCCCAGTTGAGAGGGGACTTGAGGGAGACAGCGGGCGCAATCCATCGAGCGGAAAAACCCACAACGCACCACCATGTCTGACCACCGCGGCTTCCGTGACCTTTCTGAGAGGTGGAGGAGCTTTCCACGCACCCAGATCACTGCCCCTCTTATCTGATGGTGTCAGAGCATGTCATGCATGAGTGGTTGGTGTGTGTAATGTGTTAGCCTGGCGTGGATGTGGGTGGTGTCTCATTTGTTTGAGAGATGTTGTTGACTGTAGTGTCTAATAGAGAGAAGCTAACATGGCTCAACCAGACTGGTGTTAAGAGGTGCAAGGTGTTGGTTCCTTTTTCCCCTCGTCTCTGCTCCATTTGTCGTGGCGACATATATAAGAGGGGCTTGTTGTTAGTGCTAAATGGCCTGCAAAAATGATACACCTTCTGCTGCGGGGGTGTTTGTGGAGTGCTTGATTACGTTCTCTCTCAGTGAGCGGAGAGAGCGGAGGGCTGTGGAGCACTGCGGGGTGAGACTGGGGCTCTTTGTGAGGCCAAACACAGAGACAGTGTGTGAGGAGAGAGAGTGGCCAGTCTCTGGAGCATGCTCATCCGACATGCATGGGAATGAGAGAAAGAGGAGAGGAGACCCTGTCTGCCTGACACTCTGCTCTGTCTCTTCTGCTTCGTCTCAGGGTGGATAAAACAGCACTGCACTGATAAAATAGTACATAAACATTATTTTCACCAGTTAAATGTCTTCCATAAATTGTTTGTGTGGTTTGATAGCTTATTGTTGGCAGTGGCACTAGCCTAAAACCTGGCACCAGAGTGTTTTAACATTTTGCCTTAAAATGTATTTTCCATGATTGATGCAGTATTGATGATACTGATTGGTGTGACTTTGAGGGGGGCTTGTCCCTGTCACAAGAGAAGGGAAGATGTCTTCATCGCACTCGTCATCCGTGTTGTTTCCCTCCTCCTCCTCTTCTCTTTGTCTCCCAGTGTGAGTCTGTGAGTGTGTGTGACTGGAGCTGTTAGAAGCAGTGGGGATCTCGTCACTCCCCGGTCCAGACATTTAACACACAGTGAGAGCTTTAATAAGTAAGCCATCGCATGTGAAGAGTTGAGATGAAGAGGAAAGAGAGTGCTGTCTGTGTGATGCTACATATAATCAGGCCCTCCGCTTTGTTTAGTGCTCACCATCATTAAGAGTCATGCTGTTGTCAGATCAGGATATTATAGAGGCTATAGGGGGTATAGATGGGTTTGTTTACCCCTGTCAAAGGATATTATCATAACCTTAAATGTCCATTAATGTCTGTAAATAACGCAAAGTACATGCAGCCAAGGAGGGAATATCTGTCACGCCCTGACCGTAGATTGCTTTGTATGTTTCTATTTTTAGTTTGGTCAGGGTGTGATATGTGGGTGGGTATTCTATGCTGTATGTCTAGGTGTTGTGTTTCTATGTTTTGGCCTGATATGGTTCCCAATCAGAGGCAGCTGGTTATCGTTGTCTCTGATTGAGAACCATACTTAGGTAGCCTGTTTTCCCACTATGGGTGTGGGTAGTTTTCTCTCTTTGTGTGTCTACATCAGACAGAACTGTTTCGTTTGTTCCACTTTGTTGTTTTTTTGTTCTAGTGTTCAGTTTCTTTATTCAATTTACCATGAACACATACCACGCTGCACCTTGGTCCTCTTCACCTTCTTCCACCTACGAATATCGTTACAATATCAAACGCTTTGGATAAGGTGGAAATAAAGATCACATTTCTATCGCTTTCTCTCTGCTCAGTTTTTCCCCACATAAGCCGGACAATGAAATATTATTGCTAGTAAGTCCGATGCTTTATTTGATGTTTATTGAAGACAATAAACAACTTGTCCAGTTTTGATCAGCCTTGGTGGCATCGATATTAGTCAGAAACATTTATTCTAGTGTCCAAATTGACAACAAAATATAAATAGGATAATTTTGGTCATAAAGTCAGTCTCATCCAAAACAATCCTCACTTGCCCACTTACACAGCTGCACTGATTGCACTCTGTCCAGTCCTACCACAGAACACACAGACAGAGATACAGACTGCCCAGCAGTCACACGCCACACATTGTTTTACTTGAGAAATACTGCACCAAACACCTTAGCTAGATGTAAAACCTCCTCAGAAAAAACATCTAAATTAATCACAGATTCCTTGAGTCTTAGATTCATTCTGACTATTTTGAGGAAGTGATACTGGCTTTGTTCTCATGGTGTCTCATCAAGGACAATCGTAAGTAACTGCCACATCGAACCACACCCCAGAGAATGAAATCTTGTTTTTCTTAATGTGCAACAGAGAAACACATGCGGAATCAGTGCTTTCAGTCCCTCTTTAAAGATTTTCCTCCAATATATATACGACATGTGTTCTCATTCTTCCCAGTCGTTATGTGATTTAGTGGCTTTTAGCACAGCAGGACGGAGCCTCATCTAAAACCCAGAGCATGTAAAAGAGAATGAATATACTCGTTTCATCTTGAGAGAAGAAGAGGCGTGGTGGAAGAGCAACAGATGGACCTGTTTTTATCTATATGGAGGTGATCGCCTCTCCTCCTCTTCCAACGACAGCCTTGTATTTTGTTACTGTGTATGTTGACTGCTGAGTGCTGGCGGGCTTGTGGCTGAGGGCTGACGCAGAAGAGCAGGTTTATAGTCGGGGAGGATATTGCTCCTGATGAACCACAGATTTTCTCCTCAGCATGTTGGCTTGAATTAGAAAGGGGACCCCTAAGCATCCTTAAACGTGATTATCAGAGCAGCAGTTCAGTTGGGTGGAGGATGATTGAATTTGACAGAGCTGTCCCTGTGGAGTTCCCCCCTGTTGTTTCGTTTTAATGTTTCATCTGTGACTCCTCTCACAGGGCAGATTCCTTTGTCTTTGCCTGTCCTGCGAGAGAGAGAGATGGGATAGTAAAAACAAGCTTAGGCTGTTTATTATCAGTGTTCATCATGGGTTTATGGCCATCACTGCTCTGAAATCACCAGATTACGCCAACCCCACACACAAAATAAATTCAGGCACTGAGATTAAGTCCATCTAGTATATAAGCCCACAATCTCTTTCACTTGGCTTCCGTCCAAGATCCTATCTACATGCTGATACAGTAATTATTGATGTTCAGTGTGTGAAACAAAGTGAAAACATCAACAACAGAGCAAAATTCTGAATCGTCTCATCTTTACCATGCCAATGACTCCTCATCAAATGAATCAGCCTCCTCAGACATTTGACAAGTCCCTCTAGTTTCATGTCTTTGTTTCCTTGTGAATGCACTTAAGCTCATTTGCTTTTTAGCATGCGGATGTAATGTACAGCAGGGAAAATAAGAAAGAGGAACAACCAATGAATTTCTAAAAATGTATGCTTTTGTGGTAGGAAGAGAGGGGCAAGTGACGTTTCTAGTGTCATTCAAAGGACTGTCCTGCTCGGCAGGACTTTATGGAAACAGGCGCCTGCTTTCAAAAGGAGTCTTCAAAAGCAGAAGGCAGCATCATGGATACTGAGTAAGGAAGGAGAGGTGAAGGAGGCTGCATCACAGGGCTCAGTTTAACCAGGGACAACCTTTGTCACTCACAGTGTGGTGTATTAATCTGTGAAAGCTAATCTTCAAACAGATTACGATTAGGGCTATGTGTCGCCAAGGAGATTGTGTGATTTCAAAGAAAGAACACAAGAGTCTTCCATCCATGCAACCCAGGACATGCATGCCAAGACACCACACTAAAACAATATTCATATTATATTTTTGGGCTAAATGGGTGGATGAATGAGGCTTGGGATGATTATGTGCCATTCCCTGGCAGTGACTAGGATGACAAATGGGACAGAAACATATCCCTCTTTTCATCATCCAGCTCTATCTATCTCTGGCACTAAAGTGTTATAAAATCCGGATTCCTCCTACGGTCGTTTTAAGTCCGGACTGTCTGTGAGTTTCACTTCAGTTTCCACTTCAAGGTGGTTTAGTTAATTAGCTTCCTCAAACAACGTGTAAGCATAGTAAGCATCATTAACTTAATCAGTACTTTAATTGTGCCATTTCCATTTGTAGCCAGGGAGGGGAGTGTTCAACTCTGTAGCAGCACTATCGCAGAGGACGATCAGCTCAGCTCAGAGAGATGTTGCCACGCTCATTTGTACATTTTTGCATTGCGCTGCTATTGTTATCTCCAGCCTGTCTCTGCCTATTCCTCCAGGGAAGAGCTTCTCTTCCCCCTCGTTGCCAGAGCCGAGCAAAGCAGAGGAAGGTCAGGACTATAGTGTCACCTCAGCGCCTGGCTCTGGATCTTCTGCGTCACACCACATGATCTCGGTGAGGCTGCACTGCCCATGACCCGGGTCTGTACGAGGGGCCTGCCATCCAGGTGGCTGGGCAGCTGTGGTGCTGCCTGGGCTGGCTCTGTTAGTCTCCCTGCTTCCCTGCCTGGCTGCCCGAGCTTTCCCACTGCCTGATCTAATTCGTCTCCTGGCAGATATGCAGCTGCTCAATACAATGTTAAGACTGTTGGCTTGCTAGCTATAAATAGTGTGCAGCACATCGCATCAACAAGCATCAGAGAGATAAACAGAGATAGGGGGGAGAAAACGCAACCCGGCCAGTACATGTTTGCGCTTGTTCAGGTGTGTGTTGTGCGTGTGTTTGTGTGTGTGCACACATGCGTGCGTGTGTGTTCGCTGACACACACAAACACACAGCCGGAGGCTCCTGGCCGGGTGGGTCTGGTCATCTCCTCTTGTTCTTTGGCCCCTGTCCAAGTCTTTTAATGGGCCCAGAGACAAAGAGTCACCTTGATGACTCAGCCAGCTCTGTGTTAATGTCTCTCCTCTGATGGATCTGAAATGACACTCAGCTGCTGGGGTCCAGAGGCATCGCTTTAGAGTGCAGGAGTTAGCCATCATCACAGAATACGACACGTTTTAAAACCACGGGCTGCCAGATTTACAGGTGACCCGGTACATAGTCGCTACAGACCCTCCCTTGTCCTCTAGCAGCACAACTCCAGTCGAACAAAGAGAAAGCACACAGGGAGATAGCGCTCCTTATCCACCACGGTGTTGATGAAATCTCTATTTTCATTCTCATTTGCTATCTGTGCCAGCAACCTCTTTGATGTTATTGTTATTCTCTGGACACATTAGGAAAAAAGCAGGTCAATCCACTACGTCGGGCAAATAATAGCTCTTTCTTTTGTGGTTTATTGATAGACTTTATTTGTGTATGTAATTATGATTAGATCAAAGATAATAATTGTGTCTGTTGGAGAGTGGTTTCGTGGTTTGGTATGTAGTTTTAACTTTTCATGGTGTAATTATTTTCATATCATGTTTATGTTTTTTTATATGAAAGATAACATTATATTCTGTTCTGGTGATCAAGTGAAAAAGGTTTTGTTCAAGAGACTCTCTCTCAGGCTTGGTAATTAAGAATGATTTCCTCTTCAAAACCGTGAGAGATTTTGCGACTCAAAGCCAATAGGGATTTTTTTGTTGTCTGCAATCATAGAAATATATATTTCTTTTTTTTTTTTTACAATTTGTCTGTTTCTTTTATGAGCCGTTCTTTATTAAAAGGTTCTGACGGGAAAGTCAACCATCAAGAGCTTGTTTTCTTTTCATCTCAAATTCTTTTCACATTTCCTATTGTTTATTCTACCGTTATTACCAGTAGAGTTTTCCATAGTGCTAAAAGACTGGCTAGCGAGCCTGTGAGTGCAGTAATGTCTTGTAATAAGGGCCAATATGAGGTTGGAGAGCAGAGGAGAAGAGTTAATTCACACCACACTCTGATATCTTCAAACATTTCCACTTTAGACTGGGATTAAAGGCTCTAGACCAGCCATGTAATGACATGCCGTCCCCTCTCTCCTCTCCGGCCTTCACTATTTTGACATCTCTGGGATTTTTTTTTAGGAGTATTGTTGCTGATTGGTTGTGTGGCCTCATCTCTAGGAAGCGTGATGAAAGCTCATCTGCATTCTGGTCCAGGCATGACGGCCTTAACCCTTGGTTTGCAGGGAGCAGGGTAATTGGGCCTGGCTTTGTGTGTGCAAGTGTGCGAGGCTTCGGCAGCAGCAGCTCCAGCGTGTGTGTGTGTCCTTGGGGGCCTCTCCTCCTCATCACACTGTCTGGTCCAGGAGTGGGTTTCCATGGAAACCATGGAAGAGTTAATGCAGCCCAGGCTCCAAAATTGTATTATCTTTTTTATTTTTCATGGTGAGGCAAATGGTTACAATTCCTGCTTATTCTCATATGCTAATTGAAATAACCATCTTCCAAAATGGCTGGATCTGTTTTCACGCTTGTTTGGACAGGAAAAAAAGTTGAAAAAGGGAGGTTGCCATACTATAAATGGTTGCATAGGGCAGCAGAGTATTTTATTTATTTCATTCATTCATATTTGATATTTGCTGACCACAGATCAAATTTGGGATGAAAACGAGTGATCCAATTATGAAAATGGTTATCCGGTCCGCGCTTATTGCCACGTTGTCACGGACTGTTGAAGATCTGCTTGTTTTGATTTCTGGCCAAAATCTGTTTGGTTTAGTGACACTTCTTGTATTATTATTTAATGTTCTTAGACAGCATCAGACAGGGCTACATTCTGGACCCCCCCGAGGGCGCTAGATTTTCCATAAATCCTTGTATTAACCCCTGTGTAATCCTGGATGCTCTGTGGTCAGAGGGTAGTGTGTACATAAACACTGCAGATGAAACGGCAGGAAGCTATCCATTTGACAACTGTAATGATTTATTTAAACAGTAGGCTACTTAAATAGTCATTGTTTTGATGTACATTGACATACATTAAAATGGGACTAATTACAGATGTAATCGATTTGGTTTAATGACACCACCCAAATATAGCCCACATTTTAATCAGGGCATTTGTTGTGGATATTACAGATACATTACAGAGACAGAGTGAAACACATGGATTATGCCTTACAGATATTAGCAAATATGATATAATTTGATATGGCACTACTCCTATCCCAGCTGTATAACAAGAATGAGGGAGTTTCAAATAACTAAATGGCTAGAGCCTGCAGGCCGTGGATTTGAACCCTTCCTTCCCAGAGGTAATTGTTGATTAATTTGTGAGTGCTTTCTCTTGGTGGTGTCCTGTAGAGGGGAGTGACACAGGCAGGTCCAACCAGACTCCTGCCCTGGCCCCCAGGCCCCCGGCTGCTTTGTGTGGGATTTATCTGGCCCTGTGCAGAGGAAGGTGGAGGGGGATCACCCATAATTCTAATCTCCTTTTTTGTCTTCTTTCTTCCCCTTGATAAAGTGGCTGTCCGTTATTATTCTTTGTTATCAGGGATCAGCGGCCGTGTGTGTGGGTGTTGTTCGTGTGTGTGTGTGTGTGTTTGCGTGTGTGTGCGTGCATGCACGTGTGTGCGTGCGTGTGTGTGTGATTGAGTATGGGTCACCACCAATTCGAGCCACCCAATTGGGATGCAGACTCCAACGTCATGAGCACTTTTGTTTGAAGCCCTCTGCCTGTCTGTGTTTGTGTGTGAGATTGTGGTTTTAGCGGTTCAAGGAACCTAAATCACCCGATTCTGGGCGGCCTTGTTTATTGGATACGTCCTATATGTCGGGAGTTGATAGTCCCTCCCTTGACAGTCACTGATATAGGAGGAATTTCTTCTTAGAAATCAGCCTTATGAAAAACATAGACCTATAGGACTATAACCTACAGCTCCGACTGTATTCAATTTAAGAAATGTTTGTCAATCTTAAAAATGGTCCTCACACTAACATTCATATGCCAGATTGGGAGTTTAAAGATAATATTTAAATGAATGGTTATCCATAATAATAAATATGTCATTTTCATAAGTAGCCTAATCATTTTGATGATTATTAAAGACAAATGAACCAAATCTTCATTACTGGTGTAGTTTCATGGAAACACATTCAGATTACAAAGAATATAACATTTCTAAAATATGTTTCCTTTTTTTCACTATAAAGCGTTTCTGTGATGATAATTATCAGGAGGATTTCCCTGCTCTGTAGCCGCAGACTATTTAGATGACGCACAGCCACTCAGATTCCATATTGAGCATTAGTAACCAAGTGTAATACAGTGTAAACATTTATTAAAGTGTAATAAACCCCCTCACACGCTTGGAGTGCGTTATGTTTCGTGCACCGCTCTGGGACCCGCTTCCCTCTGCCAGGAGTGTAAAGAATCCAATGTTCCTCCAGTGAGTGTTTGTTTGCTTGGCTTTGACGTCGGCCCCGACCGGGTCTCAGACACCCACCAGTGACACACACTTTCCTCCCCAGCAGCTCCCCTTACTTACCCCATGTGGTGGCTATTACCCTCCTCTTCCTTCCAACATCTTCTCCTGTTTCCGACATCTCTCTCCACACAGTGTGTGGTGCCAGGTCAGCCAGCTGAGTGCTATTAGTACCTCTCCATTGCCCGACCCAACTAACGGAAAGCCACGCAACTTAATAAGGTCATGAAAAGAGAGAAGAAAACAAAGGGGGGAAAGAAGAGTTTTGGCTGCCAACGAGGCGTGCACTAATAATGCCAATAAAACAATACAGTCAAGCCTTCTCTGAGAATAATTGCCGATCTGTGTTTTTATTTGAGAAGGCTCTAAGTTAATAAATTGGATAGCATTCAAAACTAGCAAAATGAGGCAATGAAAAATAACGGCTGTAACGGGGAATTATTGTGCCCTGTCTCTCGCTCTTCCTGCACTCGCTTTTATTTCAGGATGAAGGGATAGTAGGCTGGACCTGTTTGGAACAATTATCATAAAATGGCAGTATAGGTTGTGTTTGCCTTCAACTCACAGCAATGAAAGTATTAGCAAACTTTGTGATCAGGGCAAAGGGCTCAATAACGTCAAGAGCTTTACAATATGGCTGTCAAAAATAACAGGGTGGCCCAAAGAGATTTCGGTCTGAGCTTTACAGTATTTCCATACCTCGTTACGTGTCTTTACTGGTTTGCATACCTCTGGGTTCCGATTTGCATAGTATAGGATACATGAAGACAGCTGCTGCTGTTTCCTCCTTAGCTTGTTTAACAAGGGAATCTTCACCTCATAAAAGACAGTTTACTGCACCCTCATTCAGCATGCTACCATTTATTTAGTGACAAATGTGGCCGCTGCAGTTATTGTGAATGGATTGTCTAATTGAAACAAATGACCAATAACAGATTTACAGGATACTGTTTTACTATCATCCTATCCTGAGACATAGCCCCACCAGGAAGAGATACGGCAGACAGATAATATGAGACGTAGTCCCACCAGGAAGAGATACGGCAGACAGATAATATGAGACGTAGCCCCACCAGGAAGAGGTATCTCTTCCTCATATTATCTGTCTGCCGTATCTCTTCCTGGTGGGACTACGTCTCATATTATCTGTCTGCCGTATCTCTTCCTGGTGGGGCTATGTCTCAGGATAGGATGATAGTAAAACAGTATCCTGTAAATCTGTTATTGGTCATTAGACCCACTCTGCATACCCCTGTTACCTCCTTTGTCCCACCTCCCACACATGCAGTGACCTCACCCATTACAACCAGCATGTCCAGAGATACAACCTGTCTCATCATCACCCCGTGCCTGGGCTTACCTCCGCTGTATCCGCACCCCACCATACCCCTGTCTGCGCATTATGCCCTGAATATATTCTACCATGCCCAGAAACCTGCTCCTCTTATCCTCTGCCCCCAACGCTCTAGGCGACCAGTTTTGATAGCCTTTAGCCGCACCCTCATACTACTCCTTCTCTGTTCCGCGGGTGATGTGGAGGTAAACCCAGGCCCTGCATGTCCCTAAGTACCCTCATTTGTTGACTTCTGTGATCGAAAAAGCCTTGGTTTTATGCATGTCAACATCAGAAGCCTCCTCCCTAAGTTTGTTTTACTCACTGCTTTAGCACACTCTGCTAACCCTGATGTCCTTGCCGTGTCTGAATCCTGGCTCAGGAAGGCCACCAAAAATTCAGAGATTTCCATACCCAATTATAACATCTTCCGTCAAGATAGAACTAGCAAAGGGGGCGGAGTTGCAGTCTACTGCAGAGATAGCCTGCAAAGTAATGTCATACTTTCCAGGTCCATACCCAAACAGTTCGAACTACTAATTTTGAAAATTACCCTCTCCAGAAATAAGTCTCTCACTGTTGCCGCCTGCTACCGACCACCCTCAGCTCCCAGCTGTGCCCTGGACACCATTTGTGAATTGATCGCCCCCCATCTAGCTTCAGAGTTTGTTCTGTTAGGTGACCTAAACTGGGATATGCTTAACACCCCGGCAGTCCTACAATGTAAGCTAGATGCCCTCAATCTCACTCAAATCATCAAGGAACCCACCAGGTACAACCCTAACTCTGTAAACAAGGGCACCCTCATAGACGTCATCCTGACCAACTGGCCCTCCAAATACACCTCCGCTGTCTTCAACCAGGATCTCAGCGATCACTGCCTCATTGCCTGTATCCGCCACGGAGCCGCAGTCAAACGACCACCCTCATCACTGTCAAACGCTCCCTAAAACACTTCTGTGAGCAGGCCTTTCTAATCGACCTGGCCCGGGTATCCTGGAAGGACATTGACCTCATCCCGTCAGTTGAGGATGCCTGGTCATTCTTTAAAAGTAACTTCCTCACCATTTTAGATAAGCATGCTCCGTTCAAAAATGCAGAACCAAGAACAGATACAGCCCTTGGTTCACTCCAGACCTGACTGCCCTCGACCAGCACAAAAACATCCTGTGGCGGACTGCAATAGCATCGAATAGCCCCGTGATATGCAACTGTTCAGGGAAGTCAGGAACCAATACACGCAGTCAGTCAGGAAAGCTAAGGCCAGCTTCTTCAGGCAGAAGTTTGCATTCTGTAGCTCCAACTCCAAAAAGTTCTGGGACACTGTGAAGTCCATGGAGAACAAGAGCACCTCCTCCCAGCTGCCCACTGCACTGAGGCTAGGTAACACGGTCTCCACCGATAAATCCACGATTATCGAAAGCTTCAATAAGCACTTCTCAACGGCTGGCCATGCCTTCCGCCTGGCTACTCCAACCTCGGCCAACAGCTCCGCCCCCGCAGCTCCTCGCCCAAGCCTCTCCAGGTTCTCCTTTACCCAAATCCAGATAGCAGATGTTCTGAAAGAGCTGCAAAACCTAGACCCGTACAAATCAGCTGGGCTTGACAATCTGGACCCTCTATTTCTGAAACTATCTGCCACCATTGTCGCAACCCCTATTACCAGCCTGTTCAACCTCTCTTTCATATCGTCTGAGATCCCCAAGGATTGAAAGCTGCCGCAGTCATCCCCCTCTTCAAAGGCGGAGACACCCTGGACCCAAACTGCTATAGACCTATATCCATCCTGCCCTGCCTATCTAAGGTCTTCGAAAGCCAAGTCAACAAACAGGTCACTGACCATCTCGAATCCCACCGTACCTTCTCCGCTGTGCAATCTGGTTTCCGAGCCGGTCACGGGTGCACCTCAGCCACGCTCAAGGTACTAAACGATATCATAACCGCCATCGATAAAAGACAGTACTGTGCAGCCGTCTTCATCGACCTCGCCAAGGCTTTCGACTCTGTCAATCACCATATTCTTATCGGCAGACTCAATAGCCTCGGTTTCTCGGATGACTGCCTTGCCTGGTTCACCAATTACTTTGCAGACAGAGTTCAGTGTGTCAAATCGGAGGGCATGCTGTCCGGTCCTCTGGCAGTCTCTGTGGGGGTGCCACAGGGTTCAATTCTCGGGCCGAACTCTTTTCTCTGTATATATCAATGATGTTGCTCTTGCTGCGGGCGATTCCCTGATCCACCTCTACGCAGACGACACCATTCTATATACTTTCGGCCCGTCATTGGACACTGTGCTATCTAACCTCCAAACGAGCTTCAATGCCATACAGCACTCCTTCCGTGGCCTCCAACTGCTCTTAAACGCGAGTAAAACCAAATGCATGCTTTTCAACCGATCGCTGCCTGCACCCGCATGCCCGACTAGCATCACCACCCTGGATGGTTCCGACCTTGAATATGTGGACATCTATAAGTACCTAGGTGTCTGGCTAGACTGCAAACTCTCCTTCCAGACTCACATCAAACATCTCCAATCGAAAATCAAATCAAGAGTCGGCTTTCTATTCCGCAACAAAGCCTCCTTCACTCACGCCGCCAAGCTTACCCTAGTAAAACTGACTATCCTACCAATCCTCGATTTCGGCGATGTCATCTACAAAATGGCTTCCAACACTCTACTCAGCAAACTGGATGCAGTCTATCATAGTGCCATCCGTTTTGTCACCAAAGCACCTTATACCACCCACCACTGCGACTTGTATGCTCTAGTCGGCTGGCCCTCGCTACATATTCGTCGCCAGACCCACTGGCTCCAGGTCATCTACAAGTCCATGCTAGGTAAAGCTCCGCCTTATCTCAGTTCACTGGTCACGATGGCAACACCCATCCGTAGCACACGCTCCAGCAGGTGTATCTCACTGATCATCCCTAAAGCCAACACCTCATTTGGCCGCCTTTCGTTCCAGTACTCTGCTGCCTGTGACTGGAACGAACTGCAAAAATCGCTGAAGTTGGAGACTTTTATCTCCCTCACCAACTTCAAACATCAGCTATCCGAGCAGCTAACCGATCGCTGCAGCTGTACATAGTCTATTGGTAAATAGCCCACCCATTTTCACCTACCTCATTCCCATACTGTTTTTATACTGTTTTTTTTATTTTTTTTATTTTTTTATTTACTTTTCTGCTCTTTTGCACACCAATATCTCTACCTGTACATGACCATCTGATCATTTATCACCCCAGTGTTAATCTGCAAAATTGTATTATTCGCCTACCTCCTCATGCCTTTTGCACACATTGTATATAGACTGCCCATTTTGTTATTGACTTGTTAATTGTTTACTCCATGTGTAACTCTGTGTTGTCTGTTCACACTGCTATGCTTTATCTTGGCCAGGTCGCAGTTGCAAATGAGAACTTGTTCTCAACTAGCCTACCTGGTTAAATAAAGGTGAAATAAAAAATAAATAAAAAAATACGGCAGACAGATAATATGAGACGTAGTCCCACCAGGAAGAGATACGGCAGACAGATAATATGAGACGTAGCCCCACCAGGAAGAGATACGGCAGACAGATAATATGAGACGTAGCCCCACCAGGAAGAGATACGGCAGACAGATAATATGAGACATAGCCCCACCAGGAAGAGATACGGCAGACAGATAATATGAGACGTAGCCCCACCAGGAAGAGATACGGCAGACATATAATATATTTTATTGTAGGATAGTGCCTTGGAAAGCGGTTACTAAACGTTGTCTGTGGCCTAATGTTTTGTTTGAATGTGTTAGGGATGGACTCCCCTAACAAAAAGGTCCTATAGTAACACCAGTCTTTCTTCCTTAGGATAGAATGAAGTGACTTAGAGAGTCATTATCTAAAGATTAGTGACAGTATCAGACGCTGGCAGTAGTAGCCCCTGAGGTCAGTGGGGCCTTGGCACTGTTTCCTCTGGGGCTGTGTCGAGGAGTGTACTGTGGGGAGGAATGGTGCTCCACTGGGCCGAGGAGGAGACGGCCCCTGAGGGACCGCATGGCTTTACACCAGATTAGCACCGAGAGGAGTGAAGGTTTATCACTGGCTCGCTCTCTCTGTCTCCATAGTCTGGATTCTATCTACCACACAGTCTATCTGATCCAATAATCCAGCCCCAATCACCTGCACTCCATTTGTCAGTCTATCACTCTCCCCTCTCTCCTCTTCATGACGATTACTGTCTGTAACCACCCTTCTTCCTCCACCTCCTCCTCCGCCTCCTCCTCCTCTTCCGCCTCCTCCTATCTCTCTCTTTGCTCTACAGCACCCTACAATCTGCCTGTTCTGTTCCCCTCCATTCACAGTACAAATTGTGTTGTAATGAAGTCAGAGTGGAGGGAGCATTTTTCATGTTGTCTTTTCTAATCAGAAGGGAGGTATGCCTGTGTGCATCTCTCTCCAATGTCACTGCTTGGCTTTTCAGAGTCTGGAGTCTGACGTACATGGCGGGGTTAAGAATCAATCTGTGAGAAGAGCTGACACATACAGGTCTTGTGTGTAGCTGCAGATGTTGGTAGCACCGCAGGCATATTGAATATTCATCTTGTGGGTATTTAGGGTCATTTCACCTTTCTAGTGAAGTTTAAAGCTGGGTGATTATGTGCTCAGAGCAGCATGGGTGAACGGCTCCATCACCCTCTTACATATCACCCTCTTGCTCATCTTATTGAGTCAGACCTTTCTCTCTCTTTATCTCTCTCTCTCTCTTTCGCCAGCCTCTGAGGAGAAAAAGGCACTTTGTCTTCCAATTTTATTTGATTAATAAAACCATGTCAAGTCATGCTTAAACTCTTTAATATACCCTTATGTTTAGTATTAATATCTATCTGTCCAGTGGATGTAATATACATTATTTAATTAATGGGGTCAGATAGTCAGATCCCTTGATTAAGCGTTAATTTCTCCCTATCAGGAGAGATTCAAGTGATTAAGGAAACAAACCAGTGTTCATCTCACTCTTTCAGAAACCTTTAGGCAGCTCAGCCCTTGTGTCCATGGATTGTCTATGGATTTTCTCCACTCTAGCAATTTAACATAAACTTACACACTACTCATTTATTTTGCCTTTTTGAAGTGATTTGTATTCACATGACATCCCCTATGTGAACAGGTTGTTTCTTGCTTTGAATAAGTTAGCCACAGGTAGATCTGATAAGCCGAGCTAGCTTTATGAAAACTGCCACACATGCCTTGTGTCTGTCTGTCTGTTATGCATTCTGATGTATTCACTCTGTGTTTATGTGAAAGGTGGGGACGTTATCGTTCACCGAGGGGAGATAGACGCGGATGTATTACCAGCTGGATATGAGGGATAAGGCCTGTATGTTATGTTATACTGTATGCCGAGACTCTCACCATTTGCTCTGGTATGAGCCCAGGATCAAGCTAACTGTTGTTTCTGGAGTGTTGAACCAAGCCTCAGTCAAACTTGATGAGCATGTCGTTGGAGGAATTTCTGAAATATAATGGTTCTTTGTATTGCCAGCCCACATGGTATCAATTGAAACAGCTTTTTAAGACCTTCTGGTAAGCCAGTTCAGTTCAGTGCAGGAAAGGGGAATGCTTGGCGGAAGCAGGTGGAAAGAATTGCTGTAAGACAGAATCCTCGAACGGCCAAATCTGATCACATTATGAAGCCCTAAGTAATGACAGTTCTTAGGAGCAAATCGTCAGTCAAAGGGACCACGATCTGGATAACCTCATAGATGGAAAATAGTCTTTAGTAAAGCAACATCGACTGAGCTCCTTTCATTAACTGAGAAAACTCAGGGATTGACAAGTGCCGGGTCGTGAGGGGGATAACATTTAGCAAAGTTGGCAGCCTCTGTACATAAAAGTTGAGGCTAGAGTAAACTGAACCAGTGGGATCACCACACTGGCTGAATACTGTGTACTACAGGAGTGTTCAATGTCTTCCTCAGAAACTATTTATCCAAGCTGACAGCTTTTAGGTCATCCGGGTTATTACCATCTCTGCAGTTCAAACAAGTCTTAATTATTCCAAACGTGCATTAACTTCATGATTGCCTCTCATTCATTTTTACTGGCGATTATAAAACTGGAACAGTGTGTCTATCAAACGGAAAGCTCCATGATTCATCGGCTGCGTGGTGGAAACAATGTAATTTCACACGAAAGGGAACATTCGTATGAAAATGTATCCCTTATATAAACATGTGTCAAGAGTTAGAGGTCCTCAGAGGTCCTGGTTAGAGTCTCTAACTCCCTGTCTCTAACTGAGCTGCCCATCAGTCTGTGAAAGCATGCAGAGTATTTGAACCGCTTGGCAGAGGGTCTGCCAGATGTTTCCCTCGCCAAAGGGAACTACCTCTTGGTACATTAATTACTGTGACATTGCTCTAACTCCCATTGCATTCATTTAGAAGCTAAACTTCTTAAGGGAGGCCAAGATTGGAAAGTCTGTATAAGATATATTCTCTGTTAGATTTATGTTTGGTGAACTGTTGACTTACAACCAATCACCCCAGGATCAGATGGATTCAGTACATGTGAGATAATAATCATGTAAATAACTTAAAATATCAGCCTGTTATTGGTTTGCATACATTTACTGTAGTCCCCATACAGTGTGATGTGAACCCCATGGTATGTGATATCTGTACAGAATATATCCCCTAGGACCAGCAGCACCACAATGGGTCTAAGCCATGGTCAAAAGTAGTATACTAAATAGGGAATAGAGTGTCATTTGGGACACAACCTGTGAGAACAAAGAGCAGTGAGGAGCCAAGCTAGCAGAGCAGAGGAGTCACAGTGATCTTATCTCACACCCTGTTAGAGGAAACCTCCCTCACCAGAAAAACCAAACAAACCCAAAACTCAGCTGAAAACGATCTCTTCATCATAATGAGCAGTAGCCACTCCAGCCATGCCGCTATATTCTGCTTTACGGAGAGCACACCGGGTGAGGGATGTTGATTGATGCCCTACTCTCACCCCACCGAGCTGCCAGTGCCTAGAGACACACTGGTCCAAGAGCCTGTGTGTTTGTGTGCGTGCGTACATACGTGCGTACGTGCGTGCGCGCGTGTGTGTGTTAGCTCGGGCGCCCCCTGTGTTGAGCCCACTCCTGATTCCCCCCTCTCATCACTGCAGTGAGATTAGCACATGGCACACTTTGACTCCTTCTTATTATGATTGAAATAAAGCCATGTGAGCGCCGATCGGTCAGTGTTAGCCTGTCCCGTGGTGACCCCTCTCTGGCAGGCTCATTGTCTGAGTGTCCAGCACGTCAGCGGAGGGTCCCTGTGGACCTTTATCAGAGAGTAGCCAGACCAGGCAGGGCTACATGGGGATTAAGGTCAGTGTTCCACTCTGCCACAGTGTGTTTGCTCTGCTGATTATGCTTAAAGAAAATGTTTGCATATTGAAATATGGTCAAGTGTTTATTCTCTGCATAATACAGAGGCACTCCACGGCGCAGCAGCTCTCCTCTCATGGAACCCAGAGAGGGTATCAGCGGTGTGCCTGGAGTACCAGCACCTTGTGTTAATGGGCCCAAATACACACAAATGCCTCTTTCTGCTTCTCAAATAGGGTGTTTATAATTATGACTGTTGAGGGCCGTCACTTGTGGTTTAATGAGGTACGGCAGTGTTGTTTACGTTTCTGTGTTGAAAGGCTCAGCAGCCTGATGTGAAGTCACTCGGAGGCAACTGTGGGGTGTAATCGGTGTCGACGCCACATGGTGGGGTCTTTATGAGGCTCGCTGACACTGAGGGTGAAAAATGGCACGAGTTCTTCAGCATATTTATTTCTGCAGATAGGAGTCTTTTAGACCAATAAGAGAAGGGCAGGAAGCCCTGATGGTGGCAAGGCAATCTCCTGCTCTGGTATTGGCCTCTCCCAGGGGAAGGCTTTTAAAAGGACAGAAAGAAATGTGTACAGCCACCCGCCACCGCAGTGGCAAAAGGCTTCCATCCCTCCCTCGCTACCTCCCTCCCAGGCCTTGCTATCTCCCTCTCAAAGCCGCTCATTATCTCAGCTCCTGCTTAATGCATGTACATTCAGCCATGAACTGCCAGGAGAAAATTATATATGAGAGAGAGAGAGAGAGAGAGAGAGAGAGAGAGAGAGAGAGAGAGAGAGAGAGAGAGCAGAGAGAGAGAGAGCAGAGAGCAGCAGAGAAAGATGTGGAGAGATAGAGAGAGCAGCAGAGAAAGATGTGGAGAGAGAGAGAGCAGCAGAGAAAGATGTAGAGAGAGGAGAGAGCAGCAGAGAAAGATGTGGAGAGAGAGAGTGCAGCAGAGAGCAGCAGAGCAAGATGTGGAGAGAGAGAGTGCAGCAGAGAGCAGCAGAGCAAGATGTGGAGAGATAGAGAGTGCAGCAGAGAGCAGCAGAGAAAGATGTGGAGAGATAGAGAGAGCAGTAAAGAAAGATGTGGAGAGAGGAGAGAGCAGCAGAGAGCAGCAGAGAGCAGCAGAGCAAGATGTGGAGAGATAGAAAGTGCAGCAGAGCAAGATGTGGAGAGATAGAGAGAGCAGCAGAGCAAGATGTGGAGAGAGGAGAGAGCAGCAGAGAAAGATGTGGAGAGAGGAGAGAGCAGCAGAGAAAGATGTGGAGAGATAGAGAGTGCAGCAGAAAGCAGCAGAGCAAGATGAGGAGAGACCAGCAGAGCAAGATGTGGAGAGAGGAGAGAGCAGCAGAGAAAGATGTGGAGAGAGGAGAGAGCAGCAGAGAAAGATGTGGAGAGTGGAGAGAGCAGCAGAGAAAGATGTGGAGAGAGGAGAGTGCAGCAGAGAGCAGCAGAGCAAGATGTGGAGAGAGGAGAGAGCAGCAGAGCAAGATGTGGAGAGAGGAGAGAGCAGCAGAGAAAGATGTGGAGAGAGGAGAGAGCAGCAGAGAAAGATGTGGAGAGAGGAGAGAACAGCAGAGAAAGATGTGGAGAGATAGAGAGTGCAGCAGAGATATTAGAGAGAGAGCAGCAGAGATATTAGAAAGAGAGCAGCAGACATATTAGAGAGAGGAGAGATGGAGAGTGGAGAGAGCAGTAGAGAGAGTGGAGAGAGAGTGGAGAGAGCAGCAGAGAGATCCAGAGAGATAGAGAGTGGAGAGATGTTGAGAGTGTGTGGGGGAGAGGAAGGGAGGTAGTGTGAGATGTACAGGGAGTTAGAGAAATTGTGTGTGTTATGCATATGTGCATTAGCATGTATAGACGCAGTATTAGTCGACACACACTGTGGCCCGGAGAAAAGTTAAACTGTTGTCGCTGTTGATGTCTCTTTCAGTCCTCTTTCTCTCTATTAGACCCCTGCGTGTCTGTGAGAGGGGGGTGAAATTAACAATAACAGAGTGTGAATGAAGGGAGAGATCCAGAGAGAGGGGTAGAGTAGCTGTACTTCCAGAGCCTTCACTCTTCCCCTGTGTCTCTCCATTATCTGTGGCATGGCAGTACCTGATTAATGAGGAAGCGACAGGATCACCTTGGTTCTGAGGTCAGAGCAGCATATCTCATTTGTTGGAGAGCTACAGAGCACCCCGTCCCTCAGTAATGGAGGCACACAACTTTAGACTCATTCTGGTTTGCCCATATCACTCAAATTGAAAAGACATTGCTTTCATTGTACTTCAAAAGTAGCTTTTAAACTGGCTTTGGGGTGACTGTCTTCGGTTTGATTATCTTCATAAACAGAGATTTTCCAAACACACCCTGCTATTTAGTCTCCCTCTAGACTTATTCCGCAGTCCCTCATCATGGGTTTTTGATGAAATGTGAACACTTTGTCTCACAAAGCAGCAGTGTTCAGCTTGTGCTTTTATTCACAGAGTAGTTAAATGTATACGGCAATTCATATCAAATGCTCCATAACACATAGCATTTTGTGTGACACTAACAATGCCTTGCTTTAATGTTGGCTGGTTTTCTCATCGCAAACATGCCTATTTCCTCAGTCTTAAATGTCAGGCTATCAGGCGGAAGGGATGCGTGCGGGCGGATATGTTCACGCCTCTAAGACTGATTATGAGGGTCTTCACACTTACTCGACTTTTCTCAAAAATGCCCTTGGTTAGACATATACTGCAATGTATTCTTGCGAACTTGTCACGTCTCGTCCGTACCTCCGACAGGGCAGGGCAGTGTAAACAGAATTGTCTCATTGAGTCAGCACTCACGGTAAAAATTGTAATAGCATAGCAATGTTTTTAAAACAGCTGAAATGTACAGACATTTTCTTTATTTATTTTTTTTAACCTGAAATTGTAGTAACAGCCTGTTACATTCTGAAATTGTCTCCGTAGCTTTGAATCTCAACCGTGTTCATTTTTTTGCTTGACTACACTGAGCCACCACCAAGGTCCAGGCAGGAAGCAACTCCCCAGGGAATTATCAATGTCGCAGTTTGCCTTTACCTTGTATAATGACCTCCTTGATATTGAAAAAATGAAGCCTGGTGTGTTCTAATTAATATGGTAGCTAGTGTGAGCCTAAGAGCTCCTATCTAGCTATGGTTCAGCTAAATGTCAGCATTCAGATACAGCCAGGATGCAAAAATAATTTTGTTTAGCTAGCTTGCTTGTTAACGTTACCTACCTGTGTGGTCTATATTTAAGGAATAAGGCCCGAGCAATGTGGCCAATATACCACGGCTTAGGACTGTTCATAAGCACAATGCAACGTGGAGTACCTGGACACAGCCCTTAGCCGTGGTGTATTGGCAATATACCACAAACCCCCGAGGTGCCTTATTGCTATTGTAAACTGGTCTCAAATGTAATTAGAGCAGTAAAAATACATGTTTTGTCATACCCGTGGTATACAGTCTCATATACCACGGCTGTCAGCCAATCAGCATTTAGGGGTCGAACCACCCCATTTATAATTAAGCAATAAGGCCCGGGGGGGTGTGGTATATGGCCAATATACCATGGCTGTTCTTATGCATGACGCAACACAGAGTGCCTGGATACAGACCTTAGCCGTGGTATGTAGGCCATATATCACAAACATCCGAGGTGCCTTATTGCTATTATAAACGGGTTACCAATGTAATTAGAACAGTAAAAATAAGTGGTTTGTCATTCCCGTGGTTTATGGTTTGATATACCACAGCTGTCAGCCAATCAGCATTCAGGACTCAAACCACCCAGTTTGTAATATAATATGAATGACACTGTAGCTAGCTAGCAGGAGTTAGCTGTGTCTTGTCAGCTAATTGAATGTGCACGGACGAGAAAACAAACCCTTTAATTGTCAAGGCTCAGGAGAAGACCCAAATGCAGACAGTTTTGAAGTAACACAATTTTATTACAAAAACAGGGGGACAGGCAAACAACAGGTTAAGGGCAGGCAGAGGTTAGTAATCCAGAGCAAAGTCTGAAAGGTACAGAATAGCAGGCAGGCTCAGAGTCAGGACAGGCAGAGGTCAAAACTAGGAAAACTAGAAGACAGGAGCAAGGGAACACCGCTAGTAGGCTTGACGAAGAAAAAAAAACTGTCAACAGACAAACAGAGAACACAGGTATAAATACACTGGGGATTATGGGGAAGATGGAGGACACCTGGAGGGGGTGGAGACAATCACAAAGACAGGTGAAACAGATCAAGAAGAAAATAAGAAATGTTGGAAGTTAAGGAAGAAAAGTTTATTGGATTGTTAAATAGTTTGTGCTTACTGGCTAGCGGCTACTTTGATATTTACGGACAATTTGAGTTGCAGTCCAAGAATGTTGCGTTTCCAGCAACAACGAAAGGTAAGGCAAGGATGTAATGTTTATTGAAAAGTAGAAATCTCTTTTGCCACTCCGCTCCTCAAACACTCGTAGTGGGAAAAGGGCCTAAGAGGGGTTGGTAGTGTTAAATATAATTAATTTATATTTACAATGGTTTATTGGTCTTATGTTTGATACTCAACATTGTACTGATAGCAGTATAGGATATATTTTCTTACTTACAATAACATTTTTTTGATTGTTATTATTTCAGGGCACATCAATAATTGAATCCATAAATCATAAAGAAAAAATATTTTACCTCTAGCAGCATTAACATTATATAGGCTTGTAATAGGTTTGAAAATCTTGTTGCGCTCTTGCATGTGTAAAAAAAAAAGTTAATTATATTCTTGATTAATTTGAATTTGCACATGTTTTATGTTTTCACATGTAAGAGAAAATGTGACTGTAGGGTGTATTGGTCCCATTTCCTCTTGTCAGTGTGTGGATGTGAGATCAAAGGAAGGCAGTCGCCTGTCTCCTTCCAGCCCAACACTAATTTCCTCTCCTCTCCTCCTCTCGTCTCTCCACTCCTCTGAGGCAGATTAATCCAGTTCTCTGCCTTTTCGAAGTAAGAGATGGTTTTTACCCTTAAAAAAAGGAAAAGTGACCGTATCAATGTGTTGAGTGTATGTGGGGGCTTGCTGAGAGGAGTATGATGATGTCACTGAGGCTGTCTAGACATGACTGAATATTCTCAGTTGTCTGTTTATTTATGTTGGGGGATGGCACTGTGTGCGCTAGGCTGATGAGTGTTAACACTCCTACCCACCAAGAGACAGACACATGCCCTCCAAACTGCCATGGATTGAGAGCTGTGCAGTGCCAAGGAAAATGAGCTGCGAGAAGAAAACAAAATCACTAGTTTAGTCTACAGTTTCAATCTCCAATGCATTGACACATTATGCATTGGGATCTGACACAAATAGATTAGTGATGATCTCTGAAGTCGGTAAAAGATTAGCATCTAATGAGAATAGTCACTTGTCACATCATGGAGAGTGGCCCTGTACCCATTATACTTAATAACAGCACAGCTTTGTAATGGCATCCACATTATATATCCCCCTGACACCTCGCACATCCACATCTGCTGACGTGTGTAGCATGATAGCCTGTGTGCCATGTTGAAGCATCATTTACAAGGACAACCGCTAATCGGACTAGCAGGGGTTCTGTTGAGAAGGGGAAGTGATTATCAAGGTTCCTCTACAGTCAATTCAATTTGTAGCCTATCAAGGCCAGTTTTATTGCAATGCAAATGTGAACTGTATGTAATTAGAAACAAGCTGCTGTCTGTGTCGTGTTGCACAGCGCTAAACTGGCATCTCTTTGAAAATTGTCACGCAATTAAAAAGGTTGGTGTGGGAATGGGGATGAGCGTTACTATGTTCTGGACGTATAATTTGACCATTTATGCCAAATATTCACTACTTTTGAAAGAGACAACAAAATGTAGACAGCTTCGTTGACTTGGATTTCTCCTATCACGAATGACAAAATGAAATAGATAGCTAGCTGTATGTCCTTAATATCTTCACATTTCTGATTTCTTTAAACTGAGTAAGATCCATTGTGATTGAATCAATCTGTCTGCCCCTGCTATGCTCTTAGGCATTTAATTGGTTGAAATTATCTCGCTTTAAATCTAAGTTAATCATTTAAAAAAAAAGTGGATTGTCAAGGCCCAAGGGGAGATATTTAATTTTCAGCAACCCACAATTAGATCACACACTGCTGTGAGGCTAAATGACTTGACCGGAGCTGACCGAAAGCCCTATCCAGAAACTACCAAAAAGATAACACACTACGGGTTGAATGATAATTATTAGGTCAAATTTGATATAAAGATCACAGATGTTATACTTTGTATAAATTGGACAAGCAATCATTCAATAAGTACATACTGGAGGTAGAGTATAATGTGAATGTGATATCCACATTATATTTATATTCAAGGCTGATGAAGCCGCAGCTGTCATATCCTGTGCTGATGACATACTGTATTAAGAGCTCTCCAGTGGCGTATTCCATGATTTAGAAATGGCTCACGTGGACCAGTCCTCACCATTTGATGACATTGTAGATGGTCACTTCTCCCTCTCATTGTCTGTCAGATTGATAGTGACGCATCGAGATGAGTCGTACAGTTCCGGTTTATCCCTGTCTCCTGTGAGGTAGACATTGAGTGTGTTGTTTCTGGACACTGAGATGATGTTATAGCACATCATGAGGTCTGTTTGCTAAATTGGGTCAAAATTGGAAATTAGCCCCTTGCTCTTCTTCAAATATTCATAACATGACATTTCAGATGTAGAGCAGCCCCAGACAGTGCTCCCTAATTGGCCAGTGCATTTATTCATGGTCTCATGTACCCTATTGTTATTGGAGGGAGGGAGGGAGGGAGGGCAATACAGACAGAGAGAGAACGAGAGCAAAAAAATAAAGAGAACGAGAGAAGAAAACCGACACATGATTGCGGAAACTGAGGGGTTGGCTGTGTATTGGCTGTGTCTTTGTGGCAAGCATGGCACCTCCAGAGTAACGCAGGATCACTGGGAGTGCAAGCGCAAACAATGGCCTCCTTGTCAAAAATGGAACAAATCCCTGAGGAAGAGGTGTCAGTGAAAAGGTTGATGACCTGGCATCTGGCAATTACTGCCAGCCCAGGTCATTAATCAGAGAGGCTCTCAGTCTCTTACTCCGACCGACCGACTCAGCAGCAGTAGCAGCAGCAGTCACACCATGGAGCACTCCTCCACTGGGGCCGGGATGGCCCTTAATGTGCTACGTTTGTCGTACCTATGTTTGTTGCTTATATGGGAGAATAATAATGAATAGCCTGGGATGACTGATCTTTAAAGACCTGAGGAATTTGACTTTGAGAGAATTCTGATTCAACTGTGTTCCTCTGTGAAGGTACACAGTGTGTGTACCTGTGTGTCTGTTCTGTCTCTGTCAGGCCACATGTGCTGCCTCATGTCACACATGGAAGTGGTGTGTTTGTGTTGTGGATGATGGCAGCCGCTGCAGTGTGAGTTCAGATGCCCACTTGAGGCGGAGGAGGACGAATAGGACACTGCAGCAACACTGGCACGGCTGCCACATGTCACAGCTGGGCTGTGTGTCGACACTGGCACCAACACGGCTAGCATGTCATAGCTGTTCACTGTGGTGACAGGGGAGCCCTGCTCTCCTCCACACACTGCTACCGACACAGCCATCAGGCTCAACCCTGGAACCTGGGGTAAAAACCTATCCTCACAGCTGTCATCAGGCTACAGCCCTAGAACCTATGGTAAAAAAAAACACTATCCACACTGGGTTCACTACAGAGAGGTAGTAGATACAGTAAGAGAGAGAGAGAATGTGTGCTATAGTAGTGTTCTCTATAAGAGTCGCCATGTTGTAGTATCCTGTCATTACAGCTACTATAGAGAACATATACACATATACAAATAGAGAACAAAGTTCATGCTTGTGCCATGTGTAAGAGAGAAGAAGAACGGGAAAAAGCATGTAAGTTAGTGTCTCGTTATTTTGCCATTCTTATACAGAAGCATATAGCACAGTGGCTTTGACAACAGCGTATTCTTGAATATGTTCCATCCAAGACAGACGCTAGCTTTTCATCATTGTATGTTTTATTATATTTTGCTTCATACATTCAGAGTTTTAACTTCAGGAAGGCTTGCTATTTTCAGATGTCTAGTTGTCATTAAAAGATATTCATATTAGAAAATTAGACATGAAGAATACTGGATTCCCTTGTGCTCGCACATCAAACAAAGATTTCTGTGGCAGGCAGTCAGTTCTCCTCCCCCAAACCATCCCCATCCCCTCCCCTTCCTCATCTCTCTCCTTCTCATCTCAAACCCCAAAGCACATCTTTCTAGAGACCCTCACTCCAGACTCCACTAGACCTGGCAACCCCAGGAACTACCTCTGATAAACCCTCCCAATCCTCTGATCATCACCACAGTGTCTCTCTTTGAGGAATCAGAATGAAAAGGGTTGCCGATTTCACCTTCCCTGCTCCAGCGCTAATAGAGTAGATAAGCAGGTCCATATAATTAGAAACCAGTGAAATAATTGTAACAAGGGGCTAAATGCCTAGCTCCAGTTTTAATTAGCCGGTGCTTGAATTAATAATTGCCGCTTTTTAAATCAGAAATCAGTGACTGTTGTTTAGGCTGCTAGATTGGAATAATGGTGGTGGTATTGGCTGCTTTTTACATCTCAATATGTGCACGTTTCACTGTGATGCACACTGGGCCTGGGAGGGTAGGGGAGGCGGAAAAAAAAACCTGGGTCTATTTGGTTATCTTCCAAGTGCAGCGTAGCTCAGCCAAGATTAAATTCATTGGGTTTACGGTGGATATCAGTATTCGTTTTTTTATGTTATGTTGGAAAGAGCCAGGGGTGGGAGGCAGGCCAGTCAGTCTGCAGGGGGAGGAGAAGGAAAGAGAGGGGAAGGGGGAAAAAAAAAGCTGCCAATGCTACAATTTTACAGAGAATATCATCATCAACATCACCATCATCATCATTATAAAAACCCTCTCTGCTATTTAAACCATCGCCGGAATGAGAAAAAAAAGATATGCTGTATATCTCCCATATCCCATAGAATACATGAAAGGGATGATGCAGCAGTGTCATCAGCTATCTGTTATCTGTTACCACTGTAACATCATGCCTCCATCCCCCGCTTTGCCCTTAGAGGATAGGTGGTTCTCTACAGACACTGTGTTAATGACAAGTCCTGACCTCACACCTCTTAACACTCGTGTGCATTAGACACAGGACTTAGTGCCAGGGGGACTGCTCGGGCACAGTGACAGCTGTAAATTTGATCAATCGGACTGTCAGGGTACACTGGCAGGTGTGGCAAGAGGGGCCGGCGTAAAGATAACTGACGTCTTGCTGTCATTACTGCTAGGGCCCTGCCGTCAATCTCGCCCTGATGCATTCGTTCCCTTCTTCCTCTGTTATTTTTCTTTCCATTAAAATAATTGCCTGTCGCCCTGAAACGGGGCCTCACTTTTCTTTCCCCAGGTCCCCCTTTCCAAAAGAATTTGGTGATGGATTAAATGCTTTGGAAACACCATAGGACCCCGGAGGTGTGTTTGGGGAGAGCAAGGGCAGATTGAAGGCAAACTGATTCCAGCTCTCCGTTCCTGTCTCCTATCTATCACTGCCAATTGCTGTGCCTCTCAGGCCTGGGATCCTCATGCAGTGTTCATCACAGCGACAGAGTCGTAGATGGGAAATGGGTTTATTTGGTTTGAGAAAGCTGTGAAATCCTACTTCATAATTTTAGGGGTACTGTATATTCAGGTATTTAAGTTAGAGTTTTTTTTGTTGTTGTTGTTATTATCGCCAGCTTGCCTTTTATTTTATTCAAATTGAGCCATTTTGTAACTTTCAATCACATTAGCGTCAATCAGTTTAAAATTGAAATCCTCATTTAATTGAAGTCATAATAACAAAAGGCACGGTTAACAAAATGGCTGAAACATTTTGATGATCACACAGTGCTGGGTGTTGTTTAATGTGCTGTCTATATAGAGTGGTTACAGGCAGTACCATCTGGTATTTCTAGATGGAGAGCAGAGCAGGTACTCAGGCTTGGCTTTCCATTACCCTTGTCAGTGCATCACTGCTGTGAGTCAGTAGATAATGTGTGCTGCGCTCCGCTCTGCTCTGCACCGGCTGCATGTCTGTCCCAGGTTTGTCCCTCTCACCTTCTACCACCCTTTACACCACTACAGAATACTACCGCATTGCTGTCACGTCCCCCAGCCCTGGCTGGCCCCTTCCGCAGCCTGCCTTAATGCCCTGCTCCCCAACGGACCCCAGGGGGCTTGGTGGAGGCCCGGGGCCATGGAGCTAACGCTGCTACGTCGCTACGCTAGCTCAGCTCCCACCGCTCCGGGAAGAGCAGCAGCAGTGGTGGAGGAATGTGGGACATTATGCTAATGAGAGGGCTTAGAGCAGGGCTCTAATCAAGCGTTGGCGGTGGTTGGACAGCCGCAGGACAGCTCGGCGCAACTTTCACATCAGCGGACAAAGGAGAAAACGGCTGCATGTTACACTGTGGATTTATTACGCTGCCTGGCTGGCGATAAGGAGGTTGAGATGTCTGCGCCGCTCACCGAACAGGTCTAACAAACCTTAATGGGAGACGGTGAAGCAGGGGGGTTTTCATGTAAGCCAGTCAACCTGTCTTTCTAGGACAACTTTTTTTTCCAGTTATTACATATACTGGGAATGTATTTACTAAACTGGCATATTGTGAAAAAGTCAAATTAAGAATTAGATTGGTTTTTGTGTGCTCTTCAATGTAAAGAAATACAAAGTGTGTAAAAAGGAATCAACATACACTAAAGAGCCTAGAATTCAAGTCCAATTCAAGTCCTGGCACCCAAATGGTGGAACCCAGCCTCCCCCTGAAGCTAGGACAGCAGAGTCCCTGCCCATTTTCTGAAAAACCTGAAACCCTACCTCTTCAAGCAGTATCTTAAATAATCCTCCTCCTCACCTCGAACCCCCCCCCCCCCCCCTTCTAGCTATATTATTGAGGAAAAAATGACTTTCTATGTCTGTGAAGTGGTGGAAAAAGTACCCAATTGTCATACTTCAGTCAAATTAAAGATACCTTAATAGAAAATGACTCAAATGAAAGTGAAAGTCACCCAGTGAAATACTACTTGAGTAAAATTCAAAAAGTATTTGTTTTTAAATATACTTAGGTATCACACGTAGGGGGGACGGCAGGGTAGACTAGTGGTTAGAGCTGTGGACTAGTAACCGGAAGGTTGCAAGTTCAAACCCCTGAGCTGACAAGATACAAATCGGTCGTTCTGTCCCTGAACAGGCAGTTAACCCACTGTTCCTAGGCAGTCATTGAAAATAAGAATTTGTTCTTAACTGACTTGCCTAGTTAAATAAAGGTTAAAAATAAATATATATATAAATAATTTCAAATTCCTTGTATTAAGCAAACCAGACGCTACAATTTTCTTGTTTATTTTTGTTTATGGTTAGCCAAGGGCAGTCTCCAACACTCAGACATAATTTACAAAACACATTTTACAAACCCCCCTATTTAAAAAATAATAATAAATAATAAACAAATACAAACCAAAAAGGCATTGATGTTTAGTGAGTCCGCCAGTAGGGATTTTCTCTTGATAAGTAGATTAATGGACCATTTTCCTGTTCTTTTGGGTGTCAGGGAAAATGTATGGAGTGAAAAGTACATTATTTTCTTCAGGAATGTAGTGAAGTAAAATTAAAAGTTGTAAGAAATATAAATAGTAAAGTAAAGTACAGACCAAAAAAACGACTTAAGTGGTACTTTAAAGTATTTTTTACTTAAGTACTTCACACCACTGTGCCTGTGATATGTGGTTGTCTCACCAAGCTATCTTAAGATGTATGTGCTAACTGTAAGTTGCTCTGGATAAGAGCGTCTGCTAAATTACTAAAATGTAAATGTAAAATGTAAATTCAATAGGTCTACATCTTAAGACCCGCTCTGTGTTGATAAATAAACTGTGCTTTGAAAGTCATTTGACAATACATTTGCTCCTCTTGGATAAGCGATCCCTTTCTTTCCAACAGTGCCTTGCCTTGGCAGTGTTTTGTAAGTATTTGTGTGACAATCCACTTCCTTTATCTCCAGGGCCGCCTATCCTTCATCTGCTTAGTGTCAGCTTGTGCCTATTAGACAGATATGGGCTTCCCATACATCTTTTCAGGGAAAGGGATTTCAATGTTTCTCTGTGGCATGCCAGCTGTGATTACTCTGATTCTACTCTGATGGTCTGGCCTCGTCTTCTTCTACTTGTCTCCCCATGCAGTCATTACGAGCAGGACCGCAGTGCGCTCAAGAAGAGGGAGTGGGAGCGGCGGACTCAGGAGGTGCAACAGGACGAAGATCTCTTCTCCTCCGGGTTTAATCTATTCGGGGAGCCGTACAAGGTAAGGGCCTGGGAAGGAAGGAGGAAGGGGTGGGAGGAGGTGGGGAGGAGGGTTGTCAGCATCCAGCATCCATCCCTTTTTCTATGACATTACCTGGCAACAGGCATGATGGAAGTCCTCCAACTTAAACATGTATAGATGTATAAAGAACACATTAACCCCCAGTAACTGAGCAGTCTTGTCAGTCTATCTCCAGTCTACTCTGGCTCCTCCAGTCTTTGGGTTCCATCAGTGTCTGCCAGTCTCCAAAAGCACATTATCCACTGCCTGCCAGATCTGTGTGTGTTCTCTCATGCTCTGTGTGTTACTGGATGAATGAGACACCACAGATGGTCAAAACAGTATTTCTATAGTGGGCCAAAAGCAGCTTCTTCTATGCCTTCCCTCATGTCCTGTTACTTTATGTTATATTAATTGAAGGGATTGGAGACAACCGACTGCATCCAAGCAGATTACTATCCATGTGGGGACTGTAGGAATAGACAGCTAATGTGGAAAGGATAAGATATTACAAATGTAGAATTGTTTAAAATGATCTGCTTCGCTATATTCCGTGAAATGCTTTGCTGTTCATGCTATAATGATGTTATGTTTTGCTGTAGCGTGTATTTTCCATTGTGCACTGAACACATCCCTTAGGCTCCCCATATTGTCCATTTGAATGATGTGCAGTAGAGTAATGACACGTGAACGATGATCACACCTCTCATGTGTACGTCATGGAGGTGCCATGCAGTCTCAGTCCTTCATGTCTCCCCTTCTCTCCTGTATGATATGTATCCATTGGCTGACTGACTGCAGACAGGTGACAAGACCGATACATGAGAAGAGTGTGTGTGTGTGTGTGTGTGTGTGTGTGTGTGTGTGTGTGTGTGTGTGTGTGTGTGTGTGTGTGTGTGTGTGTGTGTGTGTGTGTGTGTGAGTAGCTAAGCAGTGTCAATAGAGAGTGATTCTCCTGTGTGTGGGTTGTGAGCAGGATCAATGGAAGCCTAAGGTATGAGGGCAGTCAGGGCATTGTTCCATAGCCAAGCTTGGGATCTCTTAGCTAACTAACTGGACAGATGGGGGACTCAGTCAAGAGGACTGTCATGTTTTTACTTGGGCCAAGGTGTCCCTTTTTAAAGAACCCTATCTTCTTTCTCAATCACTCATTGCTTTCTCTTCTCCCTCTCTGTGTATCAATCCACCTAGGTTCTTTCCCCTTTTACTGTATTTGTGTTTTCTGTCATGGCCATTCTGACAGACATGGAAAACGGTTATCGCTGTAATCAAAGAATACTGATTCTGAAAACTGCCATTGTAACTGTGATAAAATGATCGCTATTGGTTATCACAAATCGTGTTAAGTCCCATTTAATTGAGATATGTGCACTACAAATGACATGTGCCACAAATATTCTCACAAGGTTCCCTGTGTGTTTCTTTGGTTTTGGAGAGCCATCTAATGTGTTTCCCAACATGTTGTGTTGCTGCATTATTTCCTCCTCTGTACCAGCCTGATTGGGTAATTAAAAGTGATTAAGACTGATCTGAATAAGTCCTCGTTATCCGCACCTGGTATAATTCATCACTGCAAAAGAAACGTTCCTTCAAGATCATACACACTATTTATACTTTCATACAGTAAATAGCTTTCTAACACTACAGATGATCTGTAAACGGCACCTTTAGAGAGAGTGTGGCTTTCAAGGAAAGAGGGCGTGGAACCTGTCCATCACATCAACACGGAGGTTGACGTATTTGTGGAAATAAACAAGTAGTGACTGTGTCCCCTTTGAAGGCTAATTGCCCATGTCACATGACATGGTGCAGTCTCCCCTCAATGCGGCTTCGCTTCAATAGTGGATCAACGGCACCGCACATAAATACACACGCACATACACAGGGGAGCACGCACGTGCGCACACAGACGAAACCGTTCATCTTCATCTGATCGCCCACTGCTCCTCTTAGCCTGGAAAATTAGGTTCCAGAACACATGAGTGTTCTCTTAAACACACGCAACCTCTCTGCGAACTGGGTCACACTTAATGACAGAAAAACAGGCACACAGAGCTATCTACTCCCTTTATTTTAATTTATACTAAAACAGGAGATCTCTACCCCTTATATAGGACTGTGTGAAATTTAATTGTGGATGCTAGTATGTGAGTATATGTGTCTTTGTGGAAATGGGGTGTGTTTTTGTGGGTAGGAGGATGTGTGTGTGTGTTTGTCTGCTCATGCTCATGTTGGTGTGTTTGTGTGTGTGAAGGAATGCGCTGGCCCAGCATTCTTCCAGTGACTAAGCAGACAGACAGCAGGGGTAATGGGGAAAGGAACTCTCAGTCTAGGTGGGTGGACTGGTACAACCCAAGAGTCAGACAAAGAGCAATTTATTAGCCTTTCAGTAAATATGCCAATGTCTTGTTTGGAATTTGACCTTTTTACAGACAACATTTTACAGACGCTGATGTGACTGTATCATGAGAGAACATCCTCATTCACTTTGGTTTAGATTAGATTATCAACAGCTAGAGTACAGTGATGTCACATATTAACTTATGTATTGTCAATCATGTAACTGCACTTTCCGAAATATAGATGGCTTTCACCAAGCTATACTGTAGTTAGAGGATTACAGACTGAGACAGATCTGTTCTCCAGACCCCCACAGTGTCAGCTAATAGTCATTGATGTCATCACATCTGCAGGAAAATGGACTCTCCACTCCAGGCTTTAGTATTTGGGCATGTAAGCTGGGGGGACTTAAGGGCCGGTAAAGATGATGTGTGTTTAGAAACCAATGTGTCCTGTTAGTGCTTGACTGGTTCAGCGATACTTTCGCCTTAGCCCCCTCTCTCTTCCCCTCTCTCTCCCAGCCTAGTGCTCGGTAGAGAGTAATAGCAGTACTTTCCTCTCCTCTGTGAAACACTGTTTGTAGTTCTCCCACATCTCAGGCCGCTATTAGTTAATCCCCCCTTTAATCCTGTTTAATGGAACTATGCTGTTAGCAGCTATTTGGGACTGATTTACTGCTTTCCCAGCTCCACTGGCACCCAGAGAGACGCCCCACAGCCGAGGAGAGCTGGCTGTGCCCTCAGAGGTCCCCTGCTCCCCCTGGCTGCCCCTGGTCCCCCCTGGCCTTGGTGCCATCAGCAGGATGTGTACTTTGTGTACTCCCGGGACCCCTCTCTACCTCCTCCTGGACAGGTCTCTGTGAACGCACAGCCAAGCTGTTTTTAAAAGCCTGTAAAGCCCCGTGAAGGTCAGGCCTTTGGACTTCAGCCAACGCTGCTGCACCACTCTGTCACAAAGATACCTACCTTTTCCCTCTCAAGGCAAATATTCCCAAATAAACCTCCCTAACCCCCTCCCTCCTTCTTCCTTCTTCTCCCTCCCTCCATCCTCCACCAACTGCTGAGTCAAGAGGAGCAGCAGAGTAAACAAGGATATAGCCGCCAAGTTATTCAGCCATTTTCTCCGTTTTCTGCAAACGTATTTTGTGTTCCTCCTCAGTCGTCAGCTCCGGTACTGGATGTTTTATTCATGGGCACCAGCATTACTGTTGAGGAGCAGACTCTTAGAGATGGAGAAGGAGATCAATTCATTTATTCAATGCTAACTTTTGCTCTCCATGGGTGTAAGAGATGCAATATAAAATAGTTATATTTTTTTGAATGTAATTGTATATTCCCCCGACCGTCATCACTGTCAGATTTTATCAACAGGTTTTAAAAAGTAGGATTGCGACATGTTAAATTGTTAGTCCATTACGTTTCCCAGTTTATATCTGAATTGTATTGTGGTTTGTTGCTGATTCTGTTAGGAGGCTACCTTACATCTGCTAGCTCCTGGATCCCCTGCTGTCGTTAGTGCTCTATTGATTTCAGATGATTTGTGCTAGGTGTTTACTCATGTGGACCCATATTGATGCTCTTTATTGGGAAGCACTAATGGATATTATGCAAACTGCTGAGGCTTTCTACTCCTGCACCAGTGAGGAAGGAAGGATTTTACAGATGGGCTTACAAAGGAGAGAGACAATTCAACAGATAAGGATTTGCTGGATGAGTCTTTGCTCTGGGTCTTTAACTCATTTTTTTTTTAAAGATTTTAGATTTAAGTTTTCAGATTTTTCTTAATTTCCGAATTGAAGGCAAATAACTGTTAACAGATGGCCCATTGTAAACACTGCCAATCCCATGACAAGCAGTGTGAGAGAACAGTGCACATAACATCATTGTAGGATCAGCCTACAGCCCATCATAGTATTGTATTGTAGCAACAGTGCAGATTCCTTTATCCTAGTAGGAGCCTATAGGCTTTAGGCTGGAGACAATAATGTACTGGCACGCAACTCCAGGTAAATAAACTTTGGACACAAATACTAGTGCTGGGATGACATGAGATGGATTTATTTCTTTGTAAGGTCTCAAGGACCCTATATAATATCCCTGTAACGTATCCCTTGTAGCCTGTGCATTTCTCAACATCCGCACTTACAGACAATATTTGAAATGTGTCAATGTCTTCTCCACACAGAATCCCATTCACTCACATCCTTGAAAATCCACAGGAGTCCTCTTTACTATGCTGTGATATGATAACAACAAAAAGCAAACTTTGTATGGATGAAACCAACTTTCCCCTTCATACAGTACTGTATGAATCAGCTCATAGTCAAATTAGCTTTTAATTTTGCTCTCTGTTTCTCAGTTAAATCATAAAAGGCTAGCATTAAGGCATGATCCCAGTGAGGTGCTTTACGATTGCTTGGTAGAGCTGTGATGGCAGAGCTGTGGTGGGGTGGCAGAACTGTGGTGGCAGGCAGGGTGTGAACTGTGGGATCTGATGCTGATTTAGAGAGCAAACGAAGCCTCCCATTGCGAGCCTGTTGGCCTGCACAGAGTGGTATTGCCCTAGTGCCCAGACCCGGCACATCACTACTGCTGCCTGCCACCATGCAAAGTCTGTCTCTTTAGTATTCTTCTATTCAAAAGCTTTTTCAGATCCTCACTGCAAACACACACACACACACACACACACACACACACACACACACACACACACACACACACACACACACACACACACACACACACACACACACACACAAACACTTCAACAGAGCTGCTTCCTGGGGAGAAATGTCCATTGACAAGAGGCCAGCTGCTTTCCTCTTGATGAGTGCCTTTCTCTTTTTAAAACCTTTCCCATTTGAGTCGAGAAACACGGCAGGCAAAGGTTCATCAGTCTCCACCCGTTGAAGAAATGCCATATGCTCTGATTTAAGAGATGAAGTATGAGACATGTCACTGGAAGCCTTTAGCGTAATGGGGATCAGCTCAGCAGAAGTCTTGTCAGCTGATGGCATGAGTTCATGTAGGCAGTGGAGTATTGTAGCCTTTGTTCCATGAAGATAAGGAGTTCTGACGGAGGTACTTTAATCATTGTTTAGAACCTGCTCCAGTATGGGCTCCTGGGCGGCGCAGCGGTCTAAGGCGCTGTGCTAGAGGCGTCACTGCAGACCCGGGTTCGATCCCGGGTTGTATCACAAGCGCCCGTGATCGGGAGTCCCATAGGGCGGCGCACAATTGGCCCAGCATCGTCCGGGTTTGGGGGGGGATTTGCAAGTAGGCCATCATTGTAAATAAGAATTTGTTCTTAATAACTGACTTGCCTAGTATAAAGGTATAAAAAAAAAGATTACAGCAGTGTAACAAAAAAATATAGTAGATAACATTGTTATACTTCTCTGTTCTAGTGAAGCTACTCCAGTCCTCAGCTGTAGTTAGCCTGCAGTCCGACTGCAGTCAGTTCACTGAAGGACAGCCCTGCTCCAACTCAAGCTCCAGGTCTACTCCAGCAGCCCAGGGCTTCCTTCTCTACACAAGAGCCCTTTGTGCACTGTCGTCCACATTGCTTTCCCCTCACTGAGAATGACAGCATCTGGGAGGTCCACAAGTGCCCCTTCAACATCACACTCACTAAAAATATTGAGCCCTCACAGCATGGCTTAAATAACCTGTGTGTGCTTAGGCTCCTCTTCGGACGATACACAGACTGTGGAAAACAGACTGCTGCTTTGGGCTGGTTGCTGGATTTTCAAACACACGTTGCTGTTACTGTTAGGGGCACTTGTCAGGGCTGTTTGAGTCTTTTCCCTCTCTTGTTTCTGAAGTTATGACTGGCCTGATACAGGGGCCACTCCTTAGTGTGTATCACACACACGCACTCAAACCATACACTCCAACCCAAGCAGTCCAATCTGCCACCTCGGGTCTCTGGGCCCTCCCACCCCTTCGGGAGGGCAGCTCCCGCTCAGTCCAGTCCAAGCTCTTCTCTGTCCTAGCACCCCAATGGTGGAAAGAAGGACACATTTGTTTAGCTCTGACTATGTTATTGAGGAAAATGTACTTCTTATGGCTGTGATATGTGGTTGTCCCACCTAGCGATCTTAAGATGAATGCACTAACTGTAAGTCGCTCTGGATAACAGCGTCGGCTCAATGACTCAAATGTAAATGTATCACTGCTCATTGGAGACCTACTGTTCTTTTGGACACATCCGGGACTTTAAAAGATCCTTTGAAAGCTATCCTGTTTTCTAGTTGGATACTATCTCCGACTCTTTCTCTATACCCCTGTGTCCTAATAAACTGCCCCTTTTTCTGTCCCTAATATCAACCTCCCCCATCACTGCTCAGCAACAACTACATGGAGAGTAACTCGGGCATAGTTATCCATTTGGGTGAGCTTAATTGTAATACATTTTGGAACAACAAGTGCATGGCCATTAGAGTTTTATGGGGGACATTATAGTGATGCTGTGCAAGGTCAGGGGTGGTCAGGGGTGAGTCTTGGCAGAGAGCAGTTTAGCCCTAGCTGGCATCTTCTCTTTTTATAGAGGTCAGAGGTTAAACACCTAGCAGATAATTCCCCTTCCCAGCAGCATAATGGCTCTTATATGCTTCACACCCTCCCTTCCCCTTAACCATCAACCATTATTTGATTATTGTGCAAATACACAGACTTATCCTTCCTGAGTCTGACAGAGTGTTGCGCTATCATCACCACCACAGTCCTCTGTGATACCAAAGGGATATACGCTGCTACACTGTACATATTTATCATTTTTCCTTTGAATAGCCTAATTATATCCCTATACAGGAAACAGCTTTGCATGGCTCTGCAATTTTATTGTGCGACTGAAATGAATCTTCATTTGCAGTTATTTTCGAATAGATGTTATAATCTCTGTTTATGTAGCGTGTATCTTAGCATAATGCATCTGCAATTGTTGTACGTTCTTACTAGGCCTCTCACACGTAAAAGACCAGTAAACACAGGCTTGGGCTGAGTTTAACAGTAATGTGTTGCACATTAAATAGAATGTTGCCTGTTATGAAAGTAATGAGTTTTGGGGGTGGTTCTGCATGCCTTTTTGTCTGAAAAGCCCAGTATAAAATAATTATATGCTGAACTAGCCAAAAGAAAACAATTATTATAACAAGGGCCTTTTGTTGCAAAATTATTTGTTTGGAGGTTTTTCTACAGATTAAAGTGTACCCCTGAGAGAAAGGATATTAGAAGACAGGAGTGTGTCAACATTGCCACATATCGCTATTGACTAAGAATACAGTTGAACAGATTATAAGATTATCAAGGTCATCCTATTGGTCTACTATATTCCCCCCAGTGTGACTAGATTATAAACTACTGTCTTTTTATACTGACAGACAGAAGCAACCAGTCTATCCACTTTGGGGGGGACCAACAACCTAAACAAGGTATCTATTATCTATAGATCCACACTAACAATGCTTGTTTTAATCACTTGTTTAATACACGCTAATACACCAACTGTGCCATCTTAAAGATGGATTTATTAAAGTGCTTTGGATAGAACTATAGTTTCATACAGTTTGTAAGGTGCATATTAGACTCTGTAATGATAGCTGTTTTTAGCTTAGAAAAGGGGCTACTTTTTCATTTTCAGAGTTGCTTGATGTACAGCCTAATGGTCTTGCTCACTGAGGCATGATTGCACCCTTCTCTACATCAACCTCTCTCTCACACACACTGCCTGCAGTGTTCCTGGCTGTCTGTAATTAGGTGTAGCTCTGATGACCTGCTGCTCTCTGTCTGTTGTCAGAGTAGTGGGGGAATGATGATAACATGGTGGAGGGGGCTGGGGGGTATATAGTAGGAACTGAATATCTATACATTATACATCTCACCGTCTCTCCTCTCTCTGTCTCTGCAGACCAACAAAGGTGATGCCCTGGCCAACCGGGTACAGAACACTCTGGGGAACTACGATGAGATGAAGGAGCTGCTGACCAGCCACTCCAACCAGAGCCACCTGGTGGGGATCCCCAAGAACTCTGTTCCCCAGACCCCTGGCCCCAGCTTCTTCACCGAGGGGCCCAGAGGACAAGCAACAGGACGGGCACGGGGCACAATACCACCTCCATGCCCCCTCCGCCCTCCTCTTCATCCCTGACCAGCTCCACCCGGCTGAGCGGCCATCAGAGCTCCAAGAAGTCCCGCTCCTCCGACTGGTTGCAGGGAGCCCACTGCTCCAGCAGCACCAGCACCCAAGAGGTGGGGGGGCAGGTAGTGGGGGTACCAACCAGCAGCAGGGGGAAACACTTGTCTACCCATGAGCAGCAGCAGCAGCAACCCCAGAGACACGAGGAGCTGTTCAGCTCACAGGGCGACGTCGTGGGCCACAAGGGAGACTCCAGCAGCAGCCCCAACTCCTCCACCTCCAGGAGGCATGGCGCTGGGCAGCAGCAGGCCCCTTCGGCGGCTGAGCATGGCGGATACAAGGACAGCAACAATCATGTTAAGTCTCCCTTGGAGCAGGAGCCGGGCTCCCACGGGTCCAGTTCCCCCGTGGCCTCCACCTCCCTGCTGCCCAGCGGCCTTTCCACGCCAACCTTCCCCCAGGGCCTGCATGTCAAGCCCAGCGCCGTGCAGCAGCAGAAGCCCACGGCCTACGTTCGGCCCATGGACGGCCAGGACCAGGTGCCCCTGGATTCCCCGGAGCTCAAACCTCCTCTGGAAGTGGGGGACATGGGCTACAGCAACCTAGCCTTTGGCAGCACCACCACCAGCTCCAAGAGCAAGCTGCCTAAGCTGACCCTGACACAGACTGGGGAGGTAGGTACCTGCATGATTCACTTGACTCTACAGTACACACACACGGCTTGTTAATAGATAGTAAATGCTTGGGAACAGGTCACTTGTTCTGTGTTAGATCGTCTGGCAGTAGGAAGGGGAAAGCAGTTCAGCCAGATAAGTTTGGCCTGTGCCTTTCCCCCTGCCTGATCTGTTTTTCATTGAGTCCTGGCAAAGACTGAGCCTGACATAATGGAGAGCTCTTATTAATAATCAGCCGTTCAGTTCTCCTCCTCCTGGCGACTCCTGGTCCTCAACCCAGCCAGCTGAGGGGCCGCAGGGTTAAGGGGCCTTCCTTACATCCACTCCCCCCCCACACACACACACACACACACACACACACACACACACACCCTACAATCCCTCACTATGAAATGAATCTCGGGTGGAAACTCACTCATGATTAATAGCCATTTTAATTCACATGGGCCCGCTTTACTTATTCATGTAACTAGTTCTGACATATGATTTGTTTTGGCCTCACTGATGGATTGTATTACAGTTAGAGTTTTAGCATTTACCCTGTGGTCTTATGGGTTTATATATAATATATCCTAAATATGTAATACTGTATAAACCTTTGTTTTAGCCTCCAGATTTTTGGCTTGTTCCTCCCATAATATTGTATGTAATTGGCTTGTCATGTATACATGATGATGATGAATGCGTTATTATTTCTGAACAGTTTACAACACTGCAAATTAATACTCATCAGTTACTGCTGATAGTTGAGAGGAAGTCTTGTTTAATGAGCATAAACAATGCATTTATCCCTCCTTGTAGCCTCTTAGCTTGACACAGTCAGACAATCTTAGTCTGGAGTCATTTGTGATCTGAAGGCCTGTCATGTCAGTTCATTTGTGTGTCAGCAACACAAGCAGGGCTGAGAGTCTATTGTTGTGACGACTTTAGCCCCGACTGTTTATCTTGTTCTAATGTTGGGAGGCAAGGGATGTTCATTTTAATGCCAGGAGCATTTGTCTCAGCTCTCAGCCAGTGGCGTGCTGGAGAATATTTTTGAACCAGACAAAATGGGCCCTGCTGCTTTTCGAATGCTTTGCAGGTTAACACAACATCCGTCCTAATGTATTCTCACCTGAGGTCACGCACTCATTATTTTAGAAAACGTTGTCCACCTGATTGGAACCCGCTCCGTTTAATCTTGAACATAATTAGCCAAGGCGTACTCTCTTCTCTCCTTATCTCCCCCTCCTCACCAGTTAGGACAGTGCATGAGGAGAAAATAGCTACATGGGAGGTATCCAGTTATAAATATCCAAACACGATGATGCCCATACCATTATAATACCAGATAGAGCAAAAATGAGAATTGGTGCAGATTTTTTTTTTTTATACATTGGGGCATCTAGGCTACGTTTACAAAGGCAGCCCAATATTTCCACGAACTGGTCTTTTTGCCAATCAGATCACATTTTATGACAATAATTGGGCAAAATATCAGAATTGGCCTGCCTTTGTAAATGCAGTCCTGGAGGTATATCATAGATCAGGATTCCACAAAGGAGTTGACTGAGAATTTCATCATGGCTAAGATTAAGACGGAAAGAACTAAGAGAGGCCCCACTCACCACTCACTCTACTTACCAGTGATAAGGATTAATTTCCCTCAACCATTGAATTAAGTCAAATTCATGTTTTTCAAAGTATTTGAAGAATGATGTGAGGTGACCAAGTGATTGACTGAAGCAACTACACATACGGTTCTTTGAGAATTTGGACTTTGCTCCTGTACCCACTCTTTACCAATCAATCCCCTGCAGCCTCTTTCTTCACTCCTTTCCCCACCGTTTCTCAGTGGCCAGCCTCGCTAATTGAGCCACTATGGAGATTCTGCCATGTGGGAGGTCAGGCCACAGTCTCCAACAAAGAAATGCATTTGTAGTATTCTTCCTGTTATTGGAGGAAGCTAGGAGTGCATGAAATACAGTGTCTCCTGTGAGACTTACTCATCTACACACCATGTCCCTGTATAGCGAACACATAAATAAGTAGATAAGCAACAATAAACAAGACTGACGTATGATTGAACAGGTTGACACACAGGCACCCAACCATGGCGCGCCAACCAGCTGTTCCCTTTCTTTAATAGTGTAGTCGAAGGCTATTCCCCACTACAAATTGTGCTATCTCGAATCTTGGAAGCATATGGCGCAGTTACACCGTACAGTTAAGCATGTGGCAAGGCTGAAAACCTGGGGGATTTGGAGAGCTGCTTGTTGTGCCCGGGATGCGGTCAGCTTAGAGGAGAATGGAGATGGATGTTGTTATTGGAGCAGGAAGGGAAACGGGGTGGGGAGGGAAGGCGAGGGACCCCCTGCACAGCACAGCAGAGCATAGTGGAGCCCAGCTGGGGAGAGATGGGGGGGGTGGAGGTGAGCACCATCTCTGCTCGTTCACTGACAGATGAGTCACTCGGTAAGAGACGGGGAGGAAGAGAAAGATGCAGATAGAGAGAGAGAGAGAGAGAGAGAGAGAGAGAGAGAGAGAGAGAGAGGGAGTAAGTGAACTGAAATTGAGAGACACGCAGAGTTAGTCAGAGCGAGACAGGCAGACAGAGAGAGAGAGAGAGAGAGAGAGAGAAGCGTCTGTCAGGAAAAGAGAAAACATCTTCAAGAACTTTGATTTATTTTGTTTGACTATAGTTTGTTAAAAATAGTAGATTCTATTGAGCTTAGTCTCCTGAGAGCCCTCTGTTTTGTTGTTTATCCTCTTATATTTATCCAGGTTTCTCAACAAGCATAGGTGTAGAATAACTAAAGCCAAAAAAATCATCCCAGGTTGTATTCCTTTTCGTTTTCAAAGTCCCACCTCGATAGCCGTTGTTTTAGTGTATGTGGTAATATTCATATGCTTGGTAATTACTCTTCCCCTCATGGCCGTGTGCAAGAGCCCATCCTTAACACTACACAACCCGTTGTTGTTGTTTTACAGCCTAATTAGATTATCTTATCCTCAAGCTCCTCCATCTAACATCCTCCTCTACTCTTTATACAAGCTGAACCCTCTGAAAAGAGAAGAGAGATATCACTTTCATCCCCCTTTCAAATCAAACGGGTGTGGGAGAGGAGACTTCACAGGCGTGAAATGTTCCTCTCATTCTCCACTCGGCCCCTGGAGAAAATATTTTGACAGGTTGAGTGTGAAATCCCAGAGTGATAAGGGTTTGCTAAATGGCTTTGGAAGCATCCTGTTAATACTGAGGCTATTGATTAGCGGCCTAGCTGCATTCACTGCTCACTCAGAAAAGCTCTGCCTGGCCAGCCTCTGATGTCAGAGAGGGAGTATGAAACATTGGAAAGCAGATAACACCTATTGATCCCCCCCCCCAAAAAAAAAATACTGTTATTGCACCAGGCATTACACATGCTTTATAGAACTAATAGCCTTATCTCTAGCCTCACTAAGCACACGATTTGACGAGACAATGAGAGGTTTAGGAGGCGCTCTTCATGATGGATATGGAAGAGATATAGAGACAACGTTTTACATATTCAATGCATTGAGGATTGTTGTTCTCTTTTTCCTCAAAGCCCTCGAGACATTTAATATTTCTGGAGTGGTATAAGCCTAAAGGCTTGAATATGCCTCTATTCATTTTTTTCTCTCTATTTATTTTACTTACCTGAGTGGACTTGAGCCGATTGAAAGGTTTGAAGTGTGTGCATTGATAGTACTGATAAAGAATGGGCCACAGTGCATATTGTATGGGCCAAGGGGCTGGTGGTCTAAGCTGGAGCACGATGATGTCATTCCTATAAGTTCATAAGGGCTGTGAATCAGAGGAGGAGACACACAGTCGTCTGTTTCTTCGACGTCTGTCTGACTGAATGCCAGCCACCCATCAGACTCCAGACTCCTGTCTGTCAGCTAACTGCCAGCAGATATACTGAGTGCGTGAGTAAGAGAGAGAGAGTGTGGGCTGCATAGCAATGGCCCTGGCCCTGAGTTTGTCTCATCCAGACTGCCAAATGTGGGGACAGGGATTCACTCTCATTAGACTGATCATAGGAACGTATTCACACAGGGCCCTGGGCCCGGAGTAGATCTGACCTCAGTTGAGCCATGTTTCCCCACCCACCCAGCAGCCTGCTGATGTTAAAGGCCTTGTTTGCATTTAGAGAGCAGAAATTAATCATGTTGCTGTTTGATTTATATTTTCATATAGCCATCATACGGGAAAAAATGGAGACCCCAGAAATGATCATGAAATATTATTAAAAAGAATCACATACTACTGTAGAATAATAATAGCATATTTCAGAGCCAGTGTTTTGGAAAGGCTGGAACAGTAACTGGATGAGTCCATTTCTCAGACAGACAGTACATCCCACGCTGACCAGCAGGTTGGCTTATTAAAACAGCCCCTGGCGTCATGGGGCAGAAATCTTTATCCTCCGTTCTGTGGAAGCAGGCTCCGTCTCCCTCTCCCTCGCTTGCTGACTCACTGGACAGACAGGAAGTCAGTTCCAGAAACATTTGATTATGCAGCGCTGCCAAGACTCACAGAGAGAGACAGGGGGGGAGAAAGTGAGCTTCCCTGGAACAAAGCCTTTACCCTCACCCTGAGTTTGAGTCACCCTGCCTGGAGTCTCTAGTCTTTCCTCAAAGGAAGCAGTCCTGTTACAGACTAAGGTCCCCACCTTAGTCTGTCAACACATTTGTCATCTCACTCCTCATACTGGGTTTAGGTAGATAATAAATAAATACTAACAAGGCTCTGACATATATTCTGTGTTATTTTAGCTACATATTCAGTTGTTTTTATTTGTATGGATGATAATGAACCTAGTATAATATAATTTGGGATGTCATGAACATTTTCTTTGAGCACAGTTTTTTCCCCTCACCCAAATTCACTTGCAGAATTCCTTTATGTCCATATGGCTTTTTACTCAGACATTTTAATCATACATTACACACCAAGCTCACAGACGTTGTTTGCTTGGATTTGGCTTTGGAAGTCTTTTTGTGAAAGGGTACATTTTGCTTATTTCTCCATGTCAAGGTAGAGGTGTTAACATTTTGATAATGTTGTGTTTAGTGAACCCAGAGACAAACATCGTCCTTACAAGACAGTGTAATTGGGGATGACAAGGAGGTATTGGTCATCACACAGTCAGCTGGTTTGGAGATGGAAAGAGACAGAGAGAGAGAGAGACTGTGGGCTGAAGTGTTTGGATTTGCTGTGAGAGCACACCCTGAGAGACTGGGGTTAAGGGGCTGATGAGTGAAGAGAGAGTCGGGCCCAGGTTGGCCTTTCTTCTCCATGTTGGATGGATGCCAGCGCTCCTCTACCTTGATTTATACTGTTTACAGATCCATTATATTTAGTTGAGAGCAGCAAGGTTTTACTGTTGCATATCTAAATAAGTCTGATCTTAGATCAGATATGAACTACTTTAAATACTACTTAACCATTTTTATATTCCCTAAAAACGTGATCTTGAACTGACCAGAGTCCACAACATCACAACCTTCTTTCAAACATGGCAGATCAGCCTCCGTTGTGTTTCACCGCCTGTAGGCCTCTCGACAATGACTCTCTAATATGACACAAATGAAAACAGAAAGGCACTTAGATGAAAGGAGATGTTAAAAAACATATTTACATATAATAATTTATATAATTTAGGTGGGCCTGGTGAGAAGAGATAGAAATTGACAACGCGTGAGTCGTGGGTGAGAATTAGGTCACCCACTAGGGCTCACACACACGTCCTCATTCCTCACCCACTGCGTTTCACCCAGTCATGCTTGATGGGTTCTTCCATCCGCCTTTGTAAAATCACTTTATAGTTCATTAATGCAAGTCTTTGGTACAAATTTACTGATCTAGTGAGTAATGTGGCTAATAAACATAAAAGGATGTGCTGTAACTCAGTCCTGGCAGACCCCCTCACCAACAGAGAGGAGGGTAAAAAAGGGAAATGAAAAGAGGGAGAAAAAAAAGCTGAGATGAATATCACAGTGTAAGAATGGATCTGATCAAAGAAACCTGAAGGTTGAAATGAGTGTATTGTGCTTTTTCCTCGATATATTCTGTCCTCTTCTTCTTCTTCTTCTGTAGACTTTGTTCACAGCTTAGTGTCTGCACAGAATGTACCATGCTTTAAAAATCGATATCTGCTTTTTGTGCTTATTCTTTATATGCTCAGAACTATCTGACTATGTTCAAAGCCCCTAAAGGCATCCCATATAAATTGTCCTGTATTGTATATCATTAATTGAATCACAGCTTTATATGATTCTGAAAAGTAAATACATAAATAACACGACTAATAAAACTTGAAACTTTAGTAGTAAAACTACTTTGAATGTTCCTCAAAGGGGCACGTCAAATAGAAGAGTCCCTCTTTAAACTGAGGTCAAGAATATGTGTTGACAATATCCTGATGGGAGTTCCCAACACAGTGGGGTGACCTGACCTATCCTCTACTCTGCTCTGCTCTGTGAATGAAGACTGGAGTGAACCTGCTGGTCAATAGACAGTCCACTCTTTGAAAGTGAACAGCACTTGTTCACAGTCCACTCTAAAAGACCCTAACTGAACCAGCTCACCGGCTAGGCGACACTCCAGGACTAAACAGTGTCTTCAGAAGGCCTCTTCTCTGCCACATCCCCAGAGATAATGGGCTCCATTCCCACCGTGGAGCCACCCAAGCACCAGGCACGCCTCGCCTTGTACTCCAGGATGGAAACCTGGGAGAAAAATGGCCACCCCCTCGCTCCCTGTAGAGTAAACCCTATCCCCCAGACAGGTCTTAATCAGGAGATACTTGGGGTCCTCTCTTCCAGACGTGTCACCCGCACTGCCGACCGGATTAACAGGCCAGATAAGGCTATCCCAAATGGCACTGTATTCCATTTATAGTGCACTACTTTGACCAGGTCCCTGGTCAAAAATACTGCAATATATAGAGAATAGGGTGCCATTTGCGATGCACAAAATAATCTTCCTCTCTTCCTCACCCTAGAAAAAAGGACAGTTATTAGGAGGCTTCCCCATTAGAAGTAACAGCTGGGATCATTTGCATAGTACCCATCAGAATTTTTTTTTTTCGGGGCTGCTTGTCAGGGGGGGAGAAAAAACAACAACAATAAAAGTATTTTCATTAATGCTGCTAGAATCTCAACCTGTTTATACATTTTTGCTGCTTCTTATTGAAAAACCAACGTAGAACTCGTATAGTACCATTCTTACTCATCGGTCAATTGATTTAGGAAAGTTGAGGTTTGGTTGTCGGGAAATGTCTAAATGATTTGAAATGAGAGAATGACTAGATATCAGGTTTGTGTGTGTGTGTGTGTGTGTGTGTGTGTGTGTGTGTGTGTGTGTGTGTGTGTGTGTGTGTGTGTGTGTGTGTGTGTGTGTGTGTGTGTGTGTTATTCATCTGAGCTTCTGTTTCTCTATGCATGCTGTCTGATGCTCATTATTTCCTTGCTTGTCTGAACACCTTTTCTGCTCCGTGGTTAAGAAAAGGCGGAGTTTAAATAAGGACCCCTAAACTCAGCCGCATTCAGTATCCAGTGGATTATCATAGCATTAGTTCACATTCTTAGGGAATTGGGAGGAATCAGCAGCTCACATTTAAATACTGAAATAAATGTTGCACTAAAAAAAGCATGTATATCTTTAGATCAGAGAATGGATGGTAGGAAGGAAAGAAAGTTGGATGTCGATTCCCATGAGTGAAGGAGTGGAAAGGTGGTTTCAGGTTGCGAGGTTGAGAAGAGGTTGCAGTTAAAAGGTAGTTTTTTTTATTTCTCTGAGGTGGAGGGAGTGGAAAGGGAAGATTTGATTCCATCTGGTCCCTATTGGCCCTCAGCTATAGTCGTGGTTGGTTATCTTTTACGAAAGATACCCAGTGCTACTCTCTGCCGGCCTCTCAGAAAACCACAGCATGTTTGGATATTGAATTAGAACATTTCTGCTTGACTTCCCCATGCTTTATAGGTAATACTGCGTTGCAAAGCACCCATACATGAGCAATGATCTAAGGCCTCATCAAATGCATGCCCTCCCTCATCTCCTCCCCTCCTCTCCTCCTCCTTTTCCTCACACCACATGTTTTCTGTTAGTTTTAGCCCCTATAAATACGGAGTGATGGCAACAGAACACAATTACACTGTGGATTTAGTATGCTGTAATTGCAGGGGAGCATGATAAACATACTTTCATAGAGCCAGCCCATCCATCCCACCCATTCACCGTAATGGGGACTAGGAGAGGTCACTCCTGTGTTATCTATATAGTAAGCCCCACACTCACCTCTGAACAGTATCTCACTCCCCTCGCTATTCATCAATCCTCATTCCTTATATGTGGCATACTTTGTTGTCTCTTGGAATTAGATATTTATTTATTTGCTTTTCAAATAGATGCAAATGTCTATGAGTTATCAGTAACACTGAAATGGATTGGATATCCCAAAGCCAGTCAAATATTGCAATACAACTGTTACACGCATACTATCAATGAACAAATGGCAAATACAGACCACATTTAAGGTTTAACATTACATTAAGCCGTTGGAAATCTGGGCTCAGTCAATTTAATGCAACAGAAAACCCTGAGTCCCTAAATTACTTTTCCCTCTCCGCCATCCAAGCATGGTTCATGCCTCTTGCCCTGAAAAAAAGAAACGCTTTATGGCTCTAGGCATTGCAAAACAATACACTATGTGGCCTACTGGTAGCTCTTTAGTCTTTTTAATTTATTTCTGATGCTCTCTGCTGTCGCTGAATATCTGTGGTGGCTTGTAATAAAATACCCGCTGTGCAATTTTGCAAGTATGTCAAGCAGAGCATGACCAGATATGCAAATTTAACACAGAAGAGCAAAAGTGGAATTTTTAGTATTTTGCATCTGCAGAAGCTGTTAAAGGCAGTTTAGAAAACCATGAATATATAATACAGAGGTGGCCCGACCGGAGGCTAAACCCTATTTATCAGCTGGGAGAAATAGTTTGTTATTTTGGTTTCAGATATTTTTTAGAGAGAGAATGAGAGTATAAAAGCATGAGATGTAATTTGCGATTAGATCTGTATGAATGACAAAGGGATTTGGAGGGTCTCAGTGTGGCTCTCGCTATGGGTGGGTGAAGTCTTCTGACTGGAGCCCCATGAATCTATTGAGCGTAAATATCAAGGTCAGATCATCCCTCAGCTACCATATACTGACTGAGATCCTGGAGACAATCGTATACACTCTGCTTCTCCTACTACCAAGTGTGTGTACAGGCTTTGACTTTCTCGGCAGTTAGGTGTGTATGTGTTAGTTTGTGTGTGAGCGTGTACATGTGTGCGTGTGTAGCTCATGCACGTGTGTGTGTGTGTGTGTGTGTGTGTGTGTGTGTGTGTGTGTGTGTGTGTGTGTGTGTACAGTAAGTACGTCTGTGGTTATTTCTTCTCCAGCATAGTGAAACGACCCTGATCAGTCACAGCAGTAAGCAGGTGTTGATGACTCAGGTAAACTGGCCTGTTTATTGACAGTGAGAGTCCTTAGTCACAGAGCCAAATCTAAGACGTGATGGATGATGCTTATTACTGGCTGTCTGCTCATGTTTAAATGTAGCCCTGGCGCTGCCGGTGGATACACAAGCCATTAGTCTGCTCTGAGGTCAGTTCACACCCCTCTGACCACCCTCAGGTACCTCTGTGCCCCTTCAATAGCTCTCTATGCCGCCCCCAGCCTGCTTTCCACTCTCTATAACACTTTAATTGGAGATTATTTAGTTGAGTTTAGCTATTAAGAAGATTCTCAGCTGGATTTTCTCTGAGCTTACACGGTTTGCGTTTTTTTGCATCACTGCTTTACACATCAAATCCGCTTGGTTTAAGGAAATGGGAATTGTGTTGGCTAAGGAAAGAACTGTTGTAGGAAGAATCAGTCTGGTGTAGTAATGCTCATTGAGAGCCTATACTTCATAGGATTCTATAATTGTGAGTTAATAGGATCTTTATGATAATGCCATCCAACAGATAGTTGTTATTTCCTCCACTCATCATATACACTACCGGTCAAAAGTTTTGGAACACCTACTCATTCAAGGGTTTTACTTTATTTTTACTATTTTCTACATTGTAGAGTAATAGTGATGACATCAACACTATGAAATAACGCATCATGTAGTAACCAAATAAAGTGTTAAACAAATCAAAATATATTATATATTTGAGATTCTTCAAATAGCCACACTTTGCTGGGATTACAGTTTTGCACACTCTTGGCATTTTCTCAACCAGCTTCATTGGTGCGGCAGGTAGCCTAGTGGTTAGAGCATTGGGCCAGGACCGGGCTATCTTCTGTATACCACCCCTACATTGTCACAACACAACTGATTGGTTCAAACGTATTACGAGGAAAATACATTCCACAAATTCACTTTTAACAAGGCACACCTGTTAATTGAAATGCATTCCAGGTGACTACCTCATGAAGCTGGTTAAGAGAATGCCAAGAGTGTGCAAAGCTGTCATCAAGGCAAAGGGTGGCTACTTTGAAGAATCTCAAATATAAAATAGATTTAGATTTCTTTAACACTTTTTTGGTTACTACATGATTCAATATGTGTTATTTCATAGTTTTGATGTATTCACTATTATTTTACAATGTAGAAAATAGTAAAAATAAAGAAAAAACGCTGAATGAGTCGGTGTGTCCAAACTTTTTACTAGTACTGTATATATGTTGATCAACATACAATTGTAAGGCAACCAGCTGCAATAGGATGTTGAGCAAATTCACAACAAAAAGTTTGCGTGAACATTTTGTTGAGCAATCCTATTGCAGCTGTTTGCCTTGTACATTGAATGTACAGTACTTTTTTTTTTTTTTTTACAGTCTAGTTTTCTGTAGTGTAGCCTATCTCCCCCATCTCCACCTAACACGTAGACAGGGTGAGACTCCCCAGAGGATGAGAATTTGGCCTCCCTGTTCTGTGTGTACTCGGATCTCCTGGAGTGTGGGTGTGAGCACGGTGGTGTGAAATACTACAGTGCTTGTGTGCAAACACACATGGTACGAATGAATGTGGTGGGAGCTAGCTGCACCGCGACCATGCTTTGAAGGACTGATCTGACATTGGTTCAACTTCTGTCTGACCTTGACTTCACTGATGGGTTCAGGTGAGAGATTAACCAGAGGTCACTTCCTGAGATGGCACTTCCCGGTTTGACCTCAGTTCTATTGCAGACTCACGCTGAGTCAAATGTTCGTGTTTTGAAATTGTAAGATAGCCAGTTGTAGTGAAATCCACAATGTGAGACACTCTCGCACATCTGTTTTGTAAGTGTATAAATGCAGACTGTAAATCGAAGAGAAATCTAATTCAAATGTCATACAGGGGTACATGCATGCCTTACAATCTTAGAGCCCTCTGCCCATGCATCTTGCGGGAGAAAAGTACATTTCGAACTCAAAGTGCTTCTACAGCATGCGATTTAGTACTCTGAGATACTTTCTTTTGGCTTGTGAGTGTAATTTAATTAATGTGCGTATGTCAGCGTAAGATAGAGGATGAGAGAGAGAGCGCTAGAGGGTGTGTATGTCTGCCCTCTCTCGGGGATGCATGTTCTTTTGCCTCCTCTGTTTGCAGAGCAGTGAAGTAGTGTTCAGATGTACCGTGGTCTTTTAATGAAGGTTTGAATATAAAGTGACAGAGTCATCCATTAGCTGTGCATGTAACTGCTCTGGCCCCACTGTGTGCTGATTAGAGAGCCGAGGAGAGAAGAAGAGAGATAACGTACACATTAGGCCCCACATGTATATTGCATTAGCTAATCAAAACACCAAGTGGATGCGTGCTCACAGAGATAAATTATTTCAAGGTTATACGATTTTTCTTGGCAAAAGGAATGAGTTGTACAATAGTTTAAAATGTTCAATGTACAGTACAAAATGATTGTTTACCAGTTGCTTATGCTAATTAATGATAAAGGATTTATGAAGTCCTCTGGCTGCCAAAGTCCCGGCTCCGCCCTCCTCCTATGTATTAGCCGTATCTTCACACACACAGATCCACTTGTTCCACCCTCAGTGATCTGAGGGAGAGGGGCTTAGAGAGGACAGGAGAGGAGAGAGGGGGGTGGGGAGCGAGAGAACAGGAGAACGGGAGAGGGAGGGAGGGAGGGAGGGAGGGAGGGAGGGAGGGAGGGAGGGAGGGAGGGAGGGAGGGAGGGAGGGGGGGGGAGGGAGGAGGGGGAGAGATAGAGAGGGAGAAATAGAGGGAAAGAGAGAGAGGGGGAGAGAGAGATACAGAGAAGGAAAGTGGGGGGAGGGGTTCTGGGGAACCAGGGAGCTGACACCACTGTTGTGGTATCAGGTGGACCTCTATCTCTGCCCCTCCAAAAACCTCCAGCTCAGCCAGCCAGGCCAGTGGCGGCGGGGTGGCCAGTGGCGGTGGGGTGTCCAAACCTGTCCCCACTGAGGTCTGGAGCATGTTCCCACTTGCCACAGGACAATGACAGCTCCCACAGCCACTGCCAGCTGGCCCTGGGCCACTAACCACAGTCATACAACAACAATTGTGGCCATGAAAAGACAAAGGCATGCAGCCATGCACTCACATCACAGTGCTACACTGTCAGTTGGTATTTTTTTAAGTGATTGCCAGTTCCAAAGCCCTGGGTGGTTAATTGTGAAAAGTCACCACTGATCATTCTCATGTAGAGGGGTTAGATCTGCCCTGTTGTACAGTATCATGTAGTTCAACTCAATGAATTGAGGGACTATCTTAGAGAAAGGGCCAGTGTTGCACCTGTTCTTACTGCAGCCTGCAGTTACACACCCTCAGTCAGTCATGTACTGTAGCAGTCTGGAGTATCTCCTTACTGCAGGCTCTGATGGCTGCCGTCTTAGCTCCCAGATTACAGACATACAGGAAAGAAACCGGAGAGGTGCGGTGGTGTGATTCTTCTCAGTTTGAGTTACAGGGCTGTGCACCTGTCCTCTCCTCTCACCAAATGACTGGCTGCTCGGGTTTCAGATCTCAACTCTGGTCAGGACAAGGGTGGAATGACAATGTGCACAGCCTGCAGGTGAAACCTCAAACGCCCAGGGCTTCAAACCCAGACCACAACTGCACGGCTATACCATGGTGGCCAGAGAGCACAGTGTGCCTACACCAACCTGACCCTTGACCCAGTCCCACCTATTCTCAACTGTCCATTTAGAAGTCTGTTGGTTGATTGGGTCTCTGGTGCCAGCTGGATGGTCCTCATCCACATTTAATTCATGGAAATTGTCAGCTGTAACTGTGTCCTTAACCCGGCTTTACTGTAGACCAGTGGCATATTGTCTGTTTGTCAGGACTGGGTTTTTATAGCTCCAGGTCTTGTCTGCCATCAGTCACAAGCTCAGATCGTTCAAGCAGTCCTGTATTACACAGGCTGCCTTGTTGCCTCTCCTGATGTCTATATCAGGTAAACATTGACATACTATGCCCATGCTCCACCTAAAGGGGAAGAATATAAAAGTCATTTTCATAACTGCAAAGCAACATTACTGTTATTATCAATTAATTATAATGTATTTAGTTATAGATTACTTCAGTGCTGGATGTATTCAAGTGAATACTAATGTGTATTTGTTACTATTTCGGTCTTTAAACTAGTTGGGGTCTTGATGCTTAAAGGAGTAAGTTTATCCCACAGGTTGACATGCTTATTTCTTTCTCTCTTAGGTCCATAAAAGTGCCAATAGATGAGATACCCAACATACTGTAGATCTACCACCGGTGGCGTGTGAGCTCAGAACAACATCAGTTTGTTATTACAGAAAACACGATCACCTTTGATGCCGTGCTAGCATGAGAGCAGGGTGTAGTATGAGAATGTTTCCCTGACACCTGACTTTTCTCTGCGTAGGGATAAACACAGAAGGTGGACCGAACCACTGCCAGGTCAAAAGGTTTAACATGCAGGAGGAAAGTAGGCCGTTATAACGGCTTAATGGAAGGGAGATAATTAACTATAGTGACGAGCCACTGAGATAGGAAAGGGTCCAGCAGAGAAAGGTGACTCCTCACGGTTGACATGGAGCCTGTTGACCCTGACGACCAGGCAGGGCGAGTCGCTCAATGAACTCTGGCAGGTTTACCCAAGCAGATCAATGGCAGTTAATCTTTCTGTGTTGTCTGCTTCTGCCATGGCCTTGGCTGCAGCCAGGCAGTTGGAGGAAGAGCAGAAGTGAGTGCCTGTCCATGAGTGCCTGTCAGTACAGGGGTGTGTAGTTCTCTCGCCCACTCTCCCTCTGCCGCCATTGGCACAGAGCTGGGCAGGGGCAAGCATACATAAGCAGCACACAGAGAGAGAACCACACACGGAGGGACCACACACATAACTACACAGAGACAAACGAACCCCCTACCAGCGAGAACCCACACATTTAGCAGGAGCTATTTCTCCTCTCTGTTCGACCTGTCAATCACACTCCATTCTCTTCCACCGCTCATGCAGGCGGCAGGCAGGCAGGGAGGAGGAGGAAGCGCTTCCGAGCCAATTAATTATTGTTGTGAATTTCCCAAATCCTGGAGATGGTATCAGCTACAAATTTCCCTCCACCACAATTACAGTGACTGCTGCGAACTATTCACATTTACGAGGGTGCCGATTTTAAATGATCAGAGACATTAGTCGTTTGGGTCTCTAAGTGGGTTTTGATTTCCACTGAAGACACAGGCACAGGGGTGACGTGAGGAGGAAACTGGAATTAAACAACAACAGTTCACACAGGCTGGCTGTTAAAAGCCCCAGTGCCCTTGGTGGAGACAGATAAAGCAGTCAAGACGCTGAATAGCTCCTCTAGGCTTTATACACTTCAGCTGGAGGCGACACATTGCTGTACTTCCACTGTTCAGGTTTGAATAACACACGCAGTATGTTTGGGATTGCCATTGGAGCATTGTGTGTGTGTGTGTGTGTGTGTGTGTGTGTGTGTGTGTGTGTGTGTGTGTGTGTGTGTGTGTGTGTGTGTGTGTGTGTGTGTGTGTGTGTGTGTGTGTGTGTGTGTGTGTGTGTGTGTGTGTAACTGCTTGTGAACCCATGTCTCATGCTTTTGTTATTTTGTCATGTTGCGGATGGAGAAAAGGGAGTTCCTAACCTGTGGTATCCTTTAAACCATAGCCCAGTCTGATTTATGATTTATAGAACCCACTGGTATTCTGCAGTTAACCAAGTAACCACTGGGCTTTCAAGCTCCTAGCCAGGAAAAACATCTTACATTCTTGTTATATATTTTATAATTCACTGATCCTCAAAAAGAGCCTGTCTCTCTCAGAGGGGCTTATTTCATCCAGCCCATTGGTAAATTAGTGGTGGCCCAATGTTTCTATAAGGCTGCAGTGCAAGTCCCTATGGGTCTCCATGCACTAGTCCAGGTCACTGTTCTCCCTCTTCCCATGATTATCATGTTGAACAACAGATAGTGTTTAGAAGACTCGCTCTTGAACTTAGAAACAAATGTGCAAATTACCCGCAGAAATTGGATATTACAACCTCCACTGGCGTAATGGTCAGTGACTGCCATATAAATCAAAACATAATTATGGCGGGGCCACCGACTTCCTCATTTGCATAAGTGCTCATAAAGATGGGGGAATATTATGTTGTACCGAAATGAAATAAATAAACAAAAGAAAAAGTGATGAAGCAGCCGGCACACAAATACCTCCCTGGCGAATAACAGTGAATTCATCAAACAGATGTTATTGCCCCAGCCACTGTGTTGGTGGAATTTTTTGAGGCTTAAAAAAAAGAAGAAAGACCTACTGCTGATGGATTTCGCACAGAGAGCTTCGGGGAGGGTGGTGGATGATGTCACAGTTCACACACACGGTGGTGCTGCTGTGTGCCTGTTTTTCTGTATCCTCCCGTCCCTCACCCCCATCACCCCCTCACTCCCTAGCCCCAAACCACCAGTGGATCTCACTGCCCCCACAGAAATGTCAGCCAAGACATATGCTGTTGGACAGTTCATGTGACCAAACGAGGGAGTCACCCATGGCGAAATAGGGAAATGGATTCCTAGGGAAAGGTAACCCTGCAATTGTATCTTACTTGTTCGCCCTTTTTTTTTGATTGACATAATCAGACATAATCAGAATGGGACACTTATTGTCCTTGTCAAAAGATAATTTTGTGACCAAAGACAATGATGCTGTGAATGATGATATGTGATATGGTGTCAGTATAGCCACCTGTATAGAACAACCACAATTGGCTGGCTAGTGTTACTCACAGTATTTTATTTTATTGAACCTTTATTTAACTAGGCAAGTCAGTTAAGAACAAATTCTTATTTACAATGACGGCCTAGGAACAGCGTGTTAACTGCCTTGTTCAGGGGCAGAACGACAGATTTTTACCTTGTCAGCTCGGGGGATTCAATCTAGCAACGCTCAAACCACTAGGCTACCTGCTGCCCCTACACACTGAAGTGTTTAGATGACTGCCATGCTTTAACTAAATACAAGGATGTCACACATTAGAAATAAGGCTAATGTTTCAGCTAGCCATATTCTATTGCAATTATATGGTTCAATAGCGGTGATTATAGTTCTTTTTCAATCTCCCTCTCTGAAGTTTTGGTTTGCTGGCTCCCTCATCATATCCTGCCTGGGCATAATGGGCCAGTCTGGTGGAAAAAGGATGATAAATGGAGCTGGCAGGGGCTCATAGATTTATTAAATTTCTATCAAACCCTGTAACAAAAAATCTGCTTTGGTTAGGAACGGGCTTAGATTTTTTAATCAAAATTCATGAGTCCCCGATTCGTGGTTGAACAGGCCCGAGGAAGACTTGAATCGAAGACTGATTAAAGAAAATAAAAGGCTTATTTGAAGTAATTTTTCAATGACGCCTTTTAATTGGATGTTAAATCAAATTCTTATCTGCTTTCCCACAGATAGCGTTCTATATGGTGGTAGCATGGGTGTCACTTCCACTGTAACCGATACTCGGAATAACAATGACTTCACACTTCCTCACTCGGCGAAGGATGGAAGGCAGCGTGAGTGGCTGCTGCGTGCGTTCTGAGGCTGCATGGGCCGACTGATTAAAAATGCAAACGAAGGGGGTTGGATTTGTTTATTTCTGCTTCTCAAGCTGTTTGAGAAATCCTTTCGGAGGGGAGACAGACAATGTTGTTGGGGGAAGGGTGCTGGACAGTTGTTGGGGAGGGGGCTCATTCTGTGATGTGAGGAGGGGAGTATGGCCTAGCAGTGGATATATGGCTGCCAGCTGATCCCAGCCACTAGTAATGAGACTGGTCCTTTTGATTACTTATTCCAGTTTAATGTAGATGCACATACATCCACAGCCTACACACTCATCTTAGAGATAATGTACACAACTTCAGTGCATAAATGCTAGCTACACAAGGGCAAGGGAAAGCGCCCTTGCTGGGTATAAAGTACGTCTTAGCTGCTTGCAGGTCATTTTAATTGATGCAGTTGGTGTTGAGGGGAAATTAGATTTGCAACAGTAATAATATTTAACTACAATGCCCTCTGTGGTAGAGTAGTGTCTTCTAAATGATGATTCCGTGGAGAGCAGAACAAGGCATGTTCCAGACTCAGTTGTTCTCTAGTCAGGACTCGGAGGAAATAGAGGAGGCGTTTCATCAGCCAGAGATGTAAATGCCATTGTGTTTTATAGCAGCGAAGTGACACTGCGTCACAATGACCTAAGAAGATATTGTAGTCTCTGAACGTTTCTGTCACCTTCTCCATAAAAATGCAGCACCTCGTCACTTTAAACTACTGCCGCTCTTAATGGGAACAAGTTATGTCTTTATCTGTCCTGCAGTTCAAGGGTTGATTCTTACATTCAGGATGTCCACTTGTTCTGTTCTGTCGGGACTCCTCAAAAGTGTATGTGTGTGTGTGTGTGTGCCTGTGTGTGTGTGTGTGTGTGTGTGTGTGCCTGTGTGTGTGTGTGTGTGTGTGTGTGTGTGTGTGTGTGTGTGTGTGTGTGTGTGTGTGTGTGTGTGTGTGTGTGTGTGTGTGTGTGTGTGTGTGTGTGTGTGTGTGTGTGTGTGTGTGTGTGTGTGTGTGTGTGTGTGTGTGTGTGTGTGTGTGTGTGTGTGTGTGTGTGTGTGTGTGTGTGTGTGTGTGTGTGTGTGTGTGTGTGTGTGTGTGTGTGTGTGTGCCTGTGTGTGTGTGTGTGTGTGTGTGTGTGTGTGTGTGTGTGTGTGTGTGTGTGTGTGTGTGTGTGTGTGTGTGTGTGTGTGTGTGTGTGTGTGTGTGTGTGTGTGTGTGTGTGTGCGTGCACACACGTGAGGGCATTTACATTTCAGTCATTTAGTAAACACACTTATCCGGATCCCAGGATTGTATGGTTGTAAGGGTGTATCTGTTTTTGTGTGTAGGCTGCCTATGTGTCAGCAAGAGAATGTATCACTCTAGATGAGCGTTTGTTTGTCAGTGATTGTGTGTGACTAGCAGACTTCAGATGCAGGTATTTACGCCACACAATGCCTCAGGGGGATCCTGGTATACATTAGTTAGTGCTGTAGCAACAGGCCTCTGGGCTATCTGTCAATGCAGGAGAGATTTGGGTTAGAGCCAGGCTCCTGTCACGTCCTACTGGTGTGCCCTGATTCAGTCGACAGGCACCCTGGCATGCTCTCACACAGGTCCTCTATAACGATTACCATAGAGCACAGAACAGGACCAATATACAACAATTCCTCTTTTCCAAATACAACTCACCCAAGAGTAAAACATATTGGAAGTGGATATATGAGTCTCCAGCCACATCCATTCAACATTTACACTAGGTTCAATAGCGCAGTACTGTCATGGTTGAATGAGTTTCTACCTAATCCTGGCTGACCTCAGGTGAGACTTAGGGGCCTGTGGGATTGTCTTAGTTTATCATGTTTTTGTATCTAAAATAGTTCAGGTCCATGATAGTGGCCTGATTTGAATTTCATTGAGTTTATTGTTCCATTGAAACAGCATGTCCTCACCGGCTGAATCCCATACGTATCATAACGTTGTTCAAGGCTGCTCTATTCATTAGCTTGTCTGCTGTATCTCTTAAGTGGGTGTTGAATTTTTATTTTGGTTGTGGTGCCACCACGTACAGACAGATGCACGCAAACACACTCACGTGCGTGGATAAACACACACACACACACACACACACACACACACACACAGAGCACTCGCATACGCAAACGCACACACACACAAAGCTCTCAAAGGGCACTACTATGGAGATCAATCCAGCATTGTAATTATTCACAGAAACAAAGCCAAAATGGGCAGTCAAAAAAAGAAGAAAAAAACTATGAGAAATCATTAGTGTGTGCAAGTTAAATTAATAACTGAAGGACAAAAACAAGTCAAAGGTCAAGCACGGAATGATTCCTGAAGGCCCATATTTATGCATGTGATTGTGTGTGTGTGCATGATTGTGTGTGTGTGTGCGTGTGTGTGTGTTTGCATTCCAGTGATCCAGCAGCCACTGGGTCCCTGGCTCATTACATTTTCGTTGACTGTGAGAATGCAGAGAATGCAGAGCTTATCTGTGCCCTCCATCCACGTGGCTGGCTACCACGCTGCTCATGCTGCTGTTGTTGGAGAGTTCCTGATGAAATTGTTGTTCCCCTCTAATCTAGCACATTATTGCCTTTCAAACTGGCCTGTCTGGGGCAGAGAGGGGCTGGCTGGGTTGACTGGGCTGTACTCAGGGCCTGGACTGGGGTAGAGAGGCTGCTGAGTACTAGAGGAGGTTCAAGAGGTCATGGGGTGGTGTGATTAGAGGGTTGATGGGGGGGGGGGGGGGGAGAGGGGAAGACAACATTTAAAAGATTGGTAAGAGATTATAAAGTAGTATAAAGAGGTTGGAGGTACAGTTGGTTAGATGCACAGTTGGAGAGCATTAATGAAAGGTAGAGGACTGGAATGTAGGTAAAGTAGAGTTCATGTAATTTACAGTTATTCACCTGTCATCATGTTGCCCTCCCTCTCTCACTATGCCTCTCCACTAGATGAATATTAATTGAAGTCAGGAGCCATCAGTAATGTGGGCTTGACAGCCGACAAAATCAGCGGACACAAATGCCCTCTGAAACAAGTGCTCACGATACCCCATGTGGTCTCACTGTTCAAAGTCCCTCAATGCTGCTTATAAACTGGGCTGCGAAGATAATGTGTGTGTGTGTGTGAGTGGGGGGGCATGTGTGTGCTTGTGTGTGTGTGTGTGTCTGCATGTATGGAAGAAATAACAGCAGTAGGCCGTAAATCACAGTTTGGTGAGGGCCATATTTCTATAATCTGTTAGTGGTATTTGGAACAATCATCGTGTTTGAAGCTCTCTCCTCCCCATTTGGCTCTACCTTTGCCAAAGTTCTGTTTTCTCCCATAGTTTATGTAATGCTCTTTTTTGGCTCATAAAGTGAAGCTGCAATCTAAAACCTGTAACTCTGACGGGACAACTCACCACCACAGCTCTGCACAGTTCATTTGTCTAGGTATCTGAGTAGCAAGGCAAGAACAATACAACTCCTCATATATACGTCCCAAAAAATGACAGTGAATATCTCAGTGTGTGTGTTAGTGTTTTCTGCTCAATTGTGTCTATCCTCATTCATATATTTTTTTTTATCTCACTGGCTTGCTTTCATCAGCCTGGTTTCCACTCCCCAGCTGACTCTCTAAGAACACAACATAGCACCTATTTACCTGCGCCCAGGTAGCTTACACACTGTAGTCAAAACTTTAGCAGCTTCACGCCTTTAAAAACAAATGAATGAAATGGAAAATATATGGAAACAAGGGCTGTGTGTTAAAGTCTAATGACAGCTAAATGTGATTGTTATATAGTTCCATGAATATTAGCTACAGTAGTCTTTTGTAACTGCCCGTGATTGCCATATCGTCCTGATAGCGATGGAACTTAAGCTTGTTTTAACTATGCATCGTTCCTATAACAGCCGAGTCATTTAGCAGACATTCTTATGCCAAAAGTTGGACCTTTTCCGAAATGGGCATAGGGCTTTCCTATTCAGACCCGATACACATAAATAAATGTTTTAAATATAGAGACCAGTCCCGAACGGACCCGAGGACAACTAAACCGAGGCAAACCGCTCAGAGATTTGGATAATTGTTTTTGAAATGCTGCTAAGCCACCCTTGCACTCTTTATTTTTTATTGAAACTTTATTTAACTAGGCAAGTCAGTTAAGAACAAATTCTTATTTACAATGACGGCCTACACCGGCCAAACCCGGACGACGCTGAGCCGATTGGGCGCCACCCTATGGGACTCCCAGTCACGGCCGGTTGTGATACAGCCTGGATACACTCTACTGAAACATAGCTGTTATGTTATAACGCTGAAGGGGCTTATAGTGAACATAGTTCATACTATACATACAATACTCAATTTAGTCATCCTCCTACCAATCCCTGCTTATTTTTTCCTCAAACATTGACCTCTATCCTAAGATCAGACCCACATCATTTGCATGTGCAGTCTGCTCCAGAATGATCTCCTAAATCATTATATCTATGGAGAACCGGAGTGCCCCTTCTACATTATCCATCATCCTTCCCTCTTCACCCATCTCTCTCTCTCTCTCTCTTCTCATAATGATGAAACGCAGATGGAGACTTGCATACTGTGCATAAATAGCATATTTAATTGGTCTGCAGCGCGGCCTAAATCAAATTACTCTTGGACTGACAGGAACACTTACGTTAACATCGTTCCCTAGCAGAGCCCAAGCCAAAATTTTAATTAGTAACAGATAATTAGGATAAGAGAGGGAACTTAGGCTGACGTCGGCGCTGCGTAATTGGAATGCATGTAAAACATACTGCTGCTGCTCATTAGTGGTAGCCTATAGCTCTGCCCACTTTATGACCTCACTCACACTCTCCACAGTAGCAGTGTGGAAACATACAGCATCACTCGTTTGAGATTGCTAAGAGTAAAGATCCCTAGGTAATTTACCACTTTGAATCCCTCTGGCCATAGCCAATCCTTCTGTGATTTAAGCTGTGCTTTAAGCACTGAAAGTTAGTAAAATTGAGTTTTACCTTTGGCATAGTGTTTTTGAGACTATTTCCATTCTATGTGAGAGATGAGAAGATCTAAGCGTCTGGCCCCTGAGGGCCTCGGTTCAGCAGCTGGTGTATTTACTCCATCAGCTAATTGCTGTGGAGGGAGATTTTACACCTACAGTGGTACAACGCCCCTCTCTCAGATGCTGGCCCCTCCTGACAACACGTCACTTAGTGTTCCACAATAAAGGTCAGCTTTTTGAGATGATGGACTGGAATTCTCCCAGGGTAACCATTATAATTCCCCTCATTTGCCCCCTCTCTTCCTCAACGATCCCCAGTCTTCCTACTGTATCATTTGTTAATGCTGGCAGAGCTCATTACTTTACCCTTTGAGGAGAGGAGTGGTGCTCGGTGCCTCAGCCTGGCTGTAGCTCCAGGCACTTGGGGTATCATGCTGAATGATTAGCAAGCCAAGATTAATAGTGAATTAAAGTACCTGGAGATTACACATCTCCCTTCCTGCAGCCTGGCTGCCTGGCAGGGAAGCCAGGCTGGGTCCTCTGCTTTATGCCTGGGTGGTCATATGGGGGAGGTTTCCCCTGCAGGACCAGCTAGCGTTCCGCCTGCCTGTAGTCACGCTTCCACTAGCATCTGAGGGATGTTGTGCTTTGCATGGTAATTAGGTCCCTTTGTTCCATCTGTTTGGTGGTGTAAGCGCTGGGGGGGCGGCTGAGGCAGAGGCAGGCAAGGCTGCACGCTGAGCCCCAGGGATTGTGCATTCTGTGGGGGTGGCAGGAGCGCAGGCTGGGCCTCTACCTCCATGCCCAGCCCTAGGGCGCTCTACTTCTTACTATAGGATAGGTGCATCTTATTTGTTTTGGTGTTTGGATGTTTGGGTGTTTGGATGCATCTGTGAAGTGACTCTGTCTGTCCATCTGTCCATCCGTATGTCTGTCTGATTGTTTTTGTGAGTCTGTATGTCTACCTGCCTTTTTGCCACAGTGTTGTTTGGCCTCATGGCCGGCGTCACGCTAAGCGGAGGTGGCAGGGGCTGTGCAGCGCCTGACAGGGGAGTCTCCTCCCCTCCACTCATCCCAGCTGGGTGTCTCCCTGTGTTAGTGTCCATGCCCCAGCAGACCCACACCCCCAGCACGCCCACACAGAGGGCGCTGTCCCATGGGGCAGAGGGCAGAGCAGCAGGCCTGGGAAGAATAGAGAGGGAGAAAAAAGTCCTCTATGAGCTCTAAGAGGTGCCTCAATACCTTCCAGAACTATCTTTCTGAAGGCAGTCTGTAGCATAAAGCTAAAGGTAAAGCCTTTGAAAGCTGCCTGTTGCTGTGTTCAGGTACAGTAAAACATCTGATGCTGAGTACACAAACGTGTTAAATGCTTCAGAGGGACCCTGGCTGTTCTGAAATGCGTGAGAGGTGGGTGTGCGTGGGGGAGGGGTAGCCGTGAGAGAGGAGCCCGGCTGTGCCTTCACAAAAGCCATTGAAAATGAAGTGTGGAAATCAGATTAAACGTGAAAGCCAGCTCCTACAATAAAACAATATGGAAAACAGAGGCAAGCAGAGGGTGAGGAATAGAAGGGAGAACCGAATCAGTCAGGAGCTCAATGAATTCAATGAAGTACCTGATTATAACGATCCTGCAGAAAATATTTTTTTGGCGTATGCCCTGAGGAATGGAAGTAGGTCTGCGGAATTGCTGGAACCAAGCATGTTAGTGAGTCACTATGCAACAGAACAATCTATTGGTTTCCCTTATAATTGTGGTATTGCTGGGAAATGCCAGTAAGCAATGAAAAGGGGTATACAGGGTGGAAATTAGAACGTCCATTTAGAATGAACATGCTGCATTTGATTGAGGCTCATCTTGGGCAGGCATGTGTAAATCTAGTCTGATTTAATTTATTGTAAGAAACTGTACTTAAGGAGGCATACTCAGAACATTTATAAAATACTGAGGTATCTGTAGTGTTGTTGATTTAATCATATTACTCTTTTGAAAAAATATGTATTGTCCCGATACTGTGTGTGACATGGCATAAATGGGAATTAGGAAGTGAAACTGTTTTTTCTCTCTGTTGATCTGACAGTTCAAAGAGCTCCTTACTGACTAACTTCATTGGGACAATTTGTTCCATTTTCATGCAAACATCAGTTCCTCTGTTGTACTTGTTCCTCTGTGTGTCTGTTAGTGTCTGATCCCATCTCTGTGAGATAGCTCTGCTGGGTAAAGGGTCACTCAGATACAGTAACTACTCTCTCATGTGAGCTAGCCCTCTATTGTTAGGTTCAGCCTTAGGCGGGGGGGTTCAATCTCAAATGCCCTAAGGACTCCTTAAGGTCCGTGTTGGATCACTACCGTAACTGCCCAATGGCTATATATATACAGTTGAAGTCGGACGTTTACATACACCTTAGCCAAATACATTTAAACTCAGTTTTTCACAATTCCTGACATTTAATCCTAGTAAAAATTCCCTGTCTTATGTCAGTTAAGATCACCACTTTATTTTAAGAATGTGAAATGTCAGAATAATAGTAGAGAGAATGATTTATTTCAGTTTTTATTTCTTTCATCACATTCCCAGTGGGTCAGAAGTTTACATACACTCAATTAGTATTTAGTAGCATTGCCTTTAAATTGTTGAACATGGGTCAAAAATTTCGGGTAGCCTTCCACAAGCTTCCCACAATAAGTTGGGTGAATTTTGGCCCATTCCTCCTGACAGAGCTAGTGTAACTGAGTCAGGTTTGTAGGCCTCCTTGCTCGCACATGCTTTTTCAGTTCTGCCCACACATTTTCTATAAGATTGAGGTCAGGGCTTTGTGATGGCCACTCCAATGCCTTGACTTTGTTGTCCTTAAGCCATTTTGCCACAACTTTGAAAGTATGCTTGGGGTCATTGTTCATTTGGAAGAGCCATTTGCGACCAAGCTTTAACTTCCTGACTTCCTGACTGTCTTGAGATGTTGCTTCAATATATACACATAATTTTCCTACCTCATGTGCCATCTATTTTGTGAAGTGCACCAGACCCTCCTGCAGCAAAGCACCCGCACAACATGATGCTGCCACCCCGTGCTTCACAGTTGGGATGGTGTTCTGGATAACGCTCTGGATAAGAGCGTCTGCTAAATGACTTAAATGTAAATGTAAATGTGTTATTCGGCTTGCAAGCCTCCCCCTTTTTCATTGTTAATAAAGATGTTGACTCAAATTGACTAATATCTCGCTTGGGTTTTGTGTGTATACCCTGAGGCATGGTGCGGCGCAAATACCTGCATCTGATGTCTGCTTGTCACACACAATCACTGACAAACAAATGCTCATCTAGAGAGATACATTTATTTTCCAACTCATAAGTTTATCTATTCATCTGTGTCTATATATCAGTCAGCCCATGAAATGCCCTGTGTGCCTGTCTGTGACTGTCTATCTGTGTGTCCTTTTTTTCTGTCATCAATCATGTTTTTCCCGTTGTTTATTCATCCGTCCACTGTCAGAAGGATAGACAGTTAAAAAGCCCTCTGTGAGCCTCTGCTTATCGTCTCATGTTCAAATCTACCTATTTGTTCCCGGAGCTGCTCTTCCACTTTTTAAGCACAATTTGAGTGGTTGCCGAGAGCATCAGAGCCTTGTGCAACTTTGATACATGCGTTTTTAAAAATGAGGCTAATACATCTTATCTGTTGTTGATGCACAGACGCTTTTCTCAACAGCTATTTCAAAGAAAACGTATTTCTGCCCCAGTAATTGCCTCTGCAACATTCCCTGGATCTGCACATCATTCGAAGCAATTGGTCTTATTTTTCCCTGAAAGCGTTCTGCAGTTTGCAGAACGAGGTGACTGACAAAAAAATGTTCTATCCTTTTTTTCCAATTTTTTCTCCATTTACCCGTGTCTTGCCAAAAAAAAAATAACTTGGAGAGAGATTAATGACACTTCCAGTGATCTCCGTGTGAGAAAAACACCAAAGCATGTTAAATTCATCACTGCGAAGATACAATTAACTGCTTTAGTGTGATTAAAACTTGTGAGTTGTAACCGGTTGTAACACTGAGCTGCTCAATATTCAGTATTGGATTTTCTGTGTTTTTCCTGCATACACTTTACAGTCCATACACTGTCCACACAAATGATTTTTAACATGGAACTGTAGAGAATTACATCTGAAGAGCGTATCTCATTTTTATTTTACATTGCCCATGGAATCACGCTATTCTGGAACACGGGCATCTGGCAAAGCTTTTATTCACATGGGGAAATTGCCTATCGCAGAAAAATCATTTGTAAGTCCATTCAATCTGCCTGGAACGGCAGGCACACAGAGAACCCTGCCTGAGTTAGGAAATAAGATCTCAGCTGGATAATTCTGTTCCAGCCATTTTGCAAAATAACTTTGGGGATATTGAGAAATTAACGTGCTTTAATGCGTCTGTAAACACACTCCTCAACCCATTGGAAATGCATTGTCTGTTCAATCACATTTGTCAAATGCTATCTGAAATGTCACAATTTGTCAGCCAGCCGGCTGCACTGCCTCTGACGATCTTTGTTTTACCTCAACTGCCTTCCATTAGCTCCAGTATCATAACCATGACAATAACTTCAATATCTGCAATACGAACCCAGATATCTGTCACATCTGTCTTGATCCCGACAAGCCCAAACCTCTCAGAGTGGGTCTAAACTGTTTGTCACTGAACTGGGATTCCTCTTTATATCTTTGACATTTGGTGTTCATTCCCGAGGCAGAGGAACAAGGCAGGCATAGAGCACCTCCGAGAGTCACGCCTGGAATCTAAATGGGGTTCACCACAGGTGACGGTGATATGGACCCGGTGTGGCTGGAATAAGTTGTGCCCCTGTACTTCTGTACCACAGAGTGATATTAGACAGAGCCAGGACAATGGTAGAGAACCCATCTGATTAGAGTCACTTGGTTGGTTTCTATGGGAACAGGATATTATGTGCTGTTGGTTGAGCTAACAGGAAGTTTATGTCTGTCTGTGAGGCTTGTTTACAAAGCTCCTACTGACTCCAATCCCCCTTGTGGGATCTGGGATGAATTAGGATGACTTCAGACACCCTCCACTGTGGACTGGAACTGTATAGCATGGCTCATTCATAAACACACAGTCACAAACAGTCGAACACTAATATCTCTGGAGAGGAATCCCGGTGAAATATAGATATAGTTTTACTAATTCACTCTTTGATGTAATAGTTAAACAACGCGTTCTACCATTTTGTGTGTTATAATTGCTTTCTGTCATGGTTTCAGTTCTGTTGATACTCAGAATTCCATAGGAGCTGGTACTTTGCAAAAATGCATATTCATTAAATCACAATAATTTACAACTACAAACTCTTACTGAGTATATTGTATCTTTGTGTATCTCCTCATTGCCACTGTAGTTTAGCAGCTTTACAGCGCAGATCACACCATTGTGTCAAACAGAGTCAGAGGATGGTAGTGTAGAAGGAGGCTGGAGGAACACGACAGGTCAGCCATGGCATAAGGAGCGTCTTGGGGATGCTACTGTGTGTAGCTACCCAGCTCCCTGTAGCCTGAGGTGGATAAAGCCTAGCTCTGCTCCCTCCATCACTCCTAGCCCCACGCCTCCTCCCTACCCAACGCCCCTAACCCTCTCTTTGGACTCACTGACCTTTCCAGTGCCAAGATGCCCCCAGTCATGCACGGGGTGGGCTGATGCCACTACCAGAGCAGAGGTAAAGCAGAGCAGAGTAGAGGAGACTGTGTGAGGGCCAGCCAGTCATCCAGGGTCCCATGTGGCTCTGTGGGTGGCATGATCTCATCAGCCCAGAGATCACAGTACGTATTTTAGCCCACACACCCACACACACACACACACACACACACACACACACACACACACACACACACACACACACACACACACACACACACACACACACACACACACACACACACACACACACACACACACACACACACACTCTACTGGAGATTCACTGCTATGGTCAAATTTGCTATGAACTGGCCATATACAGAAAAATCCTCACTCTCTCTATTAGTTTGTGATGAGGTATTAGGTTATACTTAGATTCCGTAATTATCTGTTGGGCTGCAATTAGCATGTTTGCCAACATGATCTATATACTGTATAGAGCCAGGTGGCATATTGAATTTTAATATTTTATCAGTTCAGCCTGTCTTTGGCAATGACTGCATGGTGACCTCATGGCATTACCATGGCTTGTCATTTGTTCCACTTGTAATACTGACATTATTACAATTACTGCGAGTACATCAGGCATCTTCGTTCTGTATGCAATGAAAAGATGAGGTATTGTTTTCTCAATTACAAATGAAATACAATCCTGGCCCATTCCAGGCCTTGGATTCATCTGACCCAGTCTGGGGCAGTGCTGGTCTGCTCCAAGTCTGGGTTGAGGGGTGAGCTGTTGGCCGGCTGGTACTGTGTGGTTCCCTAAGACCCTTTGTGAGCCATTAAGAGTGATGTCATCCCCTAGCAGTCATCTATCTGACTGAGAATAGATGGGCCTATTTGTCCTCTCTGTCTGTGAATAATAAATAGCACTCAATATGGATATGTGTTTTCTATGTCTCGGGATGAAAATATCAAATATTCTGGGGGTTTTCTTTATTTGATCTGTTGTTCTTTGTTGAGATGGACTTCAGTTCACCCTTTACATCAGAAGCGCTCTCAGAACCTTTTGGCTACTTTGAAACAATCTTTTGTTCTCTTTTCTTCCTCTCCCTAACAAGTATTTTTCTTCTGTGTGTGTGCAGGTCAGCCTGTCCAGTGACTCCAGCTGTGTGGAGGAGATTCTACGGGTAAGTGAGATTCACTTCCTTTCTCTGGCCTCCGTTAATTACACCTGGTTACGCCTCAGCTACTGTTTGCACACAAAGCCACTTTTCCATCCAGAGACTGGGGCTCCCAGGTGGAGAGAAAAGAGAAAAGCCTCTGTGATCTTACTATAATGGGCCCTTGTATTCCAATACAAATCTGATCAAATTCATCAAGGGTGAATGCAGCCAGGCAAATTTAGATCCTAGGTGTGTGAAAGGCGCTTTGACCTTCTTGCACGCAGAGACGCAGTCTTTTGTTTAGAAATCAATTCTGTGCTTAATAGCCTGTACAGAATTTGAATGTAACGTGCGCTGGGACCATATGAACTGAAAAAGGAATTGCCTTTTTAGATGCAAATATATAGGCTGCCTTTTCGGTGAACTTTGACCTTTGTAGCAGGTGCTGATTGGCTCCAGAGTGACATACAGGTCACAGAGGGACAGACCAGAGTGAATAGAGATGCTGGGTGGGCTTTAGGGCAGGGGGTGGTTATTAGTGGTGCGCGGGTCAGCTGTATGTCCACCCGCACCCACCCGCGATTGCAATTACCCATCCGCAACCACCCGACTATATGTGATAAAGTTAAAAACTGAGGCCCACACCCGAACTCTAAACCGCTAATATCGAAAATGTGTTGTAGGCTACAGCCAGAACAAATTTTCAACAGGGGATGCAGGATTCTTTTTGCCTGATTTTACAAATGTTTCTTCTTGTAATTAGATGCATGGGGCTTCTCTTCTGTCATTATACATTGCTAAAGAATAATGTCATAAATTGATAGAATGAATGCGTCAGTCTTGTTGACATTGGTAAAGTTCTCTCTGTCATCTCTGCTTCTTTCACAGAGAAAATATATTTAGAGGAGAAAATGCAAGAAACTCCAAAAAAACTAGAAAGATTTTCTGTTCAAAATTCCCAAATAACATCAGTTTGACCGGTTGTAAGGAAATTGAAGGTTGGGAAAATGACCCAACATGTTTCTGATAAGATTTCAGTTCGGCTTGTATGCATATTTTATGTGGTTGAAATTCTAACAGATTTTATGATGCTGAGAAAGATAGCACCTCTACAGACGGAATACTGTATAACTGCACATTCGCATTCTCTCAAGATGCTGAAAGAAAGAAACCATATTTCTCCACTCTTGTTCCTGAGTCAAGATTTAACATAATTTTACTGCAAGTAATGCTTAATCCTGCAGGAGTTAATATTAAGGCTATTTGAGAAGTTATAGACCTACAGTCAGTGTCCAGATTTCAGTTTACATTTAACCCCCTGCCATGCCATAGGCCTGTTTGAAGTCCCCGTCTTGGGACTGTCGAATTTGTATAGTTCCTCACAATCATCACACATAACATAGCCAGCACTGCTATCATCTTTCCCAAACTTTACTTCTCTGGCCCTCCCTCTTCATGCTTTTCTCTTATTGAGTTAAGCTCTGACATTTTCTTTTTTGCCAATGTAAACTTTTTCTACCCAGTCCCCCAAAGCATTTGGCGATTGGCTTGTAGAGTATTTTGCCCGCGTACAGTTAGGCCCTAAAGCTTAGGCTTACACACTAATGCCAGATAAAAACAATGAAAGAAAATCTAATTGGAGCCAATAGCCAATAGCTAAAGTCCCACAAGAATGATACATTTATAAAAAATATTTAATTACCCCTTTACCCACCCACCCACCCCCGTGGATATATCTGTGGGGACTGCAGGTTATGAGTCAACCCGCACTAGCGGTTATGACAGTAAGTCAGGGACGCTCATTGATACCCTTGTATGGCTTAAGGGGGATGCAGTGTGTTTGGTACCAGCCCAGCCACTGCATCACCGTGACGACTGACCTCCAGTCATGAACCCCTGCAGCCTCTCCACTGCCTCAGGCAACGGCAGTACAGTAGACATCACGGTAACCAGTGGAGGACTATGCACTTCCACCAACCCGAACGACCAAACGGCTGAGTTATGTGGACCTGTCAAACATGGGAACCCTCTGGGAGGGTGATGATGTCAAATAATAGTTGCCAGGCAACTGGCAGTATGGCCATCAGGTGGAGTGAGTCATGATGGTGGGGCCCAGCGAGGCAAAGCGGAGTTTGTAAGAGAGAGAGAGCCACGCTGCCATGTGGCGTCAATGCCACACTGCTGGCTACAGTAGGGAGGGAGAAAGACATGGAGAGAGTAGTGATTCACAGCCGTGACTCAGGAGTCACTCAGACTCACAGGAGAGGAGCAGAGCAGCCTGGGAGATTCTAATACCACCGCAGCCTTTTCAAATCCTCACACTGTGAACTGCTGCCACTTTAGCAAGCCTCTCTAAGTTCACTCACTCATCACTCACTGGCTGGAACGTCAAAAGACAGGATTTCAGATGAGAATTTTTTTGAAAGATCAGAATGTCAAGACGTGAAGTGCCTATGAATGACACTCTTCATACTTGGAAAATGAGCTAATGGAACAAATAGAGATACCAAGCTCCAATCCTCTGCTATTGACAAGCACCCAGATCATGTGGACCACTTAAAAAGTGCCTGATCTCTTAAGTGCATATCTTAAAGGGATAATGTTCTCTTTGCTCATACAGTCTCTAACCCAGATTTTCTACGTTTATTCTCATGCGTGGCGTCAGGTGAAGCACCAATAGATCAGAAACGGTTGATTCATCCCCCTCAGATACAGATGATTTACATTCCTCAACGAGAGGAACATTTATGTACATTTATGTACACAGGCACACATGTACACAGGCACACATGTACACAGGCACACATGTACACAGGCACACATTTTGGTATCCATTTCAGTTATCCAATATTTTGACCTCGAATTGAATAGGATTAGAAAGGCCAATGTCAAGTTTACAAACATAATGTAATTATTACATTGTCATTTATTTTTTATTATAATAATACAAGTTATGTCATGTACATATCATTCAATATACAGCATTTATTCACTACATTCATGAAGATAGCATTGCATGGTTATTTCCAATAGAAGGGCTCCAGACCTGCTCTTCCATGTACTACACTTGATGTATGAGTTTAAGAAAAATCTACAACAAAAGCCAGAGGAATGGGTGCATTCATTAAAAAGCACATGAGGTGGCCATTGTTGTATCCACACTGTGGATGGCTTATTTAGACAGCATGTCCTGCTAGCATGATGGCAACACACACAGGCACGCACGCACGCACGCACACACGCACGCACACACACACGCACACACACACACACACACACACACACACACACACACACACACACACACACACACACACACACACACACACACACACACACACACACACACACACACACACACACACACACACACACACACACACACCAGGCCCAGCATGAATAATGACAGGTACTTCTCCCTGCGTGACACAGTCTGCCACTATGTATCGGCTGCTGCCTGCCTGCTCTCTCTGTCTCTTTCTCTTTTTCCAACGCTCTCCCCTCTCTCTCTCACTCGCTCTTTTTCTTCTCTCTCTATCTCCTCTCTCGCTCTCTCTCTCTCTTCTCTCTTCTCAGACAGAACATAACAAGGGGGAGTGGAAGCCTGTTCTGGGTGGGCCTCTCAGCCTTATTGCCTTTCAAACCTCTGTTGTGACAGCCTGTGTGACTTTCTGTGACCAATGGCAATGGATCAGATTATTCAATGGCCTGGAGTTTGTACACTAAGCTCTGATATCAACTGAGGATGTCAATATCCCATGATAATTTCCCCCCCTCAACTGTGGGCACTTGTGAGAGATTGCCAAAACAGTATAGTGATTTAACTCTGTGGGGAAGTATATTTTTTTGCAATAGTATTAATGATTTAACAGCCAATCATTTCCATGAAAGAAATGTGACAACCATTTCAAATATTTAGCACATGAGAATATTATCAAAGACTCCAGGTACACAGATGGTGTATGCTTAGAAAAATGATCCAAACTGATTAGAAAGTGAGCTTTTGGCTCCCTCGCCTATTTGCACTGTGCACGCGGTGTGTGCTTGTGCCTGCGTGCTTGTGTGCATCTGTGTGGTATATTATAAATAGCGGGCATGTGTTCTCCTTCATCGTTGCTGATGAACAGGAAAGCTGCAGATTCATCATAACCTGCGGTAACTTTCCACCCTGATAGCACAATGCACGGCCATCTGAAAGGTAATACTTCATATATAACATTATCGCCGAGGTGGCAGGATCATATTCCTAGCACCTCATCTGTCTACCTCCACCCTCCGACCCCCCTGCTCTCCACCCGCTCTCCTCTCGGCAGCCCGGGAGGTGACCCGGCTGATGTCACTCTCTCCATAGAGAGAGAGGAGGAGGAGGCCAAGCCAACGTTTAGAAGGAAATTAACTCTATAAACCAGAGGCCTTATAAACAACAGACCTCAATAAATGACCTGATCCACAAACTTGGCTCTCTACACACACAGACTTTCATTTCCCCATCTTATTGAGATGTAGTTTAAAACATGTCATGACCTCAACAGGGTCACTGTGTTACTCTGGGGAATTTGGGATGGAGTGATAGAGGGATAGAGAGATGAGTGATATAAATGAAAAGGATTAGATAGAGAGATGTTGTGCATATGCATCTTTATCTCTGTGGCTGACAGTTCAACAGTAGATCATACGCCTGTGTGATGGGTCTGTCTGAGTGCATTAATAGGAGAAGTTGATCTGTTAAACCACATGACATGAGCGACAAGTGCATACTGTACTGTGGGCTACACCACAGACTGTATAACACCACAGGACAATGACAGTAACTCAGACTCAGATTGGGATTGGACATACAGTGGCAAGAGAAAGTATGCAAACCTTTTGGAAATACCTGGATTTCTGCATAAATTGGTCATACAATTTGATCTGATCTTCATCTAGGTCACAACAATAGACAAACACTGTCTGCTTAAACTGATAACACACAAACAATTATAAACATTCACAGTGCAGGGTGGGAAAGGTATGTGAACCCTTGGATTTAATAACTGGTTGACCCTCCTTTGGCAGCAATAACCTTAACCAAACGTTTTCTGTAGTTGCGGATCTGACCTGCACAACGGTCAGGAGGAATTTTGGACCATTCCTCTTTACAAAACTGTTTCAGTTCAGCAATATTCTTGGGATGTCTGGTGTGAACTGCTCTCTTCAAGTCATGCCACAGCATCTCAATCGGGTTTAGGTCAGGACTCTGACTGGGCCACTCCAGAAGGTGTATTTTCTTCTGTTGAAGCCATTCTGTTGTTGCCATTCTGTTGTTGCTTTACTTTTGTGTTTTGGGTCGTTGTCCTGTTGCATCATCCAACTTCTGTTGAGCTTCAATTGGTAGATAGCCTAACTTTCTCCTGCAAAATGTCTTGATAAACTTGGGAATTCATTTTTCTGTCAATGATAGCAAGCTGTCCAGGCCCTGAGACAGCAAAGCAGCCCCAAACCATGATGCTCCCTCCACCATACTTTATAGTTGGGATGAGGTTTTGATGTTGGTGTGCTGTGTCTTTTTTTCTCCACACATAGTGTTGTGTGTTCCTTCCAAACAACTCCACTGTAGTTTCATCTGTCCACAGAATATTCTGCCAGTAGCGCTGAGGAACATCTAGGTGCACTTTTGCAAACTTCAGAAGTGCAGCAATGTTTTTTTTGGACAGCAGTGGCTTCTTCCGTGATGTCCTCCCATGAACACCATTCTTGTTTAATGTTTTACATATCGTAGACTCGTCAACAGAGATGTTAACATGTTCCAGAGATTTCTGTAAATCTTTAGCTGACACTATAGGATTATTCTTAACCTCATTGAGCATTCTGCACTGTGCTCTTGCAGTCATATTTGAAGGATGGCCAATAGTGCTGAACCTTCACCATCTGTCTTGCTGTGAACTGATGAACATCAAGGCTTTTAGATATAGTTTTGTAACCCTTTCCAGCTTTATGCAAGTCAACAATTCTTAATTTTAGGTCTTCTGAGATCTCTTTGTTCGAGGCGTGGTTCACGTCAGGCAGTGCTTCTTGTGAATAGCAAACTCAAATTTTGCGAGTGTTTTTTATCGGGCAAGGAAGCTCTAACCAACATCTCTAATCTCATCTTGTTGATATGACCCCAGGGTAGCTGACTCCTGACTCCAATTAGCTTTTGGAGAAATCATTAGTCTAGGGGTTCACATACTTTTTCCAACCTACAATGTGAATGTTTAAATGATGAATTCAATATAAACAACAAAAATACAATAATTAGTGTGTTATTAGTTTAAGCATACTATGTTTGTCTATTGTTGTGACTTAGATGAAGATCAGATGAAATTCGATTACCAATTTATGCAGAAATCCAGGTAATTCCAAAAGGGTTCACATACATTTTCTTTGCCACTGTACCTCCAAGATTTAGAGAAAGACAAAACAATTCATCCCTAGACCAAAGCGTTTTAGAAGATGGTCGGCTGAGAATAGTGTTCCAGTGTGTATTTATTTAAACACACACAGGTTTTAACCAATGGTCTGTCCTGTCGTCACAGGGGTGCAAGACTAAACAGTTGGTGACCCTTGCTCTGCTGTATTTCGATAGCCCTGTTTGGTTTGGGAGCCATGCTCGGGCTGCTTTTAATACATTTCATTTGCAACTCAAAGCCTCGCGAGTGAACAGCCAGCTCCCCACTGCCCTAACTGCATCTCACACAAATGAATGGATCGTGTGTGTTTCCCAGAAGGCAGTAATATTGGTGTTGTTGGGGGAAATAAGGATAACTTAGTGACATTTCTAAGTATTTGAGATTGTAATATTATTAGCCGAGAATGTTGTTGTTTACTTCCAGACATGGATAGTGGGTTTGATAACTGCTACTGTGGCAAATGCGTTCAACCACACAGCGAAAACCAATTGCTTATGTTGTCTTGATAGGGATATGTTATCTTCGTAGGGATATCCAAGTACATGGTTTTAATTTGATACTCTAGATCATAATATTTAATTGACACATTGTGCAACTCTGAAATGTGAGTATCTATATTCGGGACACCCTCTGCAAGCTCACAACCTATCTCTCTCTGCTTCTGTCACACACACACAATAGTGTAGTGGAGAGTATATGCAGGTATACCCACTTATTTTTCAGTGGGCATTGCGAATATTCACTTCTTAATCCCCACAATGGGTATCAAAGTAGTGTAGTGGAGGTATACACCATACCAATTAAGAAGGCTGATCAGAATGGACTGATCAGATCTAAATGTTAATCTTAAAATTTTGATAGACTATTATTTCTTCACATTTTAGGCACAGCAATGTGCACACAGTGGTAGGCCTACGCACAAATGTTCCAAAATGCAATTTGCGGGGAAACACTGTTCTAAAATGGGTACCGCACATACAGTTGTGGCCAAAAGTTTTGAGAATGACACAAATATTAATTTTCACAAAGTTTGCTGCTTCAGTGTCTTTAGATATTTTGTCAGATGTTACTATGGAATACTGAAGTATAATTACAAGCATTTCATAAGTGTCAAAGGCTTTTATTGACAATTGCATGAAGTTGATGCAAGACCTCTGCAATCCGCCCTGGCATGCTGTCAATTAACTTCTGGGCCACACTGATGGCAGCCCATTCTTGCATAATCACTGCTTGGAGTTTGTCAGAACTTGTGGGTTTTTGTTTGTCCACCCGCCTCTTGAGGATTGACCACAAGTTCTCAATGGGATTAAGGTCTGGGAGTTTCCTGGCCATGGACCCAAAATTGATGTTTTGTTCCACAAGCCACTTAGTTATCACTTTTGCCTTATGGCAAGGCGCTCCATCATGCTGGAAAAGGTATTGTTTGTCACCAAACTGTTCCTGGATGGTTGGGAGAAGTTGCTCTCGGAGGATGTGTTGGTACCATTCTTTATTCATGGCTGTGTTCTTAGGCAAAATTGTGAGTGAGCTCACTCCCTTGGCTGAGAAGCAACCCCACACATGAATGTTCTCAGGATGCTTTACTGTTGGCATGACACAGGACTGATGGTAGCGCTCACCTTGTCTTCTCCGGACAAGCTTTTTTCTGGATGACCCAAACAATCGGAAAGGGGATTCATCAGAGAAAATGACTTTACCCCAGTCCTCATCAGTCCAATCCCTGTACTTTTTGCAGTATATCAGTCTGTCCCTGATGTTTTACCTGGAGAGAAGTGGCTTCTTTTCTGTCCTTCTTGACACCAGGCCATCCTCCAAAAGTCTTCGCCTCACTGTGCGTGCAGATGCACTCACACCTGCCTGCTGCCATTCCTGAGCAAGCTCTGTACTGGTGGTGCCCCGGTCCCGCAGCTGAATCAACTTTAGGAGACGGTCCTGGCGCTTGCTGGACTTTCTTGGGCGCCCTGAAGCCTTCTTCACAACAATTGAACCACTCTCCTTGAAGTTCTTGATGATCTGATAAATGGTTGATTTAGGTGCAATCTTACTGGCAGCAATATCCTTGCCTGTGAAGCTCTTTTTGTGCAAAGCATTGATGACGGCACATGTTTCCTTGCAGGTAACCATGGCTGACAGAGGAAGAACAATGATTCTAAGCACCACCCTCCTTTTGAAGCTTCCAGTGTGTTATTCAAACTCAATTAGCATGACAGAGTGATCTCCAGCCTTGTCCTTGTCAGCACTCACACCTGTTAGTCAAGACTAGTCATTCAACTGAGACTGCTCTTCTCTGTATCACGGAGGCCCTCCGCACTGCTAAAGCTAACTCTCTCTCCTCTGCTCTCATCCTTCTAGACCTATCGGCTGCCTTCGATACTGTGAACCATCAGATCCTCCTCTCCACCCTCTCCGAGTTGGGCATCTCCGGCGCGGCCCACGCTTTGATTGCGTCCTACCTGACAGGTCGCTCCTACCAGGTGGCGTGGCGAGAATCTGTCTCCTCACCACGCGCTCTCACCACTGGCGTCCCCCAGGGCTCTGTTCTAGGCCCTCTCCTATTCTCGCTATACACCAAGTCACTTGGCTCTGTCATAACCTCACATGGTCTCTCCTATCATTGCTATGCAGACGACACACAATTAATCTTCTCCTTTCCCCCTTCTGATGACCAGGTGGCGAATCGCATCTCTGCATGTCTGGCAGACATATCAGTGTGGATGACGGATCACCACCTCAAGCTGAACCTCGGCAAGACGGAGCTGCTCTTCCTCCCGGGGAAGGACTGCCCATTCCATGATCTCGCCATCACGGTTGACAACTCCATTGTGTCCTCCTCCCAGAGCGCTAAGAACCTTGGCGTGATCCTGGACAACACCCTGTCGTTCTCAACTAACATCAAGGCGGTGGCCCGTTCTTGTAGGTTCATGCTCTACAACATCCGCAGAGTACGACCCTGCCTCACACAGGAAGCAGCGCAGGTCCTAATCCAGGCACTTGTCATCTCCCGTCTGGATTACTGCAACTCGCTGTTGGCTGGGCTCCCTGCCTGTGCCATTAAACCCCTACAACTCATCCAGAACGCCGCAGCCCGTCTGGTGTTCAACCTTCCCAAGTTCTCTCACGTCACCCCGCTCCTCCGCTCTCTCCACTGGCTTCCAGTTGAAGCTCGCATCCGCTACAAGACCATGGTGCTTGCCTACGGAGCTGTGAGGGGAACGGCACCTCAGTACCTCCAGGCTCTGATCAGGCCCTACACCCAAACAAGGGCACTGCGTTCATCCACCTCTGGCCTGCTCGCCTCCCCTACCACTGAGGAAGTACAGTTCCCGCGCAGCCCAGTCAAAACTGTTCGCTGCTCTGGCCCCCCAATGGTGGAACAAACTCCCTCACGACGCCAGGACAGCGGAGTCAATCACCACCTTCCGGAGACACCTGAAACCCCACCTCTTTCAGGAATACCTAGGATAGGATAAAGTAATCCCTCTCACCTTCCCCCTTAAAAGATTTAGATGCACTATTGTAAAGTGGCTGTTCCACTGGATGTCTTAAGGTGAACGCACCAATTTGTAAGTCGCTCTGGATAAGAGCGTCTGCTAAATGACTTAAATGTAAATGTAAATGTCTGTTAACGAGAGAATCACTAACATGATGTCAGTCTGTCCTTTTGTGGCAGGGCTGAAAAGCAGTGGAAATGTTTTTTGGGGATTCAGTTAATTTGCATGGCAAAGAGGGACTTTGCAATTAATTGCAATTCATCTGATCACTCTTCATAACATTCCTTGAGTATATGCAAATTGCCATCATACAAACTGAGGCAGCAGAATTTGTGAAAATGTATATTTGTGTCATTCTCAAAACTTTCGGCCATGACTGTACAAGCAGTTTCATGTACAGAGATTGAAATTTCCATTAGAAATGTTGAAATAGGGGAGATCTAAAGATGCAAAAATCATCATAGGTTGCTAATATGACTAAGGTAATGGCTTTGGCTGCTAGACAATTAAATACATTTTTAAGAAAACCAATAGAACAAGAAAACACATATGAGGATGTCTTTATAAAATAATTGCTTCCACGTTTCTACGGTGGGATTTTGTCTATAGGCTACTTTGAAGCAAGGTAAGATATGCCTCATAATATGAAGTTAATTGTCCAAACAATTAAGAAACAGGGAAAATATAGTGATGCTAATGATAGGCCTGACCGTCTTCTGGTAGTAGAAAAGGCTTTCCCAAAAACCTTCTCAACAAAATGTTAACAAGATACAAAGTAGCATACTTTTTTAACACCGCTAGCCAAACAACTGTGCACTTGAATGAATCTGTATATATATATAGCATCTTACTTTCTCATGTTCTTCTTATTTCCTACTTTTATTTATTGTGTGTGTTTCAAATAAAACTTTATTTGTCACATGCGCCAAATACAACAGGTACCGTGAAATTTTAATTTTAAAATGTTTTATTTCACCTTTATTTAACCTGTTGCTTCTACTCGGGACGCTTGCGTCCCAACTAGAGCTCTGGAAATGCAAATGCGCTACGCTAAATGCTAATAGTATTAGTTAAAACTCAAAAGTTCATTAAAATACACATGCAGGGTATCGAATTAAAGCTACACTCGTTGTGAATCCAGGCAACAAGTCAGATTTTTAAAATGCTTTTCGGCGAAAGCATGAGAAGCTATTATCTGATAGCATGCAACACCCCAAAAGACCCACAGGGGACGTAAACAAAATAATTAGCATTTCGGCGTTACACAAACCGCACAATAAAATAGAAAACATTCATTACCTTTCACCATCTTCTTTGTTGGCACTCCTAGATGTCCCATAAACACTATTTGGGTCTTTATTTCGATTAAATCGGTCCATATAAAGCCTAGATATCGTTATATGTAGACTGTGTGATAAACGAAAAAAACATTGTTTCAAAACGTAACGTCATTTTTTAAAATTCAAAAAGTCGACGATAAACTTTCACAAAACACTTTGAAATACGTTTGTAATGCAACTTTAGGTATTAGTAAACGTTAATAAGCGATAAAATTCATCAGGAGGCGATGTAAAGATCATTAGCTGTCCGTCTGGAAAAATGTCCGGCTAGAAACTCAACGAAAATATCCGGTCCTAGACGGGAGGAGATACGGTGTCCTGCATGTGTTTGACCAAGAAAAAACTCGAAGGGAAATGACAAGACTCTAGACACCGTGTGGAAGCTGTAGGTACTGCAACCTCAGTCAATTCATTGTGGTTCACCTTTATCGATGGGATCAAGTAGCGCATGGATATATTTTCCCATTTTCAGTGATCAGTTTTTCCTGTGCTTTTCGATGTAAATGCCGTTCTGGTAAAGCCACAGCAGTGATTTAACCAGTTTTTTAAACGTCTGAGTGTTTTCTATCCACACAGACTAAGCAAATGCATATACTATATTCCTGGCATGAGTAGCAGGGCGCTGAAATGTTGCGCGATTTTTAACAGAATGTTAAAAAAAGTAGAGGGTCGACTTAAGAGGTTAACCAGGTAGGCTAGTTGAGAACAAGTTCTCATTTGCAACTGCGACCTGGCCAAGATAAAGCATAGCAGTGTGAACAGACAACACAGAGTTACACATGGAGTAAACAATTAACAAGTCAATAACACAGTAGAAAAAAGGGGAGTCTATATACATTGTGTGCAAAAGGCATGAGGAGGTAGGCGAATAATTACAATTTTGCAGATTAACACTGGAGTGATAAATGATCAGATGGTCATGTACAGGTAGAGATATTGGTGTGCAGAAGAGCAGAAAAGTAAATAAATAAAAACAGTATGGGGATGAGGTAGGTAAAAATGGGTGGGCTATTTACCGATAGACTATGTACAGCTGCAGCGATCGGTTAGCTGCTCAGATAGCAGATGTTTGAAGTTGGTGAGGGAGATAAAAGTCTCCAACTTCAGAGATTTTTGCAATTCGTTCCAGTCACAGGCAGCAGAGAACTGGAACGAAAGGCGGCCAAATGAGGTGTTGGCTTTAGGGATGATCAGTGAGATACACCTGCTGGAGCGCGTGCTACGGATGGGTGTTGCCATCGTGACCAGTGAACTGAGATAAGGCGGAGCTTTACCTAGCATGGACTTGTAGATGACCTGGAGCCAGTGGGTCTGGCGACGAATATGTAGCGAGGGCCAGCCGACTAGAGCATACAGGTCGCAGTGGTGGGTGGTATAAGGTGCTTTAGTGTCAAAACGGATGGCACTGTGATAAACTGCATCCAGTTTGCTGAGTAGAGTGTTGGAGGCAATTTTGTAGATGACATCGCCGAAGTCGAGGATCGGTAGGATAGTCAGTTTTACTAGGGTAAGTTTGGCGGCGTGAGTGAAGGAGGCTTTGTTGCGGAATAGAAAGCCGACTCTAGATTTGATTTTGGATTGGAGATGCTTAAGAAGTTCTAGGAACGGTAGCATCCCACCTGGCCAACATCCGGTGAAATTACAGAGCATGAAATTCCAAAATACCATATTCAAACATTCTTGAAAATATATGTGTTATACATCAAAATAAAGCTTAACTTCTTGTTAATCCAGCCGCTGTGTCAGATTTCAAAAAGGCTTTACGGCGACAGCAAACCATCCGATTATCTGAGGACAGCGCCCCGCATACAAACACATGAAAATCATATTTCAACCAGGCAGATGCCCACAAAAGTCAGAAATAGCGATATAATTAATGCCTTACCTTTGAAGATCTTCTTCTGTTGGCACTCCAAAATGTCCCAGAAACATCACAAATGGTCCTTTTGTTCGATAATGTCCTTCTATGTCCCAAAAATGTTAATTTATTTGGCGTGTTTGATTCAGAAATACACCCAACATGCCTATAAAGTATCTAATATGTTACCTGTAAACTTGGTCCAAACATTTCAAACAATGTTCCTAATCTAACCCCAAGTACCCTAAAACGTAAATAATCGATTAAATTTAAGATGGAATAAACTGTTTCTAATACCGGTTAAAAACAATGTGAAGCACGCTCCAGTTCCCGCGCACTAAAACAGTGGAGTCCACCTGGAGTGACACTTACAATGAATAGCACTACTTCTTAATTTCTCAAAATAAAAACATCGAACAATTTCTAAAGACTGTTGACATCGAGTGGAAGTCATAGGAACTGGAACCAGGTTCCTCATAAATAGGGTTTCCCATAGAAAACCATTGGGAAATCCTATGACCTACATTTTTTGTCTTCCCTGGATGGTTTGTCCTCGGGGCTTCGCCTGCCATATCAGTTCTGTTATACTCACAGACATTATTTTTTGTTTTAGAAACTTTAGAGTGTTTTCTATCCAAATCTACCAATTATATGCATATCCTAGCTTCTTTACCTGAGTGAAAATAATGCCCCCTACCCAAGAGAGGTTAATGTGAGTCTGGAAGGAGAGTTTAGTCTAACCAGACACCTAGGTATTTGTAGTTGTCCACATATTCTAAGTTAGAATATTGATGCTGGACAGGCGGGCAGGTGCGGGCAGCGATCGGTTGAAGAGCATGCATTTAGTTTTACTTGCATTTAAGAGCAGTTGGAGGCCACGGAAGGAGAGTTGTATGGCATTGAAGGGTCAGAAGTATACAGAATGGTGTCGTCTGCGTATGGGTGGATCAGAGAATCACCAGCAGCAAGAGCAACATCATTGATGTATACAGAGAAAAAAGTCAGCCCGAGAATTGAACCCCGTGGCACCCCATAGAGACTGCCAGAGGTTCGGACAACAGGCCTCCGGTTTGACACACTGAACTCTATTTGAGAAGTAGTTGGGGAACCAGGCGAGGCAGTCATTTGAGAAACCAAGGCTGTTGAGTCTGCCGATAAGAATGTGGTGATTGACCGAGTCGAAAACCTTGGCCAGATTGATAAATACAGCTGCACAGTATTGTCTCTTATCGATGGCTGTTATGATATCGTTTAGCACCTTGAGCGTGGCTGAGGTGCACCCATGACTAGCTCGGGAACCAGATTGCATAGCGGAGAAGGTACGTTGGGATTTCAAATGGAAAGGCAGGGTATGATAGACCTTATAAAGGCAGGGTAGGATAGATATAGGTCTGTAGCAGTTTGGGTCTAGAGTGTTTCCCCCTTTGAAGAGGGGGATGACCACGGCAGCTTTCCAATCTTTGGGGATCTCAGACATTACGAAAGAGAGGTTGAACAGGCTGATAATAGGGGTTGCAACAATTCCGGCTGATAATTTTAAAAAGAGAGAGTCCAGATTGTCTAGCCCTGCTGATTTGTAGGGGTCCAGATTTTGCAGCTCTTTCAGAACATCAGCTATCTGAATTTGGGTGAAGGAGAAATGGGGGAGGTTTGGGCAAGTTGCTGTGGGGGATGTTGACCAGAGTAGGGGGCCTCCAGGCCAGCCGTAGAAAAATGCTTATTGAAATTCTCAATTATTCTGGATTTATCGGCAGTGTTTCCGAGCTTCAGTGCAGTGGGCAGCTGGGAGGAGGTGCTCTTATTCTCCATGGACTTTACAATGTCCCAAAACCATTTGGAGTTTGTGCTTCAGGATGCAAATTTCTGTTTGAAAAAGCTAGCCTTTGCTTTCCTAACTGCCTGTGTATATTGGCTCCTATCTTCCCTGAAAAGTTGCAATTCGTGGGGGCTATTTGATGCTAATGCCAAATGCCACAGGATGTTTTTGTGCTGGTCAAGGGCAGTCAGGTCTGGAGTGAACCACGGGCTATATCTGTTCCTGGTTCAATTTTTTTTAAATGGGTCATGCTTATTTAAGATTGTGAGGAAAGCACTAAAAGAATAACCAGGCATCTTCTACTGACGGAATGAGGTCAATATCCTTCCAGGATACCCGGGCCAGGTCGATTAGGAAGGCCTGCTCGCTGAAGTGTTTTAGGAAGCGTTTGACAGTGGTGAGGGGTGGTCGTTTGACCGCAGACTCATTACGGATGCAAGCAATGAGGCAGTGATCACTGAGATCCTGGTTGAAGACAGCAGAGGTGTATTTGGAGGGCAGGTTGGTTAGGATGATATCTATGAGGGTGCCTGTGTTTACGGATTTGGGGTTGTACCTGGTAGGTTCATTGATAATGTGTGTGAGATTGAGGGTATCAAGCTTAGATTGTAGGATGGCTGGGGTGTTAAGCATGTCCCAGTTTAGGTCACCTAACAGCACAAGCTCTGAAGATAGATGGGGGGCAATCAATTCACATATGGTGTCCAGGGCACAGCTGGGGGCAGAAGGTGGTCTATAGCAAATGGCAACGGTGAGAGACTTGTTTCTGGAAAGGTGGATTTTTAAAAGTAGAAGTTCGACTTGTTTGGGCACAGACCTGGATAGTAAGACAGAACTCTGCAGGCTATCTCTGCAGTAGATTGCAACTCCGCCCCCTTTGGCAGTTTTATCTTGTCAGAAAATGTTAGGGATGGACATTTCTGGGTTTTTGATGGCCTTCCTAAGCCAGGATTCAGACACAGCTAGGACATCCGGGTTGGCAGAGTGTGCTAAAGCAGTGAATAAATCAAACTTAGGGAGGAGGCTTCTAATGTTAACATGCATGGAATCGAGGCTTTTACAGTTACAGAAGTCAACAAATGAGAGGGAATGGGAGTGTAGCTAGGCACTGCAGGGCCTGGATTAACCTCTACATCACCAGAGGAGCAGAGGAGGAGTAGGATAAGGGTACGGCTAAGGGCTATAAGAACTGGTCGTCTAGTACGTTCGGGACAGAGAGTAAAAGGAGCAGGTTTCTGGGCGTGGTAGAATAGATTCAATGCATAATGTACATACAAACGTATGGTAGAATGTGAATACAGTTGAGGTAAACCTAGGCATTGAGTGACGATGAGAGAGATATTGTCTCTAGAGACATCAATTAAACCAGGTGAGGTCACCGCATATGTGGGGGTGGGACGAGGGTTAGCTGAGGCATATTGAGCAGGGTTGGAGGGTCTACAGTGGAATAAGACAATAATCCCTAACCAAAACAGCAATGGACAAGGCATATTGACATTAGGGAGAGGTATGCGTAGCCGAGTGATCATATACAGCTGGTACCTGTACCGAGTCGATGTGCGGGGGTACAGGTTAGTCGAGGCAATTTGTACATGTAGGTAGGGGTGAAATGACTATGCATAGATAATAAACATCGAGTCGCAACAGTGTAAAAAAACAAATGGGGGGTGGCCTTTTGTTCCTAGACTTGGCGCTCCGGTACCGCTTGCCGTGCGGTAGCAGAGAGAACAGACTATGACTTGGGTGACTGGAGTCTTTGACAATTTTTGGGCCTTTCTTCTGACACCGCCTAGTATATACTGTAGGTCCTGGATGGCAGGAGGCTTGGCCTCAATGATGTACTGGGCCATATGTACTACCCTCTGTAGTGCCTTACGGTCAGATGCAGAGCAATACCAGCCGGTGATGCAACTGGTCAGGATGCTCTCGATGGTTCAGCTGTATAACTTTTTGAGAATCTGGGAAACCATGCAAAATATGTTCAGTCTGCTGAGGGGGAAAAGGTGTTGTTGTGTCCTCTTCACAATTGTCTTGGTGTGTTTGGACCATGATAGTTCGTTGGTGATGTGGGCACCAATAAACTCTCGACCCGCTCCACTACAACCCCATCGATGTTAATGAGGGCCTATTCGGCCCGCCTTTTCCTGTAGTCGATGATCAGCTCCTTTGTCTTTCTCACATTGAGGGAGAGGTTGTTGTCCTGCCACCACACTGCCAGGTCTCTGACCTCCTCCGTAAAGGCTGTCTCATCATTGTCGGTGATCAGGCCTACCACTGTTGTGTCAATAGTAAACTTAATGATGGTGTTGGAGTTGTGTTTGGCCATGCAGTCGTGGGTGAACAGGGAGTACAGGGGGGGATAAAGCACACACACCTGAAGTGCCTTTACCCTCACCACCTGGGGGCAGTTCGTCAGGAAGTCCATGATCCAGTTTCAGTGGTAGGTGTTTAGTCCCAGGGTCCTTAGCGATGAGCTTTGTGGGCACTATGGTGTTGAACGCTAGGCTGTAGTCAATGAACAGCATTCTCAAGTAGGTGTTCCTTTTGTCCAGGTGGTTAAGTGCAGTGTGGAGTGCGATTGAGATTGCATCATTTGTGGATCTGTTGGGGCGGTATGCAAGTTGGAGTGGGTCTAGGGTAACCGGGATGATGCTGTTGATGTTTTCGAGTTTTCGAGCCCTGCCCAATCCCAATCATTCTCATTTACAGCAACAACCTGGGGAATAGTTACAAGGGAAGGAATGACCCAATTGGAAGCTGAGGATGATTATGTGGCCATGATGGTGTGCCAGATTGGGAATTTAGCCAGGACACCGGGGTTAACACCCCTACTCTTACAATAAGTGCAATGGGATCTTTAGTGAACACAGACACCCGTTTAACATCCCATCTTAAATACGCCACCCTACACAGGGCAATGTCCCCAATCACTGCCCTGGGGCTTTGGAATATTATTTTTAGACCAGAGGAAAGAGTGCCTCCTACTGGCCATCCAACATCACTTCCAGCAGCATCTGGTCTCCCATCCACCGACCAGGACCAACTCTGTTTAGCTTCAGCGACATGCCCGAGGTGGGATGTGTGTGTGTGTGTGTGTGTGTGTGTGTGTGTGTGTGTGTGTGTGTGTGTGTGTGTGTGTGTGTGTGTGTGTGTGTGTGTGTGTGTGTGTGTGTGTGTGTGTGTGTGTGTGTCATATGTCTGATTTGAATCCTGTCTGCCCTGCAGGAGATGACCCACTCCTGGCCTCCCCCCCTGACTGCCATCCACACTCCAGGCAAAGCTGAGCAGACCAAGTTCCCTATTCCCTCCAAGGTGAGTTCTATAGTAAGGCCTACACTGTACTGTTAATTGACAAGCACAGCAATACCACTACTAATAGTACTTCAAGAATGTTATAAGTGCTAGTAATACTGACACTAGTTAATACTATTATCATAATGATAGAGATGTATGCATTCTGAATGTCTACTGTCCTAGTCAAGAGGGTAATTTCCTACTGTCACTTATTTGTTTGGTAAGCAGTAATCACGTGATTCCTGTGTCAGTCGGAAGGGAAAACAAATCAAGTAAAAGTGGATGTATTAAATTCGACCCAGGGCTGTCATCCTTGTGAAAGCCTGTCAGGTTCTGTCACAGTAAAGGACCAGTGAGACACCCATGGCACCAGAGAGAGAAGGAGAGAGAGAGGGAGTGAGAAAGAGAGAGCGTGGGACCCAGCCAGAGAGAGAGAGGAGAGCTTGCAAAAAGCCTCTGCTATTGCCCAGATAGCTATAGGACTTCATTTGTCTGGCTGCATGTGCCGGTCGGATGGACTTTTTAAGGACAAACTCCTGTCAGCACTTCAACCGCACTGTAATAGAGTGTGATTTAGCTATAGTATAATCCATTGTCCTTCAGCCCATTCATCCTCTCCTCCTCTAACTCCCAGCATCTGTGTCTCTCCTAGATTTTACTTCCTTTCCTCTCTACTGTCGTTCCCTAGCCTCAAATCCCCCAACGCCTCATTTTGCAGCTAAAGCCCTCTTATTTGTGTCTTAATGGGACATGGTCTGAAACTCATAGCTTGACCCAGCTGACATTCCTAATAATAAGCCTGTGTCTATAAATCCTGATTTAATGGTGCCATCTTTTAACTAAGACATTGTCCTGTCTACTGTAGTCCACTCACCACAGTCTGAAAAATGATTGTGTGTCCTATGTCTAATTGTATTAGTGTAAAATCAATTAAGTCCATCAGATGAGCTGTTTCCCTCCCATTTGTTCTCCTGTATCACCTCAGTGTGTGCTAATGTATTTGATGCACGCCTGTCTTCTTTCTCTCTCGCTCTCTCTCTCTCTGCTCAGGAGTCACAACACTTACCCTCAGGATACGCTGGACAAAGTAAGTCTGCTTTACATTTTTCCTACACACACATTTCGATTTAATCAGTCTAAAATGATGTTAATAGATGGAAGGCCATTATGCCATGCAACAACTGGAGCGCTGTCCATTTAGGGAAAAATGTTATGCTGTGTGACATATTGCAACAAAAGCTAAATTGATAATAAGCTAGCTGTTGGTCAGGGTTTAATCAAAACCAGCACTCTGACATTTAAATGGAAATTCTTTCGCAGAGCGGTGCAATGTTCCCGGTAACAAGCCTGCAACCAAGTCTGTACCACAGAAGTCGTGAGTATTCATTTGATTAATTATTTTGAAAAAGCCTCGGGGGATAAATGCCACCATGGTTTCAGCTTTGTTCCCTTGCAAAACAAGTCCCTGCAGAATTCCCAGCTGAGAGGAGTGTTCATCACAAACAAACAGAGCAGTTGGCATTCTCTCTCTCTGTTAACCCGTACGTACCCTCCTTGGCCTCTCCCGTGCCACCCTGCACTCCTCAACAGCACAGCACTGACAACACTGCCTGTCTCCCTAGCCACGCAAGACCTGGCCTACACTCAGTTTAGTTAGTGTCAAACACAGGCCTAGTGAGTTATTTTTGGTATTTTATTAGGATCGCCATTAGCTATTGCAAAAGCAGCAGCTACTCTTCCTGGAGTCCACACAAAACATGAAACATAATACAGAATGACATCAAGAACAGCTCAAACTACATAACGTTTTTTTTAAAGGCAAACGTAGCATACATATCAATGCATACACACAAACTCTCTAGGTCAAATAGGGGAAAGGCGTTGTGCCGCGAGGTATTGCTTTATCTGTTTTTTTAAACTTGATTTTCTGTTTGTTTGAGCAATATGAGATGGAAGGAAGTTCCATGCAATTAGGGCTCTATATAATACTGTACGCTTTCTTGAAATTGTTCTGGATTTGGGGACTGTGAAAAGACACCTAGTGGCATGTCTGGTGGGATAAGTGTGTGTGTGTGTGTGTGTGTGTGTCAGAGCTGTGTGTAAGTTGACTAGGCAAACCATTTGGGATTTTCAACACATTAATGTTCCTTATAAAAAGAAGAAGTGATACAGTCAGTCTCTCCTCAACTCTTAGCCAAGTGAGACTGGCATGCATAGCATTTACAGTTGAAGTCGGAGGTTTACATACACCTTAGCCAAATACATTTAAACTCAGTTTTTCACAATTCCTGACATTTAATCTGAGTAAAAATGACCTGTCTTAGGTCAGTTAGGATCACCACTTTATTTTAAGAATGTGATATGTCTGAAAAATAGTAGAGAGTGTTATTTATTTCAGCTTTTATTTATTTCATCACATTCCCAGTGGGTCAGAAGTTTACATACACTCAATTAGTATTTGGTAACATTGCCTTAAAAATGTTAACTTGGGTCAAACGTTTCGGGTAGCCTTCCACAAGCTTCCCACAATAAGTTGGGTGAATTTTGGCCCATTCCTCCTGACAGAGATAGTGTAACTGAATCAGGTTTGTAGGCCTCCTTGCTCGCACACGCTTTTTCAGTTCTGCCCACAAATTTTTCTATAGGATTGAGGTAGGGGCTTTGTGATGACTACTCCAACACCTTGACTTTGTTGTCCTTAAGGTGTTTTGCCACAACTTTGTCCATTTGGAAGAGCCATGTGCGACCAAGCTTTCACTTTTAACTGATGTCTTGAGATGTTGCTTCAATATATCCACATAATTTTCCTACCTCATGACGCCATATATTTCGTGAAGTGCACCAGTCCCTCCTGCAGCAAAGCACCCCCAGAACATGATGCTGCCACCCCCTTGCTTCACGGTTGGGATGGTGTTCTTCGGCTTGCATGCCTCCCCCTTTTTCCTCCAAACATAACGATGGTCATTATGGCCAAACAGTTCTATTTTTGTTTCATCAGACCAGAGGACATTTCTCCAAGAAGTACGATCTTTGTCCCCATGTGCAGTTGCAAACCATAGTCTGGATTTTTTAAGTACAAGTACATTTTCCAATAATTGTTTACAGGCATACTATTTCACTTATAATTCACTGTATCACATTTCCTTTAAAAAG